>NW_006262022.1:650470-868900 GCF_000493195.1 Citrus x clementina
GATTAAGCGAAGCGTCAATTTAGTAATTAGTAATGTTAATTATTATGATTTGGATTCTGAATTGATTTATGTTTAATTTTTTATAATTTTTTACCACATACATATGCGCAACAATATATAATTAATTAAGATTTAATTAATTTTATATTTTTATTTAATAATTAACTATTATTTTTAAAAAAATATAATAAAAACAATTATATATGATAATGTCGTATGGACAGATGGCATCTAGATGCAATATATTATATTAAAATAGAGCGTCGGGGCACGAGGGATTTGCACACAGTATGCCCGACGAAGTTACGTAGCTTTCACTATATATATATATATAGAAAAGAGAATTATAATACTAAAATATATTTCTTTAAATAAAATAAAATTAATCTAAACTATCAATTATTTTTGATTTGACGGAAACACCTGATCTTAGATGAAGGCAATGTAAAAATGAAACTAAATCCTTAATTTTATACACGAAATCGATTTCATATTTCTTGAATCATCGTCAAAAATGAAAAATATTGACATATTTATGTACATATTTCAAGTCAGATATAATTATCTAATTTTCTTTCTAGAAAAAGATATAATTATTATAAAAAAAAAAGGGACTACACCACGAATTAAGAAACCGATGAGCCATTATCCAACGAGTGCGCCCCTTTGTTGAAAAGGGACAGCGTGGAAGCCAACAAGCTTTGACCGAACAGAAATATTATATCCAAAGAATACACAGAAACGTTGCTTTAGCCCCCGGCCTATATATATTTATCAACAAACTCATTAGTTTCTTGTCACATATAATTCACATTTGTATGGTGGTATCCATCCATCTTCTCAGTGCACTAATTAATGGCTATCTTGCTTTGCTTTCTCTTCTTTCTCTTATCATCTGCCACTGCTTGTGATCACTGTGTGCACCAATCCAAGGTTTCCTACTTCTCCAAAACCTCCGCACTTTCAAGTAAGCACTAAGCATCGATCTTGCTTTCATCCATTGTCCTTAATGATACCTTTTTTCTTTTCTTTTCATAAAAAACAAATCTTTTTCTTTTCTTTTAATCAAAATCAAAACTGCATTGACCCATATGATATTTTAATAAGATTTTCAATGGGTACTCTTCATTTTTTGGATATGATGCAGAGGGGGCATGTGGGTATGGCTCGTTGGCATTAGGGTTAGGTAGTGGACACATTGCTGCTGCTGTTCCTTCCATTTACAAAAACGGAGCTGCCTGTGGTGGTACATGCTTTCAGGTGTGTATAAATTATAATATACCCTCATTCATTTTTCCCCCCTTTTTATTACTGTTTCTGTTATATGAAAATATGTTTTTAACTTGGGTAGATACTATAATTATTACTTTTGACAGGTAAGGTGCAAGAACAGAGCTCTATGTAGCAGAAAAGGAACCAGAGTGATTGTGACCGATCTCAATCACAACAACAAAACAGACATGGTCCTCAGCAGGAGAGCTTTCAGGGCACTGGCCAACAAGGGCATGGACAATGAAATCTTGAAACAGAGAGCTGTGGATGTGGAATACATAAGGTAATAGTAAGCAGATTATATGAACTTCAACTTAATTGATTATTATTATTACTATAATTTTAATGTGCAGACTAAGAGATTTTTTTTTTTTTTTTAAGTCTGATATTGCTGTCATCTAATGGATTTATTCTATATGCTGCGTTGAATTAATTGTTCAGGGTTCCATGTGAATACAAACACCATAATTTAGCTGTGCGCGTAGAAGAATCAAGCAAAAACCCAAATTACTTGGCGATTAAAGTGCTATACCAAGGCGGTAAAACAGAAATATTAGGAGTTGTTTTATCTGAGGTTAGTGACAAAATTGAGAGAAGTCTGATTGGGTGTTTCTGGTGTATACACTCGCCGCAAAGTAATATGATCATATTTACGTAAGAGCAAATATGCGTGCACTTGAAGGAGTATACACCATAAATACTTAAACATTTTTCATATCATCATAGAATTTAATCAAAAAAAAAAATCCTTAACTAATGAATGCTGCCGTATTTACAGTATGGATCTCCCGTTCGGATCGACATGCGCAGAAAATTTGGTGCTGTTTGGGAAACGGACAGAGCACCGAAAGGGCCATTGCAGTTTGGATTTCCAATAGTACAAGGGTTTGATGTGAAGTGGATTTGGGCGAAGAACCCTGTTCCAGCTGACTGGAAGATTGGGGTCACATATGACGCTGGAGTTCAGATTACTGACGTTGATTTTACGGATGGTTGTGCTGAATGTGGTCCTTGGAACTGAATTAATTGTTACTTACGATTCTGATTCCCACGGCTGGACACTCACAAAATTTTATATGTGCATGATTCCTTAAGCAAACATTAAATTAACGAATTTAAAGCAGTGCAAAATGAGAATTACTTGGAAATATTTATTTTTCGAACTTTTTACTGGCTCAGTTACGGTTGTCTTTCTTTGTTAGAATACTAAAATGTCCAAGTCCTTACCAATACCAAAGGGATGTGTTAAAAGTATTCATGTATTTTATAAGATTTAAGTAAACATAGTGTGTGTATGCGCGCGTGTGTATGTATATATATGGTCACCACATTAAAAAAAAAAAGGAAAATTATTATCCTCGGTATTCTCATAAAGTGTTGAGAGTGAAGCTAAAAGCCAGAAAATATAATCTTGTATGACAAGTTGATTCCGTAATCAGAAGATTTCTGTCTTGTCATATTTTCATCACCGACATGTCGTTTGGTGTAAATTACAAGCATGTATGACATCAACTCAATGTCGTCGTCTGGTGCAATTAGTGAAGCCCGTGATTAGTTACGCGCATCACTTAAATCACTTAGCTCAAATGACATGGGACAGCGGCCGTTTTGAAGAATGAAGCATATAAACGCATTACAATCATGGCCAAGTTGTTCAAATGGCTGTTAAAGCAGTTGAAAATGGCGGAAAAATCTTGGGTTTTTCAAGATTGATTTTTGATTGTATATAAAGCCTTCGAATATATTCTATGGCTCATTCAGTTCATTTACAGTTTCTCTATGGCATTGTAACTTGTAAACTCAAAACTAGTAAAATCTCTCTTCAATTTCCACAGTGGATGTAGGCTAGTTCATGGCCGAACCACTATGAATCTCTTCTGTTAATTTTTTTATTCTTGTGGATTCTTTGTGATTGATTCTTGTAATATTTTGATCGAAGCAAATCTTGGTCACTTAGATTACGGATGGTTGGACGGGAGTTATTAGTGTAAGATTGGATCTTGGCGTGTCTTGAATCAGATCCTTCGCTGGTTCAAGCTCAACAGCAAGAAAATCATACAATGTAGCGAAATCAAGATTTCGATTGGGCAAAGGTAATTGAGAGATCATTGCATAAAAATAATTTAGAGTTGGAACAAACAATATAATTGACAAAATGGATAAAATTTTAAGATAAGATTCTTATTCTTGCCCCAATCCTACTCCTCCCATGAAGATCTCACAAAGCAAAGATCTCATAAAACAACTTCTTGAAGAGCGGGATGTATCGAGTTTCCAAGTTTGTCACCAAATATAAGCTCCCGTCATTGCTTGGACTGGGCAAAATGTGTGTTAGCCCATCATAGAGGACTATCGGCCTGAAAAACAATGGCCTCCCCCACCCAAAATTTGCATCATATATAGGCATATGAAACAAATTGGATACATTGACATTAGGACACTTAAAAGTGTGTGCTCCTCGTTTTAAAACTGATAGATCAGGCTGCTGCTTTAGGTAAGCAAGAGCTGATTTCAAGTACTCATCATCCATCCGCATTAATGCTTTATGAATTCGTTCTGCGGTAAAATTCAACGGTTCTGATAGGATATCACCTGATAAGGCAATCGAAGTACCAGTAAAGAGTACATTGCCAATATATCCAGATGGGAGTGGCGGATTCAATCTAGATCGTCCATTTATTGGAATGAGTAACTTACTGGCTTGATCATCGGGCAATCCACGCACCTTGCACAAGCAACGCCATAAATGTGCAACTATGACCTCAAACTTGGTAAAATTGATAGTAGATCCATGATTTTCCTTTGATTTTGTCTTAAGTGTATTGATTTGATCAACTGACAAATTAAGGATAACAGAGGAAACGGGTTCAAGATTTGATTGGAATAGTGTATTTTGAGTGGAAGCATTAATGGAAGGAGGTGGGTCGTATTCTATGTGATGGAATTTTGGAGAAGTTGTGACTCTAAGGCCTAATAATAACGTTGGATCAATTAATGGTGGTGGAATGCTAATTGGGACACCACGTGTCATCTCGGCCCATGCTTTGATGAAGTAGAAAGTTGAAGTTGCATCGGTCAAAGTATGGTGCGTCAAAATTCCAAGACAAATTCCTCCACACTTGAAATGAGTTACCTAATCAAAATAATGAATACACAAATATAAAAATAGTTTGAATTTTCATAGTAGCAAAATTTATGTGGGTGATTGATGGTTAACCATTATAAATATAAAGGATTTAGATCCAGTGCTTAGTTAATTTTTTACTAACCTTTGTAAGATCTTGCGACACGTGGTATTTATAACTTTTAATGGTTAAAATTTATTTTTTTCTTTTCTTTCTCCTTATCTTAAGAGATTCTCTATTAATTAACTAATCTTTTTTTCTTATTTCAAAAAATAAAATACAATTTTTTCTTTCTTCTTTTCACCCTCTGAATCGTCATTTTTTTCTTTTAAACTCCCTCTAATCACAAATAACTCATATTCAAGCTTAAATTTAACAGATTATAAAGAAAGAAAAACAATAAATAAATTTTCCATGAAAACAAAGAAATTGGTTCATGGAAGATTAAATTTCAACATGCATCTCATTTAGATTTGTTGGAATTCTTTTTTTTTTTCTCTCTAAGTTTGTCTAAAATAAGGAAATAATTATTTTTTACTGGAAGAGTTAGTTTGACTTCGGTTGGGAAAATAATTTTAACTTATATTTTGTATTAAAAAAATATTAGTTTTCATATGTTCATGAAATTAAAAAAATGCTGCAGAATTAAAAAAAAAATAACGCAACAAGAAGAAGAGATTGTTTTCACAAGGCAATTAAAAGATAATAGGTTAAAATAAGGAAAAAAAAAGGAAAAAAAATAAATCTTAACCATTAAAAATCATAAATGTCACATGTGGCAATATCTTACAAAGACTACCAAAAGCTTAGATAAGCACAGAATCCATATCCAAATATAAAAGTAGTGAAATCACAGTTATAAACTATCATCACTAATATAGGTGTAAGAAAACTCAGATAAAGAGAAGAGAGGGTACTAATTCTGCTTGTACCTGTGCCAGCAGCAATGGATAAGAAGATATATCGTTGCTGTAATCAACGTTGGGAACAAAATTCAGAAGCTTCAAGCCTGATTCAAACTCACCAAAATCATCAATAACACAACTCGTTTCAGCCACTACAAACAAGGCTCCCTCTCCGTTACATTGAATATGAATTACGCCGTTTTCATCCCTCCCCAATCTTCCCGCCATGGGGTAAAATCGCACGAGCACATTGTTCAAAGCCTCCTTCAGCAAGCCGGCTTCAAAGAAATTGGAAGAATCACTTGGCCGCCGATAGAAATACACACCAGGGGCGTGAACTGTTGGCACTAGCATGTCTAACTCAGAAATTTATAGGCATTCTTGGGGAGTTTCATGAGCGGGGCGTATAATTGTTGACTCCTTCACGTTAATTTCCATTTGTGTCACTATTACCACATGAGAATGAGCACAAAATTAATTAGTATAAAATTTAAAATCATATAATAAATTAACGAATTGGGTTTCTATCATAGTACGTAATAGTGCATTAATTACTTTTGCATCTTGAACATATAAAAAATAGGAAAGCAAAACAAGTAGAAAACAAACCAGGAATGAGAACTTAAAAAGAGTACTCCCTGCAAAACTTGTAGTAATCGGCCGAATCCAAGCTTGCAAGTGCTGCTATGAGAGATGATATGTAGACCAAATTTTGTTTATGAACTTAATTAAAGGGCGAGAATGAGTAGTTGTTTTTGAAAGTGCTGGTACCTGCCTTTATCGTCACTTATTGCTGAACGGGTCCTTGCCACGTTTAAGGTTCATCATAAAGGTTCTCATTTTCAACCAAAGTTGGTTGGTGTGAATGGTTCGGCACTCTCACTCTTTAAAAGAGGTCAGGAGTTTAAGTCTCACTCTCGTATGAAGTCACCACTTTAGCTAGCATTTTATCTCTTACGGGCCGACTCAGTGCGAGCCGGGATTATTCTGAGTTGTGGTACGAGCTTAAAGGTGCTTCCCACAGTTGGAGCCCACTCAAGACCACCTCGTGGTCCAAACAAAAAAAAAATAAAGGTCATCCAACCAGTACGAGTGTGGATTACTCTAGGTTGTGGTATGAATTTAAATGCACCTCTCATAATTAGGACCCACTAAAGACCACCTCATGTTTGGGAAAAATAAAATAAAGGTCGTCCTTGTCGGACGTACGCCTCGTTGTTGTAACAAAAAGGCAAAAGCTTTCTGCCGCACAAGATGACAGGCTTGTGAATTTTTTAATGGAAAAATTAAATTTTTTAAGATTTAATTTATTAAAAAATAGTTTTAAAAATAAAAATAAATAAATAAATCATTAACAAAATCACGTAAACTTGACATTATAAGCTACGAATGTAGCCTGCCTCACGGGACGTAGTGAATGCACTTTACATATGGAATCATGTGGGTTTAAGTCGGGCGGATTTTGTGAGTAGCATAGCACGAACCTATAAAAAAAAAAAATTTTAATTTTTAATTTTTTATATTAAAATAAATTGATATTAATAAAATATCCATCTTGTAGACATGTATTGTGTCATTTGATCATAGAATTAAAAAGAAGAAGAGTTGAAGAATAAGAAGACCTAAGTAAAAAATTATTGTGAAGAAGAAGTTAAAATAAGAAGTTTAAAGAAGTAAAGAACATACTTGAATGAGAGGGGAAAAAGAAAAAAAAAAATCACTACGAATTTGGAGTTATCAGCCAAATCCAAGCTTGCACTGGTATGAGAAAAGTGATACGATAGAAAAATCTTTGTTGATGAATTGAAAGAAGAGTATGGGAAGTTGCTTTTGAATAGTTGGTGAATTCAGATTGAACGAATAGTTGTTTTTGGAGAGCCGGTATCCGAATTTTTATCATCGCTTGTGCCTCGACAAATTAATTAACACAAGTGTACGTAGTACTGAAGCTATTATCTCGTTATACCAAAAACTCTCCCCACAAATTGATGGACCTCTGAATTTTTGAAATAGCAAACTTACTTGTCTTTTCATGATTTCATCGACAAAATATTCTTACAATAAATCATTCAAATCATAAAATATTATTAATATGTGACAAGTAGGAGTCGGGTTATGTTACGGCAGCTCTAGGTAACAGCAGTGACATGACTAATTGACGCATATGGTAGGTGGAAGAGTTGTGGCAGTGTCTCCACACCAACACTTAAATTTATACTAATGGGAGACCGTACTTGCTCGCATCTTTTTTGCTCGAGTAGATTCTTGTGACCACGAGCACTTCTTACGAAACTCACCTGCACTCATGGAAATAGTTAGGGGGATGCTGGATGTTGTTTCAGCCTGAACTATTCGACGTTCAAGTCATTAATCGAGTTTTTTAAAAAAAAATTATGCCACAACTTGCGTGGCTTAATTTTGTTTGCTTTTGAACAAGAAAGCTTTAAAAAAGATCTAAAAAAGACTGCAAAAAAAAATTTAGAGATAGAAAGAACAAGAAGAAGAAGAAAGTTCAGTGGTAGAAAGAGAGATTACTTACTTGGTTTAGAATTTTTAGGGGTTTTTATAGAGGTTATAATCCTCCCCTCTAGAATTCTGAAGAAGACTACTAATTTTCAGCCCACTAAGAATCTGATTCCTAATATTTTGGAGAAAATAAGTGATGTACGTTTTGATTGAATTTTGCTTCCTGGTGACTTAGTAAAATGTCTCCTCAACACCCATCTGGCCAAGGTAATTGAAATTACCTCCTGGTCAATGTGGTTTGTTCAAGATCACCAGAATTACTTTTTGGTCAAGTTAGTTTGTTCAAGATCACCAGAATTACCTTCTGGTCGAGGTGGTCTACTTAAATCACCAGAATTATCTCCTGGTCGAGATGACATGCTCAAGGTCACCAGAATTACCTCCTGGTCAAGGTGGCCTACCCAACGTCACTAAAATTACATTCTGGTCGAGATGATCTGCTCAGAGTCACCAAAATTACTCCTAATAACCTATTAATTTTTTGTTCACTTTTTATTTTGAGGGGAGCACGATAATATTTGAGTTAATACCTTATCGTGATCACCCTATTTCATTCTCCAAATAAATTTTTTCTTTTTCTTTTTCTTTTTTTGGTTTTTAATACTTTATCTCTATCGGTACCATTAAGGATATTTTATCCTTGTAAATGGTCTATTTAATTAGCCTTGTTTAGTTTATCTTCGATTCAACCTTTCTCCAATTATGCTATTTCATCTTTATACACAGTACATTTCTTGAAAGTCCTCTTAAGTGACTGAATTTCATCACTACTTAACAAAATATAAAGACTTAATGGTACCAATGATATGGAACTGTCGGGAGTGAATTCAGACCCGTCAGGCATGTCATTTCCTCGGTCAAAGAGTTCCTGACATGCCATCACTCATCATCTGCAGACTTTTATGGTAGCATTTTAATGTCCTCTGGTGCCATTATTGAAGCAGGTGATGAATCACGTGAATCTCTTAGACGCATTAAGACATCTACAACATGTCTAAACTGCCGTGTTGGTGCCTGAAGCCAATACGTACATGTGAGACATGTGGAGTGAAGCCATTCAATTCAGAATTGCTGTTATGGTTGTTGGAAAATGTCGGAAATTTCTGGATTTGTTACAAGACCCAGAACGTGATCTTTGGCTCATGCAGCTCGTTTACACTTCCTTGTTAACATTGTATCTTGTACTCTAGCCGAATCACTCTAATCCTTTGTGTTGATTTGGTGATTCTTGTTGCTTTCTGAGTTTAATTCTCATTGCTTTCTGTGTTTAATTCTTGTTGCTTTCTGTGTTATGCTATTAGGTTTTGATTTGGGAATCTGAGGCTCAAGATTGGATCTCGGGCATTACATGAATTAGCAGCTTGCTGGTTCAAGCCCAACAAGAACAAATCAAATACAAATTTATCAATATGTTCCAAGCTTTAATTGAACTGTTAAAGGTACTTTAGATTGTACTAATTAATAAGGCGGACATCTTCTTTAGAATATTGGAATACGCTACGCATATATTGTTCAATCGGAATTGGGCAAACTCTTATATATGGTATAATTTATACCCAGTGGGAATATAATACTAATAAAACATGCTAAATAAACAAATCATCCAAGAAAATAATAAGGTGCGGATTCTCTGTGATCGGATAAAATTTATGGGGGGAAAATCCTTATAGTATGATTATGAATATTGCAATCCAAGATTAGCTAAACTGTGAGCAGCTCAAGTGCTAACCTGATCGCAGACGACAAGCACTCGATCAACTTGAGCTTAAAACCCAAATGAAAACATCTTAATCCGAATCTGCCATGCATACTAAATTAAACAGCAACTAGGCAAATTAATATCCCTAGCTAGAAACACCAGAGTACAACTATGCTGAACTACCGATATTATTGAAGGCTAATTGATCGATTAATTGGTAGATTGTATTGGCCGGCTAATTTATATTGGAAAAAAAAGGTGCTATTTTTGGAAAAAAAAATGGAATGATTAGTTAACGTGTGTAGATTGTAGCGGCCGGCTAATTTATATTGGAAAAAAAAGGTGCTATTTTTGGAAAAAAAAGTGGAAGGATTAGTTAACGTGTGCATGTACCTACCTAAAGCACATTATTAACGTGCAAAGCTTCAGTGTAACCCATAAATAAAGTTTGGCCTGTAAGCTGTTGTGTCTGTTTCATGTTTTATGAAAAATAAGTTATCCAATAAGAAAGAAACGACGTATCAAATATGGCTACTTTGATTGGTATATAATTTAATATATTCACAAAATCAGACCGAATCCAATAAAAAAACTACTTTGTTTTCAAATTTTACGGTATAAATAAGAAGGTACATTCAACCTGAATTTTCACACAGAGAGATGGAAGAAACAAAAGTGCAAGTGATGATGAAGAAAGAAGAAGATGATGCAAAGGTTGAAATTTGGAAATATGTATTTGGTTTTACAAACATGGCAGTAGTGAAATGTGCCGTAGAGCTTGGCATAGCTGAGGCCGTTGAAGAAAAGGGGAGCCCTATTACACTCAACGAGCTAGCCTCAGCTCTCAAGTGTGATCCATCACTTCTTCAACGCATAATGAGATTCCTAATACACCTAAAGTTCTTCAAAGAGGTTCCCACCAGCCAAGGCTCTATGGCCTTTCAACAAACGCCTTTATCTCGGCGTTTGATGAGACATGGAGAAAACAACATGGCTGCTTTTATATTGCTCGAGAGCAGCCCAGTGATGCTGGCACCTTGGCACAGCCTAGGCACTCGTGTTTTAGCCAATGGAACGTCTGCATTTGATAAGGCTCATGGCAAGGATGTATGGAGCTATGCAGCCGCAGATGCAGCTCACAGCAAGCTCATCAATGATGCAATGGCTTGCGATACTAGATTGGCAATGCGTGCAATCATTGAAGGTTGTCCCGAGGTGTTTGATGGGATTGAAACCCTAGTGGATATCGGCGGAAACGACGGGACAACTTTGCGGACGTTGACTAAAGCTTTTCCTCGGATTAGAGGCATTAATTTTGATCTTCCCCATGTTGTGTGTGTCGCTGAGAAGTGCCATGGGGTTGAGCACGTTGGAGGCGACATGTTTGATGGTGTTCCCGAGGCTGATGCTGCTATCATCAAGGTTAGTATTTGATTAATTGCCGGTAATATTTCATAATAATTCGGAAGATTAATTGATTAAAACATGTTTATTAATGAATAATTAAGATTGTTACTTTAGGGTGATTTCTGTAACTATCGTGTTTCAACTTAACTTCAAAATGGAGATTCCCAATGTTTTCTATCTTTACCCTCAATTACTTTTAATTATAGTTTTGATAATATATTGTTACTCCTTTGACATCATGAAAACTCTCGGAGAAAAACTCATCCCAACCACAAAATTAAATAATAAACGTGGTGTTACAAAAATATGGAGAGATAACGATAAAAGTCGAAATTAAAATATTAGGGGTGGCGATTTTCCATTTCAATAATATGACAAATAAATCATTTAGTAAAATCAGGTATGGAGACAAAATTAAAAATAAATAAGTAATGAAGATATTTAATAAAAACAATCTACGCTTGACAACAATTGTATCATTATTTTTAAAAATAAATTTTCATTTAAAATCACACTACCTCACTCCCAAACAAACAGCTTTTTGACTGTTATTAGTTAACTTAATAGAAAATTTCGCATCATGATGTTGTTCTTTTATTTTATTCATAAATTTATTTTTTTCTTAGTAAGTGAAAGTGAGTTCAAGCCAACTAGTAATTTTATAAATTGTAGTGGGTTTTGCATGATTGGGGAGATGATGAATGCATCAAGATCCTCAAAAATTGTAAAGAAGCTATTACAAAGGACAAAGGGAAAGTAATAATTGTTGAAGCAATAATTGAAGAGGATGATGAAGTAGACAACAAGTTTAAGTCAGTAAGGTTGATGCTAGACATGGTGATGATGGCTCACACTAACAAAGGCAAAGAAAGAAGCTTGAAGGAATGGGACTATGTTCTTCGCCAAGCTGGATTTAGCAGATATAACATCACATCTATTCATGCAGTTCAATCACTTATTGAGGCTTTTCCTTAATAAATATTAAATACATTGTTTGGATCTGAAGAATAAACAGAAATCTTCCATAAGGTTTTGAGATTTGTAATAAGGAAGCTCTCTGAATTGTTTGTGTTTATTTATTATGTTTTGTTAAATGGATGGGTCGCCCATGATGGGCCAACCCAACTCGATCTGCACATGTGCGCGGTTATTGGGTAGAGATGGTAAAATCCTCTACAGGTTTGGAGCCCCACCCCAAATGGAAAAAATTTTGAATAATTTTTGGGGAATGGGGTGGAGAGTGGGGGTAAAATAATCCCGGGGTGGGATTTGGTTTTGTACTCCCCACCCCACCCCCACCCCAATCCCCATTATATAGGGGTGGGCAAAATCGGGTTCGGGTCGGGTTCGGGTCAACCTGATCAGGTTTCGGGTTGTTCGGGTTAGACAAGGAACAATCCGAACATAACCCGAATTAATGACCCGACCCGAACTATGTTCGGGTCGGTTCGGGTCAGGTCATTAATTCGGGTTATGTTCGGGTTGGATTTAAAATGGGTAGGATTGAGTTCGGGTCAATTTAGGTTAGTTCGGGTCAATTCGGGCCAATTCGGGTCGGTTGAAATTGGGTCAGTTCGGGTCAATTCGGGTCGGTTGAAATTGGGTCAGTTCGGGTCAGTTCGGGTCGGTTGAAATTAGGTCAATTCGGGTCAGTACGTTTTTTTTTTTTTTTTAAGAACCCAATCGGGTATTCGGGTCGGGTCGGGTTGGGTAAAATGCCCACCCCTACCATTATATATAAATATGTTTTAAATTCTTAGTTAATAATTTTTATTTTATCAATTATAATGTCAATTAATAATTTTTTTTTAATTTTTATGCAATATAAACAAGATATGAATGAAAGAAAATCCTATAATATTTTTCAACTATGAAACATTGTTATATTTTCTTTTCTCTTTTAAGGTGCTACGCTCTTTAAATATTTTTCACTTTTAATATCATTTTAAGATATTGTTTCAAACTTTTAGATATTTTTTTAAAAGAATTTAAATACTTTATAATATGATGATGATTTTATTTTAAGTCTCTAATTTTTAACTTACTAAAATAATATATTTATACATATTATAAAATAGATGAATGGGGAATGTGGTGTGGATGGGGAAATCATTCCCCACC
Source organism: Citrus x clementina (assembly GCF_000493195.1). NCBI lineage: Eukaryota > Viridiplantae > Streptophyta > Magnoliopsida > Sapindales > Rutaceae > Citrus > Citrus x clementina. The sequence continues at coordinate 663,526 of NW_006262022.1, forward strand.
CCACTAAATTTATTGAGAAATGGGGTGGAGAATGGAGGCAAAAATTTCTAACGGGGTGGGAAATGGAGTAGGCCTCCCCACCCCCACCCCCACCCCCACCCCACCCCACCCCCACCCCCACCCCACCCCACCCCACCCCATTGCCATCCCTATTATTGGGAATTGAAAGAAATTGATTTAAAATCAATTTCCCATGTTAGTTTCCAAGATATATAAAAACTCCCTTAAAAAAATCAGAATGTGAAGAGCAGAGAGAGAAAAGGAGAGAAGAAAGAATAAGAACTTTGAACAACTCATCAGAAAGAAGGCATTTATACTATTATTAGAGGAGGATTTCTGCTTGTGATTTCTTTCTGACCATTAACGTGATCCAACACTCAATTATTCCACTACTTAATTCGAGAAGAAATGTATTTCTAAAATCCTTAATTTTTTTTCCTTCATTGGTATCAAAGCATTTTTTTGTGTTGGATTCGTATGAATGGTTGAGTTTATTTCATGAAAAATGTATGAATTTTATGTGTTAATTATTTTTCATGAAATATATAATCTGGTGGCGTTCAGTTTATATTCTGGAATGCTAGAATCACTGTAAAAATTCTGGAATTGATGGACATAAATGCAACCTAGGGTTTAATCTGTATAAACCCTAATTAAAACATGAGACCTAAATATTTATTTGATCATAACTTTTGATCTAGAAAATTTGGCATTCTGTGTTATATATCATTGGAAAGATCTTTTCAAGAGCTTTCTAACGATATGTGATTTGTTAAAAAAGGACTTAAAAACGAGAAAGTTATAGCCAAAATATGAATATGGTCGAATTAGGGTTACAAAATTCCGAAATCCTAAGGGAAAATATCCACCGTCTGCCCGTTTTTTTCAATTTTTTCAAAAATACACAATTCTTTTTCTTTTTTTTTTTTCCTGGAATCCACTTAAAGTTCCATTTTGTTTCACTTTTCCACTTCTGTTTGGAATCCGTTAAGGAAACTAAAGGAAACTTTAAAAAATGACCATTTTACCCCCAAAACGAAAATTACAATTTCACCTTAAAAAGAGCCTAAAATAATCAGATTTAATGATAAATATCGTTATTGGTACGTTAATGAAGTATAAAAAAATCTTAACTACTAGAGATTATAACTCAATAAAGAGTAATGATATAGCCACAAACTCTTGTACAAACTTATTTTGTACAAACTTATGTGGCATGATAAGATTGGTTGAATTAAATATCACTTGGCCCATATGACTTGTTTTCATTATTTTATATTTTCATTCAACCAATGAATTAGTGCCACGTCAGTTTATACAAAATAAGTTTGTACAATAGTTTGTGGCTGTATCATTACTCCTCAATAAATAATAAAAATCTACTTATTTTAAATTCAATTGATGGTTTGCGAGATTGAGCTATTTTTAATACTACTATTATAATTTAGCATTCTAATTACATGCATATTTAAAAAAAAAAACATGCATTTGATGGTTGTGGAATTAATTTCTTTATTAACCGATGGGGAAAATATTTAGATTTAATTTGATTATTTTTGCCAATTTTTAGGGTGAAATTGTTATTTTCGTTTTGAGGGGTAAAATGGATATTTTTTAAGTTTCCGTTAGTTTTCTTAACGGATTCCAAACGGAAGTGGAAAAGTGAAACCAAAAGTAACTTTAGGTGGATTCCAGCTAAAAAAAAAACAGAATTGTATTTTTGAAAAAGTTGGAAAAAACGGGTGGACGGTGTATATTTTTCCAAATCCTAATTTTGGAGAAGATGGTGAATAGTACCAGAATTGGTTTTTTGATGATTCCAGCTTACTCTGACCTCCGATTGAAAATCTAAAGCCATCATTGAAACCATGACAAAAAATCGAGTCAGAAGGCGCCAGACCCAACGTCATCGAAGCTGAAAGAGGTGGTGCATGGGTCCCACTCTCTGATTATGTGCATGCGCAATTGCGCACGCGCCTGACCGTGTGTGTGGTATAATGCGTCCAGATTAATATTTTCAATATATCTTGCTATTCGGGACTCTGATTTGGGTGCCGTTTGATCCGAGATTTAATTTTCTATTTATTTTTAACTTAAAATCAAAGTTTCTTAATTTTTAATTTTGAAATAAAATTTGGATCAAAATATATATTATTTCTTGGATGAGCATTATATATTAATAAATATTTCGCTCTAGTGGGAGCTCGAAAATATGTTTTTCATGGAAAGTGGCTGAAATTTGATTATATCTCGTATTTTAGTCATTTGTTAACAATTACTAATATCAATTTTGTGTTATTTGTCTTAGATGCCTCCTGTTAGAAAATTGTGGATTGAGAAAGAGAGATTAATGACAATTAGAGCTTGGGTTTCACTTATGGATCTAATTGAGACTAATAATAACTTATCTCATGAAGAGCTTGTGAAGAAAATGGAGAATTATAAGATGGACCATAATCGTTCTATATGCATGAATATAGAAGACATATATGGCATTTTTATCCGCTTAATGTACAGAAAAGTGTATATTAAGTATACAAACTGGGATTATTATCAACGAGTCCTCATAAACTCCTTACACGATGATGATAATACACTTGTTTTTAAGGCTCGCATGTTAAAGGAGATCGAGAATCCCTCGAACACATTATATGTTGAGGTGTGAAATTGAACTAATGGAGAAGCGCCATCTTACTTCAAAAATGAGGCAAACCTCAGTACTTAATATTCACACGAGCCTTCGAAATGGAAGACAAGCTAGTCGCCTTGGTAGAGGGCAGAAATTATGGTATGAGAAAACCATAAACAGAATCATTAAGAGGGAACAATTGCTTTTATATGGAAATAAACTTGAGTATAAGTTGAATGAAAGAGTCACGAGTAATAAAGAATATTTTAAGAACATGTAGAAGAGTCTATATATATTAGTTTAATTATATTTGGTCATTTCTTTCATTTGTGAATTTTTATTCATTTTGTTGGTTGAACAATATGATTATAGAAAATTTTTAGTTTAATTATGTATTTGTCTAAATATTTTAGCTCATATACTTTATTATAGACAAATTAATAAATATTTCGCTGTTGTAGGGAACATTATTGTATCCTGTCTCTTTGTTGTAGGGAACTGTTGATGTAATGTAAAATATGAAGAAGAAATAGGGTAAACATGAATTATAATTAAAAAAATATTAAAATATTGATTTTGTTTCTGATTTGAATAAGGATAATTCTAGGGTTTAGGTAATAATTTTAAGAATATTTATGAAATTGTATTAAAGGATAAAATTGGCTCTTAAAATCAAAATATAAAAGTTATTCCTTCCATACTTTTTAAACTCAATTGTAGAAGTGGGTGATTTTGACAAAAGTGATTTTAATTATTTTTACCAAACACCAAAATTAACTTTTAGATTTTTGAAATCACTTTTAAACCTATTAAAAGCAATCCCAAATAAGCTCAAAAGATGATATTAGGAATAGATAAGTAGAGAAACAAGGAAAGTAGAATTTAAAAAAGTTAATAATAATTACAAAGAATAATATTATTAATTTTAGCGCAGCCCAATTTCATTAGTTTTTTTATTACAAAAGAAATTTAAATTCACATTAATTTCAATTATTAAATTAATTATGATTTAAAGATTGAGATTTTGTGTAAAAATTTATGTTTATATATCTGAATCAATTGAATATACAAACTACAATAAAAATTTTCTTAATTTTGTATTTAATTAAGAAAAAAATTTCAAAATTGATTAAAAATTTTGACAATTACCTTATATTTTCATAATTTTTCAATTAATTAAAAATTATACAATTCATTAAATAATTAAAAATATTTATATTCCCAAAATATAAAACTAAATATAGTAAAATAATTTGTCATTGCCTTCTCATACTAAAAATAATAATTTGTCTGAACATTATAATTATAGAAAAATTTTATTATAGTTTATATGTTCAATTGATTCAGATAGGTGAAAAATCTTAAGCTGCATTAATTAATCTTCCATTATAGCGATAAAAACCTATTAGTTGCACTAATCTTTCACTATAACATTAAAAATTTATTATTCATGTTATCTTCTAATTAAAGTGTGAAAGGGAATCACTGAATATCATATGTGTTTAATAATTAATTATGTCAATAAGAAGGGTCATGTACGAAGGTGATGACCAATAATAACACTGGGTTTCGTTCTTCTTCTTTTTTTTTTTGTTTTCTTTTCTTTCTGAATTGATCCAATGGGTTTATAATTGATTAGCTGTGTCTTTATGGTAAATAATTTTTAAAAATTTCATTTTTATATCAATTTCTCCGTCATTGCCTCCGACTTTTATACTAATCTTTGGATAATACAATTATAATGACCTAAAAGTTTAGGTTTATACTACTCTTTGGGTAATACAATTTTAATGACCTAAAAAATTATTTCTTTCTGTATGTATTGTTGACCTAAAAATTTATTAATACATTGTTTAAAATTTCATATAAGAAACACCAACTTTCTTTTTCTATAAAAAGTTTTTTCTATAACAAGACATTTCCTAAAACTAAAGAACCCTTTTGCCACAAGGGTAACAACTATGAACTTCTATAAATAAAGGGATTCAAGTGTAATTATCCCTAATCGTTTTCCATTTTGCCGTCTCCCCTATCACTGAAATCACGTTGTAGATATATTAAAATTTCCATCCTTGTTTCCTTATGCTAAAATCTTTACGCCGGAACAATCACAAACGCTTCAATTCAACCTGTACTCCAAAACACCAAAGAAACAATTTTTTTAAAAAAAAAAATGATTTTTTCATCAGCATTATTAGCAAACCCGCCATGTGTTTGCCTTCCAAGAAAATTCCCCGTTCGTTGTTCGTCTTTACCAGTCTCTGCTGCAAGCCAGTTGAGATCCACCCAGTTTGATTTGAAGACTTACTGGACTACCCTTATTACTGAAATTGATCAGAATTTGGAAAAAGCAATCACAGTTAAGTACCCAGAGCAGATCTATGAATCCATGAGATATTCGGTGTTAGCCAAGGGAACTAAGCGGGCGCCGCCTGTCATGTGTGTGGCAGCTTGCGAGCTCTTTGGTGTTAATCGGATTGCAGCTTTTCCCACAGCTTGCGCTCTTGAAATGGTACGGTTTGTGCAGCTCATTTTTGTTTTTGTTTATTGACATTTTTATTATTATTCTTTTTGTGTTGGTTATGAAGAGTTTGAATTGGGCTTACTTTTGGGCATCGGAAGATGTTGAATTAGATCTTCAGTTGGCTTGTTTTTGTGTTGGTTGTTTATAATTGCCGTGGGAGTGGGACGATGAAGAATTTGATAAGTGTTTTGATAAAGTTTATGGTTTTGTGCTTTGAATCTTGCCCATAATTCTGTTTGGTTGTGGCACTTAGTTTTATAGGCTTGAGAATCTTGATGTAAATGAGAATGATACCTATAGGATTCTGAACATGTAAGAATTGCTGAAGAAAGATTTAAAAAGCTTATTCTATTGTGGTGAAAGGCTTCTCATTCCTTGTTCTTATGCATTAATTTTTGGTGTTCTAAGCAATCTGACAGTGAAATTGCGATTAGACATCTTCTAGTGAATTTAGTTTCAAGGCTCAATCTAGTGCAGCCAACCAAAAAAAAAAAAAAAATTTCTTAATATTTTAGAAGCTTTTTCTGTTGCCTTTGCAGCAAAAATTTTATCCGAGTTTTGATATTGGTAATTTCAAGATGTTTAAGAAAAAAGTATAGTATTTCAATAATATGTTTCTGTTGGATAACAAGGTCTGAGGATGGCTGTGAGTATTTGCATTGGTTATCCCCTTTTTCTAATCACAGGTCCATGCTGCTTCATTGATTCATGACGATCTTCCTTGCATGGATGATGACCCATCTCGCCGAGGTCAGCCCTCAAACCACACAGTCTATGGTGTTGACATAGCTATCCTTGCAGGGGATGCACTCTTCCCCCTTGGTTTCCAACACATTGTGTCCCACACACCCCCCCATCTCGTGCCTGAGCCCCGTGTCCTTCGGGTGATTGCTGAGATTGCCCGTGCTGTGGGGTCCACTGGCATGGCTGCCGGGCAGTTCCTTGATCTTGAGGGTGAACCCAACTTGGTTGAATTTGTCCAGGAGAAAAAATTCGGTGAAATGAGTGAGTGCTCAGCGGTGTGTGGTGGGTTCTTGGCTGGTGCAGATGATGATGAGATACAGAGCTTGCGGAGGTATGGAAGAGCTGTTGGGGTATTATACCAAGTAGTTGATGACATATTGGAAGCAAAGGCACAGACTCCAAGAGATGAAGAGAAGAAGAAAAAGAAGGGGAAGAGCTATGTGGCATTCTACGGGGTTGAGAAGGCTATGGAGGTGGCTGAGGAACTTAGAGCCAAGGCTAAAGAGGAATTGGATAGGTTCAAGAAGTATGGAGACAACGTGTTACCGCTTTATAGTTTTATTGATTATGCTGCGGATAGAGAATTTTCTGTTGTTGATTCAAGGTGATGTCAGCCTTTGTGCATTATGCTGCAGGAGGACGAATTTAGCATTGGTGATGATGGGCTTTGGGACAATGTTGATTGTTGTGAATTATCTCGCAGTTTGATACACAGTACAGAGTTGAGTTAACCAGTAAACTGGTTGACATAAAGCCTGTCTTCCTTTGAAGGAGGAAACTTGTACTTGATTGTGTGTTTGTAGCTGTACTTCTGCATTGTGACTTTGTCTCTTGTAGAGTGTTATGTGGGTCAAAGAAAAGCACATTGTGTTTGCCGGACATTGACAAAAATTAATGAGGTATATAATAACAAGGAAGGAATTTAAGATCCTTTTGTTTCTTCTTCATTCATGGAATTTAAGATCCTTTCAAAGTTTCAATCAAAGTCTTAAAAGATTCCCCTTTGTCTGTAAGATTACAATTTTAACCTTGCTTCTGATTGGATTAAGATTAAAAACCAAACAAAAAGAAGACGAATAAGAAGATTAAGCAGAGGAGAGGGAGAGAGTTATTTAAACTAATATTCGACTCTCTCTCTACAACCTCTGGAGATTTATTAGTTATATTTGAGAAAGGGGTTTCTTAAGATAAATTGAGGGGTGGCAGCGGCACCACTCTTCCGGCAATCCCCGTAAAGACCATTTTACAGCCCAACGGGCAACCCAACCCGGTTGACAAAGGACGGAACGTAATGATGTTAACTGAACTCCAAATACAGTTACCGTATGAATATCGTCTTCAGATATTTACAGCGGATCCTAAAACTCTTGCAATTTCTCAGTAAAGACAGAATCTTTCCATTGCATCAAAATCGGTCCCAAATCATTAGTGTAACAACTGAAATACTCAAAATTTTAAGTTCAAAAGGAAATTAACACAATCAATGATCGTGTCTTATTTGTCGCAGTTCATTTATGAAGCATAATATATTCATATTATAATATCTTAATCTACAAGAATATTTATAACACGAATATTATTTATATTGTTACTATTGTATTATGTCAAAATATTTATCTATTTACCCATCCATGTCTAGTGTTAATTAGATATTAATCATGCAGTTGCATTCATCTTGTACTAGTCATGTCTAATAAAAATGATTCATTTAGTAATCATATCAATTTTGTATCTTGTACTAGCCATGTCTAATAAAAATGATTCATTTAGTAATCATATCAATTTTGTGGTGTCTGTAAATATTTTGACATGAATAATAAATAAGTCATATTTATATTAATTTAAATTTGACATAACACAAACCTCATACGATAGCACAAATTAACACCCCCTATCCAAAAAAAGAAAAAGATAAGGGGGTCAGGGTTGAAAGGATAATGCGGCCAAGTAAAATAAAGATAAGTGACCTATTTCATACAAAATCAACAAACTATACGCTTACTTGGAAAAGTATAAAGTGAAAGGATGTATTTGTGATTATCCCATTTCATAACATAGCAAATCTAACATGTCAACTACTTGCTAGTACATTCATAGTATTCACTATTCAGCGTCAGCATAGTAAGCCGAGCCAAAGTGAACCCGATAAGAAACCTCTCCTTTAAAACAACACTCAATCAAATTATCAACAGATCGAGTCTGCGAGAGAAGAAAGCAAAGGCAAATGGCCGCTGCCGAAACCAGCGGCAAGAGCCTAGATCAGCTGCCTGCGGCTCTCTTGTGTACCATAATCACAAAGCTTGACGTGGCTTCGATCTCCTCCGTTGCTGCTACTTGCAGTACTTTCAGGGCCTGTGCCGCTCAGATCCTCTCTTTTCTGACCAGTTTCCATCTTCTTGTAAGTTGTTTGTTTATGCCGTTTCAGCTGTTGGTTATCAAAGTTTTATCTTTTTTTCTTGCTTAATTTGATTGTGGGTTTTTTTTTTTTTCTTCTAATGAATAAAGCATGTGTGAGAAAACCCCAGAGGTTCATATGAATGTTGGTGAAAATTTGTGGGGGGCAGAATGAAAGAAAATCAAAGCTAAAGAGTCTCAAATTATTTGCATGTTATATTTGTTTTGGAATGAAATTAATTCAAGAGAAGTTATGTGGGTTCTGGTTTCTTTTTAGTTGATTTCGTTTATGAAGTGGAATTGATCTTTGTTGGTGGATTTACGTTGAAGGATATTGCACTGTCGACGGAAATTATCAAGCCTTTGTTACCACCAAATCCATATCTTAGGAGCTTAAAGGTTGATTGTGGTAAGCTTGATGATTCAGCCATTGAGCTTATGCTTCGGCCTACATTGCACGAGCTTTGTCTGCATAATTGTGCAGATTTTAGTGGGAAGTTGCTTTCTGAGATCGGAGGGAAATGCAAGGATCTAAGGTCTATTCTTCATTCCCATCTCTTTTATCCTCATAAGAATAGTCGCATGCTGTGATCTAGAACGCATTGTTGCTATAATTATGGTGAAATATATGAGTTTATTTAGCTTCGCTTTATTATTAGCAACCTTGTTATTGGATTCTATGTCAACTTTCCTTCAGGTCCCTGTACTTGGGTTCTGTTGCTGAAAAGAGGGGACGGTCTATTCATATCTCTGATTTGGAGGAGTTGCTCAATGGTTGTCCTCAATTAGAAGTAAGCTAGTTTCCGGAGTAGTTAATAAAAGAGTGAATGGAAAATATAGGGAAAACAATTTGTCTAGATATTTGAAATGGATCAGTTGATTTCAGGGCCATCTGGTGGTTTAGTCATGGATTTGATCAGCTTCTTCTACTTCTGTTAAAATATTATCTAAGAAACAAAAATGAATTTTGTACATGATGAAGTTTCCTTTGAAGCTATTTGGTTGATAAGAAGCTATTTGGTTGATATTCTGGTTAAATATATTAAAAAAGGGAAAAAAAAAATTGGTTGAACCTGCTGAAGTTTCCTTAGATTCTACGCAGCTGATGTTTTTATCTACTTTGTATTAGATACGTTATGTTAATTTTTCATCTTACATTTTGCACTCGAAATTTCTGTGACATTTTTGGATCATCCACTACTTGTTATCTAATGTTTTTGTGATTGTTTTGGTAGGCATTGATCCTAATGTTTGACATCTCACTCTTTCTTCGTCATAACTTTGCTCGAGTTTGGGCTTTAGCTTCAGAAAAGCTAACTTCTCTTGAGATCGGCTACATATCTTCTGTTATGGTGACCGAATTGCTTAGCCCAAATGTCGAACCCCATCAATCACCGAACCAAATTCGACCATCCATATTGCCAGGCATTCAGAAGTTATGCCTTTCAGTTGACTACATTACTGATGCTATGGTTGGCACAATATCACAAGGACTTGTCTCCTTGACACATTTGGATCTTCGAGATGCTCCCCTTATAGAACCAAGGATAACATTTGATCTCACAAACTCTGGCCTTCAACAGATTAATCAACATGGGAAATTGAAACACCTCTCACTCATCCGGAGCCAGGAGTTCCTCATCACCTATTTTAGAAGAGTTAATGATCTCGGCATTCTTTTAATGGCTGACAAGTGTGCAAGCATGGAAAGTATTTGTCTTGGTGGCTTCTGTCGTGTTACAGATACAGGGTTCAAGACAATTCTGCATTCCTGCTCTAACCTATACAAGCTTAGGGTGTCTCATGGGACTCAGTTGACCGATTTGGTTTTCCATGACATCTCTGCAACTTCTCTTTCGTTGACACATGTTTGCTTGAGATGGTGTAATCTTCTAACCAATCATGCCATCAAAAGCTTGGCATCCAACACAGGTATTAAAGTTCTTGACTTGAGAGATTGCAAAAACCTTGGGGACGAAGCCCTTCGAGCAATCAGTTCCCTTCCTCAATTGAAGATTTTATTATTGGATGGGTCTGATATAAGTGATGTGGGTGTGTCTTATTTAAGACTCACTGTCATAACTTCATTAGTTAAGTTGTCTCTTAGAGGGTGCAAGAGACTCACAGACAAATGCATCTCTGCTCTGTTTGATGGCACTTCTAAACTGCAGCTTCAAGAATTGGATCTGTCAAATCTCCCACACCTCTCCGATAATGGGATTTTGACACTGGCAACATGTCGGGTGCCAATCTCAGAACTCCGAGTGCGACAATGTCCGCTGATAGGTGACACCTCTGTTATTGCACTGGCCTCAATGCTGGTTGATGACGACAGATGGTATGGTAGTAGCATAAGGTTGTTGGATCTTTATAACTGTGGTGGCATAACACAGCTTGCATTCCGGTGGTTAAAGAAACCTTACTTTCCAAGGTTGAGATGGTTGGGAGTGACAGGGAGTGTAAATAGAGATATCTTAGATGCTTTAGCCAGGAGTAGACCATTCCTGAACGTGGCTTGCCGTGGTGAGGAACTGGGTGTTGACCAGTGGGATAACTCTGATGGTATGTACATGCATGACTATGATGAGGTCGACGAACTTGAGCAGTGGCTTATGGAAGGAGAGGACGAGAGTGACAACGACGAGGAGATGGCCAATGCAGAAATCAATGCAGAACCAATGGAGTAATTTGCTAAGATAAGGTTTCACCTTGTATGTATGCATGTACGTGTAACTTGTATCAGTTTTCATTGATTGTGTATATCTACATACTGTTAACTCTTACATGTAAATTTGTGTTTAAATTTCGCAAAGCCTTGAGTTTGCTTTCGCTTTTGAACACTGTTGATTGTAGTTCTTTGCTAATAACTCCATAGGATTTCATTTTGCTACGAAATGATTAAAAATGAAACAGGCTTTGCTATGATATGTTTAATCAAACATATCGTGCATAGGAACAATCTTGCGGAGCCGTAGATCATTGAAGCGGTTGCATTACTTAGTTATGTGTTTTAGTGCACAGATTCTTCAACTCTCCTGTTTTGGCAATTTTAGTGTGCTCTCTGTTAATTTCACATATCTGCTATTGAAATTACAATTATTATACGTTTAGTGAGAGTCTAAATCGTTACAGTTATAACGTAGTCTAGAGATTACCAAGCATAGCTTGAAACCTACGTCAAATAAAAGGCGAGTTCTGCCGACAATCAAAATTAGAATTTTATGTTTATATGTCACTGCGTTTTGACGAGACAAGCCCTGGTGGGTGAAGCTCCAATCCAAGGTATCAGTTATAACAAATGATAATAATGTTTGTTGACTAGTAACCTTATCCACACCCAAAAAAAAAGAAAAAAAATTGTTGATGGTGATCCACTGATCCTGCGTTCTTGGTGCCTGCCCCCACCAACTTTGTTCAAAGGAATATTTAAAGTGGATTCCTATTTCATCTTTAGGCCCTCATTGATGTTCATTATCTTGCTTCTTTTATATTTTTATGCTGGGTGGGGTGGCCATGAAAGTGATGCTTGTCTCCTTTCTGTGCATCAATTATTACTGTGAAGATCTATGAAGATCATTTCTGTCAATGATGGCAAAAGATTCCACTTCAATTCTTCATCAAATTGTTTATTACTTAAAATCTGTTGGCGTTACAATCAGCGAGTTATGAGAGTTAATTCCATACAAATATAACATAACTAGTCTCTTGACTACTAAGGTTTTCTTTAGCATAGTTTTTTAAATAGAATTTATTTAAATAGAACCTTTGTTAATAGAATTTTTACGAGTGGAATTTTCATTAAAAATATTTTAATTGTTTGATAGTTAATGAGAGCTTTTACTAAAAATTGTAAAATGACTTTAACAAGTAAATTTTATAACGTTATGTTATTAAAAAAATAAAATAAATTTGTCAAATAAAAATGATATTTTTAGATAATTTAACATTTTAAATATACTTTTCAACGTCAATCACTAAAATTTTAAAATTTAAGCTTCGAAACGTTAGAGGCAAAATAATTTATTTAATTTTTAAAAACTCTACTAAAAAAATAACCAAATAACAACCAAAAAAATTGAAAATGACTTATGGCATTAAATGAATACTTATGTCTAATAAACGAGTCATACCAAACATGCACTAAATATATTTTTAGCTGAAAAATATACGCTATATAAAGATAGTAATTAACGAGAGAAAATTTTAAATCTCGCATAGCTGGGGACTTGAACTTTTTCGTTAGTCTATACCCCATGGCCGGGTGATTTCCATGCACCAAACTCTTTGAAGAACATTGATAATTATATAAAATTATGAATAAGATGCAGACAAGATGCTGACAGAATACCTTTCAGCTTATTTATTTTTTTTCGAATAATTTGACATTAGGGGAAGAGAAAGTTGTAATTAAGTGCATGCTTTTAACGTGTGTTTTAAACATATTCGGTGTAAATTTTTCAAAATAGCTTTTTTTTCCATTTTAAGTAAAAAAAGAAAAGAAAAAGGCAGCTTCATACTTAATAATAATATCTTCAGTCAATATTAAAGTCTCTTTTCAAGAGTCCATTGCCGAGTTGGGATCGTGATTCACGTGTATTAAAATTAGAATGTGAATTCCAGTCTGGACATATCGTCTAGCAACAAGAAACTGTTATCTAATTATAATCATTTTTCAAACACATGTACATGCTGTCACTAAACCACTGTTACCTCCTATTCAAAGTAATGTCATTTTTGTTGTTTATTAGCTAAAAGAGAAGGTCATTTTCGTTTTAATGAAAATTTAAAGTATAAAATTATAAAATAATTTAAGAGGGGTTTGGACTATGGGGAAAAAAAAAAACTCTCATTTTCTCGCTTATTTTATTTATTTATTTTGAAATAACATTGATATCCTAATCTCATGCGTGCAAAAAATTATATTATCCTAACAAGTCAATTCATATTTATAATATAATTCGCAAATAATGCATGTGATTAATCCCCAAGGCCAAGACCTTTTGCCGCGTTACAATTTTTTTTTTTAATTTTGTTATACATAGATTGTTACTGATATTATATTAGACATTACAATTACAATATTTACAATCGTACTAAACAACTGGAACCATCGCCATACATTAACCCACTAAAGTACTTGTCAAAATACTTTAAACCCTCTTTAATATTCGATGTGTGCTTACTCCACTCACATTTCGTTCGAGAGGTGTCTACTCCACTCACATTTCGTAAGGGATAGACTGTCTTCACTCAATTAGTTAATAATTGAGGAAGAACTGAAACTAACCTCTATAATATACTCTTACGGAGGCTCAAACTCTTACACTCAATATTGTAAGTGTAAGATTTCTCCCATTGGACCAAAGACTTATAGATTTTGCGACGTTACAGTTGAACTTCTAGTAACACGCGAATATTACCTCACAAGATTGTTTAAGTTATGACAACAATGTAGTAGTTACAAGAAGATATGGCCCATTATTAAAATATGGGCCCATGATACACAAATAAATAAACTGATCTATTAAATCCACGTGTAAGCCACTTGCTCCTATCATCAACTGCGAATATTAAAATGAAAATGATCTGGTCCTTGTCCGGTTGGCTCCGGAAGTAAAAAAATTATTAGACTAATATGTACTCTTAAATCCCTCTATAAAACCAGATATTAAAGATTTTCTTTTCGACATTAAAACTTTTTTAAACCTTTTAAAAATAAAAAGAAAAAATCTGCCTTGGATATTATGTCGTGAAAAAAGTTTATCCATTTCCATCCTAAAATATTCTTATCTATACAATTACATGATTGGGTAGTAAATAAAATATAAAATAGTAAAGGAAGAGAACTTCACCGAGTATCAGTAGAAATATTGTGCACACGTTAAAAAAAAATAATATTAATAATAATCAAAGTTGGGGGTAAATTCAAGTATTGGTATATTGTGCAATGTTGTTCGTGTTATAATATCGAGCAACATTACGACATAGTATATGGTATATAGTTAATGCATAGCTTAGACACTATTAATTTGTATAAAGTTACAATGTTGTGTCATGTATTTAGCTGCTCACCATATTATTATTATTATTAATGTTCATAATAAAATCTATTTTGGTGGACGATCATTTTCTCAATGATACGGCACGTATTTGGTTTGGATTTATATTTGACAATTTGTGTAATACCATCCCTTTAATAAAATCAATCGGTAACACGTAAAAATTTAAAAATATATATATCTCAACTATATAAGTGTATTACATTATTTTATTTTATTTTCTTTTAATTACTGTTATTTTTAGATACAAAAAAAATATTGAGAGGAAGCATTCCATGTCCAGGTTCGATGAATTGGTAAAAATCGTCTAAGTACATTGAACATTCACTTCTAATACATCTTAATTAATTGCTAAATAAACTTGACCAAAAAAGGAAAAAAAAAATAACAAACAAACAAGATCAAGCCAATTAATTAATGGTTTATTATTTTGTTTAGGTTGTGCTGTGATTTTTGTTATGTCATGTTTGTTTTAAATTTATCATATATGGTTCAAATTCTCATAGAAATCCTATATTCAAACTTGGCCTGTGAGACGGCTGTAATCAAAGTGTATCTTGAGGTACGTACAAATGATACAATTAATTAATTAATGACGACATTTATTTATTCGATGCTTGGAATATATATATAAGTTACTCATTGGATGCATGGAAAATAAATAATAATGTAGCGAGCGGGCATGCGCTCTAATAACTCGTTGTTGGCAGGATGAAATATTCCCACTGCTTTCATGAGTCCATACACCATAGCATTAGCATGTATGCATCTTTATTCCTATAACAATCACAGTTTTCTTTTTTTTTTTTTTTAATGTTAGAGCGTCTCAAAAAGGCTCTATAAATTTTACTCTTCAAATATTTATTTGCTTACCTATGTGGTGTATAGAAGAGTGAAAAAATATATTATTCTTCAAAAGACTCTTCAAATAGAAATTAATTAATATTATTTTAATTAAATAACTAATTTTTTAATAGAAAAGTCAATAGTAATTAAAGTGCATCTCTCTCTTTCTTTAACAAAAAGTAATAAAATATAAATTGAGGAGGAAAAAAGTAACTCTCCAAATTTAAAGAGAGATGATGGTTTCTTATTTGAAGAATCTTAATTGGAGTGTCTTTTTTAACCTTAAATGCTGATGTGAATCTTCAAATAAATAATAAAATCTTATTTGAAGAGTTTTTTTTTTTTATGATACTCTTACTTTACAAACCTGCAATTAATTCAAACAAAAAAAATTACATGATAAATCCATCGATATTATAATAAAAAGTCTTGATCAACAAAATAAAGAATAATCTACACTCTAAATTGATATTTAATTTTAAAAAAGTTTAGAAATTCATTTATATGACGATAAAAATTCTAACATACAGTATATTTTTGAAACGATAGAATCTAACTATTATGTGTACGTAGGATAACTTTAAAGTTTCAAATATCTTTTTTTTTTTTTTTTTATAAATAACAGTGTGACTAATCCAACACAAAAATTGCATCTAATAATTTAAGATATATTGACAACCATATAATACTTGAATTTTTAGATACTACTTTTAAGTTGATATAAGTTACAAATCATCATCCTCTTAGAATACTCGAAAATTTTCCCATGTTTTCTTTTTTTCTAAGCTCGAGTCTTTAATTTTCATAAAGCTCCAACAAGATCATTGAAAATGTTAACAAAACAGTAAACTAAACATAATCTGAAATAAACAAAATATAATGTCTACTTGACTAAATAGCATCTCAATCATTGTTAAATATAAAAAAATGTTAGCTTAATAATAATATATACAAGAATATATTATCGATTATAAACTTAAATAAATTATCTACTTCCACCTCCAATCATTGTTGTTCAAGTTAAATTTAAAGAATACTTAGTATTTCTAACTATTCCATCATATAACCTTTAAGTTTGATGGGTATAATTCACAGGCAAAATCATTATTGGCTTGGTTAGGGACCCTTAGTATTTATATTGGATTTTATTCACTCCCCTCTATCAAGAAAGTGAGTAATTATTCTTATCTTAATTTCTAGAAATTCGGAATGATTATTCTCATCATTATCTAATCGTAAAAACGCGAGTAATATTAATTCATCTCAATTTATAAATGTGCGCCACATTAAGGTTGTGTTTACTTGCTGGAGTGGGAGTGAGGAGTGTGGATTCCTCCCACTCCAGCGTTTACTTGCTTAAAATGGCCACGGATTGGGAATCCCACTCCGTGGGCCCCACTCATTTTTGGAGTGGGGAGTGGGAGTGGGACTCCCATTGGGGGAGGTGGGAGTGGGAATCCACTCCCACCTCTCCCTTTTTTACCCTTTCATTTTTAATTTAATTTAATTTAATATTTTATAATTAATAAAATAAAATAAATAATATTTATTTGAATAATAATATTATATTTAACTAAATAATAATTTACATTGATTCTAAGTTAAAATTATTTTAAAATAATATTATTATATTAATAGAGAATTAATAAATATAATATTATTATATTTATTTTAAAAATAATAGTACTATATTTATTTAATATTAATAATACTAAATAGTTTATTCTAATAAAATATTAATTTTGTACTAAATAATATTATATTATTATTTAATAATAAATTTAATATAATTATATTAAATAAAATAAAATAAGGTTTCATTTTATATTAAAATTAATAATTTATTGTTCATAATTAAGAATATTAATAATTATAATAAATTTACAAATATAATAAAATAAATATTATTCATTTAATATATTTTTTATTAGTTTTGTAATTAAAAATTATAATTCTTTAAATAAGGATAAAATTGTAATTTGAAACTATTTACTCCTAATCCAAGACAAAGTAAACACATAAATTGGATTCTGATCTCTATTCCATGCTTCCATTCTAGTGTAAGTAAACAACCTACTCCCACTCCCACTCCACACTCCTAATTCAAGGATTCCCACTCCTCATAATTCTCACTCCAATCCAAAAAGTAAACGCAGCATAAATATATGCACGTAACACTTATTTTGCATGTAATATATTCACGAACCATATTAAGGACATGCATGTAACAAAAAAAAAACAATGATAGGCATCCCTACATTCAATTTCTAATTTAAATTTCAATTAATATGCCATTCATCCATGAACGGTAGTTAAATAATTTTATAAATTATAAAATTATCATCTAATAGATAAAATAATACACGATAATGAAAGTAAAAAGTTAGGATCTCACATATTATTGAATCAAAGCACACTGAAATAGCTAAACCTCCTGCAGTTACTTCTTTGATTTGGATATGTTTTTCTTTTGGATCATCATCTAATAGACATGATGGGCATCTCACTTAGGACTTGTCACTTTTTATTTTCTTCAGTTTTATCTGACAACTCTACACCAGCGCATCAACACAAACTTTGACCCCCACCACATGACATGAGTCAGTCAAGCTACCTAGGAATTTTATTAAAACAGAAAAAAAAAATATTACCCAGGAATTACTGAATTAGATGGCTTTGTACTTGGTTGCTAGATCTTTTCATCTAAACCTTCCCCAGTTGTCATCTGCACCGTCCACGTCATCACCTGACCCACTCAAATCTCAAATAAATAAATAAATAAATAAATATCCTCTGTTTTGGATAAGATTTAATAACTTCACTTACTAATTCTTTACCGGCTATTCCAGCGACGACCACTCGCCGCTTCGCTGGCAGTGCTGTCGTTTGATCTCTCTCTTTGACTTGTTTTGTTGTTAACCTCATCCGCCCCTTCGTCACCCCGAAAGGCCGCTTTTTCCACGCCATCCATCATGTCTCTCCACGTTGGCGGCCTGCTCCACGTCATCAGCGCTTACGTCCACGTCACCCAACGAAATCAATTAAATGCCGCGGTTTATTCCTTTCAACGGATGCGAATCCCCCGCCTGCTCGTGCGAGGTTAACTTCTTTCTCCCGCATCCTCCGCTTGCCACGTGGACGTACGGAGGCGGATCTCCTCTTCCCCATTCTTAGCTTCGTAAATTAGGATTAATCTAATCACGAATTTGGTTTGGTAATTAATTTAATCTTTTTTTTTTCCATATCCCGACGTGTCCGGATTGTCTACGGAATTTACAATTGCTTAACGCCGTTATAGATGATGTTGTCATTTTAGTAATTTTACACCTTTTCTAAATTTAGTAATTTTGAGACCACGATTTTTGCATGTTTAGCTAGTGGCAACTGGGTATCAGTTAGTTCTAGACTTCTGTCAACTTGTTCAATAGTACTATTACTGTAATGTGTGTATCATGTGTTTAAACAAATATATTAATTCTAATATTGATTTTTGACTTCAAGTACAATTATAATATATGCTAATATCAAAAGGTGGTGAGTTGTAAACTTTTTTCACGGATCCGAATCATGCAGATATTTACCAAAAAAAAAAAATAATTAATTAAGATGACTTTTTTAACTTGAAAAGAAAAATTATTTTAGTGTTATTATTTAACTTAGTGAGGACTTAATTTTCTTCCCACTCATGCGAGTGGTGTTCGAACCCCCCCACTTTTTATTTTCAAAATAAGAAATTTTAATTTTATCATCTCAAATAAATTACACATAAAAAAAACCAAAATTCAAACGCATGTTAAACTTGAATGTCTAACCCAAACAGAGGTGGAATCTACCATATATTGTATATATAATTAAACTTTTACGTGGTCCAAGCAATATGGAAGGAAAGATGAGCTTGCGACGGAGAACAAGCCAAATGGCAAATTAATGATGCCAAAAGCAGAGGCGGGCCGACGCCTGGGCGAGGCTAGAGTGATTGAGAACTGAAGGTTGTTTCCAAAACCAAAGATAGAGGAAAATGCAACAAAAAAATTTCCGATTATGGGTGATTGCGCAGCGCAAATCACATCACGAAAATATCAAGTTTCTTATCGCTTTTGTTGATTCTCCACCTTACACGCCATCGTCAAGTCAACAAAGAAAGACTTCTCTCGACTCTAGACCTTACTCACGCACCCTCTCAACTACTTAATCAATATCATTTTTTTTTTCCCCCTTTTTTTCCTCAAACTTTTCTCTTCTTTGTTTTGTATCTCACACTCTGCACGTGAATGTCACTATTGCGAACCAAACTACGAACGTCTTTATTTTTTTGTGATAAAATTTAATTAACTTTGCGTGTTAAGAAATCAATCTAGATTTATGAATCTAATTAGTTGTTGGAAAGATTTTAGTCATCAAACAGCTCGTAGGAAGTAATTTTTATTTTAAAATGGATTGAATTAAAAAGAATGTATTGCAAGGAATGAATCTTTCACTTATTAATCTGCTTTTTTTTCTTTTTCGAGTCCTACTCATTTTTATTTAACTATTTATTTAAAAATAGAAGGATTAATAAAGTCAATTAATTTTTTAGCTACATAGATCGACTAAATTTTTAATTCAGATAGCCAATTAATTAAAATTATATTAAAATCACTCAATCAAATCTATAAGATAGTCTTAATAGTTGTCAACGAAAACTTTAGCAAAAAGTTATTCAAAACATGATCGACTATTGTTTATCTTCTAAAATAAACTTTAGTATTCAGTAAAGATATGTATTTGATTGCAATTTTCAAATTTCATAAAAGATACCATTAACATTTTCAATATTAGGATTGAAATTACATTAACGTCTTCAATATTTAAATTTTGCTCCAAGCAAAAGGAAAATCTCATTTTGGCTTTCACCTTGTCCATTTTCGTCCTGTTTAGGATCGAGGTTAGACATTTAGGCTACGTTTGGAAGATCGGATTGGATTGGATTAACTCTTAGGATTAGATTAGATTGCATTACACTAGATTATATAAGTATTGTCTTTTGTTTGGTATAGTGTCGGACAGGAATATGTTAAATTTAATTTAATGAAGCTAAAATAACTATTTAAATAATATATTATTTTTTAAATCATATTACTATTTGTTAAATTTAATATTTAGATTTCAATATTATTGGAATTAAATAAATTGAATAATTTTTTTATTTAATAAATTACATACTAGTTAAAATAAATTATTAAATTAAAATTTTGATTTAATATTAAATTCTAAAAAAGTTAAAAAATAATTATTGAATACATTTTTGACAATAGTAACAAATTTAAACTATTAAATATCTAATCCTATGTAAACCCATATGAAAATGGGGATTAATA
Source organism: Citrus x clementina (assembly GCF_000493195.1). NCBI lineage: Eukaryota > Viridiplantae > Streptophyta > Magnoliopsida > Sapindales > Rutaceae > Citrus > Citrus x clementina. The sequence goes on from NW_006262022.1 coordinate 684,079, forward strand.
GTCCTATTAATGTTGAACTAAAATTTGGACTAATTTTGTTAGTCCTGACAGCCAAACATAACTTTGAATTGGATTAATTTTTTATTCTTTAAATTAGTCTAATCTCACTTTTTATCCAACATCCAAACATGACCTTATAACTTAAAAGTTATAGCACTAAAGAGTTCAGTAAATATTAACTGCTGTAACTTTAAAATTAAGTTGTTTTGATTTTACACTTCTATGGTGAAAATTTTATTATTTATTTATTAATTTCATAAAAATTAGTAATTAAAAATTGTATTTATTATATACTATTAATTTTTATTTTATAAATATATTTTTTTTTCTACAGCCGCCGTTATTTAAAAACTACAGCACTTCAATACCAAATAAAACCTTTGTTAAGGACCTAAATAGAGTAGTCTCCGACTGCTCTTCTAAATTTAGTAATTAGAATCGAGTAATAAATAGCAATTAGAATAGACCCAACAATTAATCTAGTCACCAAAACGAACTAATTATCAAGGGCATAATTGTCTTTGCGGTTAGAGCTTATCCAAATCCAATAAACGCCCAAAAGAAGAATATGCCACTTGGTTCGTTTACGCCACTTTTTGGTAACGTTAGACTGCAAGAGAAGTTTGAACGCTGATTGGGCAGATTCAGGGGTGCGCTTTGGCATTGCCGATACAAGGGATAATTTAAATTAATTAAAGATTACTTTTAATCATATTTAATTTACAATTTTCTTTTCATAATTCGTATTATGATCTGTAACCACGTCATTCCTCTTCTAGGGTTTTAAGATTTCAACACGAGTGGGATTGTGGGAGCAGTGCAAAAAGAAAACAATTCCTTTGCTTTGGAAATTAATAAGAGTACAAAGAATACTCGTTGAATATTTATTTTTTTACCGTGCATAGCATTTTTAAGATATCCCTTACTTTTAAGAAAATTTTGAGTAAAATCTTGAGTAGTTGTATAATTAAGGGCGTACATTTTAATCAGATCGATATAAATCAAGAATTGAGTTGGCTCGATTGTGAATTTTATAAAATTTTAATTTAATTTTAAATTTTTTGAATCATTTGATATGATTCAGTTTGAATTTCTAAAAATAAAATACATTGATTAAAAGAAAACCTAAATATTCAATTCTCAAATCATAATCAATTTTAAATTTAGATAAATTTCGTATTGCTTTATCATAAATTAACTATTTATAAATCATTTTATTTATTTTTTAACACCTCAAGTTATCTATTTTTATTCAAAAGAAAAAGGAAAAAAATAAGGAGTGAGTTAATAGAAATCTTTGGTTATAGGGGAACAAATTAAAGTTTTTTAAAAATAAGAAAATAATCTAAAAACAATCAATTTCCGAGTAGATTTATCAAAATTAACCCATATTGGGTCCAACTTATCAAAAAAACCGAACCAAACTGACCCTAAAATCTTTTACGCGTTGCATAATAATTATACGGCAGGTTTCAGACGTGCGCGTTACGCCGTTAAACATTCCGCGAAACCAATACACGCCCAAACTCTCACACAATGGCTATAATAATAATAATAATAATAATAATAATAATAATAATAAACAATATATATGTTTTCAATTCAATAAAATTCGAAACCTCTCTTCAAATCTGCTTCCGTCTCTATAAACCAACTCAGTTCACGTAAACCACCACCACAGCAAAAACAAAACAAGCAAACACACACAAAACACAATCACAAAAATAAAATCGCAATTTTTTTTTATTCTTCTTTATTTTTATAAAAAAGCCTCCGAATTCTCTTTTCGCTTCTATTCGTTTGATCATATTTTGTGGTTCAAATCAAATGGTGATGGAGGAAAATAACAACGAGAGCTGTGGGAGTAGGGCGAGCGACACGTCATCGACTTCGTCGCCGCCGCCGCAGCATCAGAGCCGGCAACATCGCCAGAAACTTGGAGTTTACAATGAGGTACTTGGTCGGCTTAAAGAATCTAACAACGACGAAGCTATCCAGCCTCGCTTCGACGACGAACTCTGGACTCACTTCAATCGCCTCCCTACTCGGTACGGTTCTCTTCCGTACGCTTTTACGTACGAACAACCACATCCTTCCACAAAGATCGATTTTTTATTTTCATTTTTCACTTTTTCTTTTCATTTTCATTTTCATTCTTATTTTTTTTGCTCTTAAGTTATTGTTCGGACTCGTAAAGCTTCTCCCGCATTTATCTTTCCTCGTTTATTTATTTCCAGAAATATTAGACGTTTGATACTTTTTAAATCATGTGTTAAATTACTTGTTTAGCTGCTGTGCAGTGAGTTAGATTATCGATAGGGCTAGTTTTATTTTTCATTTAATTTGGTTACTTCTTAATTCTTGATTTTATGGTAACTGATTTGTTTGTTGAGTTGATTTGTTTGAAGATATGCGTTGGATGTGAATGTGGAGAGGGCTGAGGATGTACTTATGCACAAGAGATTACTACATTTGGCTCATGATCCGAGAAATAGACCCGCAATTGAAGTCCGTCTTGTGCAGGCATGTGTTGATTTGTTAAGTTCATGCATGAGCATTAGCGAAAATTTCAATATTTTTCTATCAATAGCTTGCACTGTATACACACTCAAGATGTCTCTCTTCTCTTTTGAGACTTGACCATTTGAAAATTCTAGAAAGCATTCAACATCAAATTAAATGTTTGCTTGGGAAAAAGAATACTTTAAAAGAGTGAAAGGGATTATGTGTAACACCCCAAAACATTTCTTTTCTTGATTTTGTATGTGTAAAAACAAAAACTAATTGAGCCAATGATGGTTATTTATTGCATTGGAATGTTATTTTTCTTGATTGAGTTTCGAAATTCGATTTGATTGGGCCCCATTTGTTGCTACCATTGTTTTCTGGAATGTGATTTATTTAAGAATTAATGCATCTCATTCAAATAAGTATTTGGATGTTAAACCCTCAACATTTCCGTTTGGGTGGTTGAAGTTATTTGTCAGTACTTCATGTCTCCAGTTTAACATAGTGATGTCTTTACTAATGTTATGTAATGAAATTATTGTGTCCAGTTACTTGTTCTTGCCCTATCAAGGTCATGTTTCATATTTTAAACTTAGATGCTGGCTTGATTTCGATGAATCCTCTTGCATTTTTCGATTTTATCTCATGTAGGTGTTTAACATTCTGATTTTTTTTATTTTCATCTTTCTTTTTAAGTAGGAATGGAAATTGCTTGTTTGTGCAGGTTCATCCTGTATCTGATCGGAATTCAGCTGTTTCTTCTCTTCTGGATTCTGAAGTACCAGCTCAAAGACAGAGGTGTGGCTTTTCAAACAGTTTATTTCTGGAATCACACTGGTTTCTTGCTTCTACGTTGTTGTTTATTTTGTCACTTGATGATTGTAATTTAGAATGCTGACATAACTTGCTGGCTTTCAATTGCCAGCATACATCCACCACCTGCCTTCGGTTCATCACCTAATCTTGAAGCTCTGGCAATTGAAGCAAATAATTCTCATAATCTAGATGGGGATAATTCTGTACATGCCAATGTACAATTTTCTCGGTAAATATTTTCATCTGAATATGTCCTTTTGAGAATGTCTGGTCAAAATCAGATATGGTTTGCTTCTCTTTTAAATTAGTTCTTAAGTTCTTAGTTATCTCTGAAATTAGTGTTGTCCTTGATTTCAACCATCTTGTTTCCTGTTACCTGTTAGTTAATAATCATGGTCACTAATTGGTTGATTCTTCTTTTGTTTTAAAATACAACATTGAAAGTAATCATGGAATTCCTAAAGCAAATTATTAAATGACCCGACCAGAAATTTGCTTATTCAAATTATATGGACATTTTTTAAGTATTTTTTCAGCTCATTTCATAAGCTAACTGCTTCCTTTGTCCTTGATGGTGATATTCAGTTTTGATTATGGATGTAATATCACGTGTTCATACACATGCTTAATATTGATTTTTTCACTTATTTAAGTAAGCTGTATTTTTTACTTTCATAGATTTGGTTGCTAAAATTCTCATTTTGTGTAATTGGATATGATGTAGGCCCATGCATGAAATTACATTTTCAACAGATGACAAGCCCAAACTTCTCAGTCAGGTATATAATAGGTTTTGGAATACCCAAGTTAGTTGTCATATTTTTTTCAAGCTTGTTTCTTTCTGAGCTTTGAAAATTTATGTGGTGGCTTGAACTATTACTTGGAGTATTCTTTTTGGTACTTAAACCATGAATTCAAAAGCTTAGATCTTACTCTCTGACTGGATTACTTGTGTACAATAGGCGTGCATTTGCACATAAGCATGTGTGATTGTACTGATGGCAATATACATCTTTCAAGTTATTTTAGTTTGGGTAATTTATTAGTTCTGATGTCCAACTTACATATGAATTGCTTAACATCTAAAGCCCTTGAGCTTACACATGATTCATGAACATCTCAGAAATATTCCACCACAATTAGGGCTGTCAAACCAATTCTCATTTGAGATCCTGGCAGTTCACCAAAAATCTTATATATCATGTTACTTACAATGATCATGTGATATTTCTTCTCAAATCATGACGTTGATTGCCTTGTGCAAAATTTTCAGTTGACTGCCTTACTGGCTGATATTGGGCTGAACATCCAAGAAGCACATGCATTTTCCACAGTTGATGGTTACTCCTTAGATGTCTTCGTGGTTGATGGTTGGCCATATGAGGTAATATATTATATTTTAGTTGGTAATCTTAATTTTGAAAAGGTTTGGTTGACTATATGAGAGAAAGAGTTCTGATTTTATCTCAACTTAAATTAACTATGCCTTCAACCTCAATATCAGGAGAAAACTTTATGAATTGTTTAAATTATGGTAGATTTTTTGCCCTTTACTAGAACTTTCATATTCTGATTTGTAGAATTGAGTCATATTGGGAGTTCCAATGAAGTTTAAAACTTTCCAAATGGTGTTCATCTTTTAATATATAACAGCCAAACTTCAACACTCTTATATCGAAGAAATAAGTTTATTATGAGAACCTGCTTGACAGATGTGTATTATAATTGGCAGGAGACAGAGCAGCTTAGAGCTGCACTTGAAAAGGAAGTTTTAAAGCTTGAGGTAGAGTTTCATGATGTTAGTTTAGACTTAATGTGCATTTTGAATACTTTAATCGGATGTGCAGCCCATTTTGAGATACTATGAGAAGTGCATTCTTGATTCACTTTTCATTGGTTGTTATGCAGAGGCAAGGTTGGCCCAGTCATCGCTCATCATCTCCCACGAGTGAACCTGAGGATACTGGGATGAAAAGTCATCCCTATCATTTGAAAATACCTAATGATGGGACTGATGTCTGGGAAATTGATCCTAAACATCTGAAGTTTGGGAGCAAAGTTGCTTCTGGGTCATATGGTGATTTGTAAGTTTATTACTTGTGCACGTATGCTGATTTTGTGTTTGCATGCTCGGTTTAACACTTCTATTTTAAGTGATCCAGGTACAGAGGTACATATTGTAGTCAAGATGTGGCTATTAAAGTCCTTAAGCCCGAACGTATAAATTCGGATATGCAGAAAGAGTTTGCCCAGGAGGTCTTTATAATGAGGTTTGTCATATTCATAGCTACAGTAGCTGTTTTTCCAGTTATGCTGCAGATTTTCCTCTTGGACTAAATTTAAAGACAAGAATAATTTGACTTTCTTTCCCAGGATTATTTTTTGAAATAAAAAATATTTTGTCTTTTGCATGTATCTGTTGCTTTAAAGTTTTTGTACTCCTTTTGGAACTTGCAGGAAGGTTCGGCATAAAAATGTTGTACAATTCATAGGTGCATGCACTAAGCCTCCAAGCTTGTGCATTGTAACAGGTAAAGCCCAATGTCCTTCTACATTTGTGCTTCATTTTATTTTTATCCTTTTTATTCCTCTTCTGATTCTCCCCCGTCTCTTCAATGCTTTTTTGCATTAGAATTCATGTCTGGTGGAAGCGTGTATGACTACCTGCACAAACTGAAGGGTGTTTTCAAGCTTCCATCCTTACTTAAAGTAGCAATAGATGTTTCCAAAGGAATGAACTACTTGCACCAAAACAATATAATCCACAGGGATTTGAAGGCTGCAAATCTTCTAATGGATGAAAATGAAGTAAGTCTTCTCCTATCTTTGTGGCTTTTCACTGTGTCAATCTTGTTTTGTGGAAAGGGAAGAGAATTAATTTCTTTGTTTTGCTTGGTATACTATTTTAATCCAATTTGTTTTTGGGAAATGACGTATTGTTACAATTTGGAACTTATTGGATAATTTTTAGGAGGTCTAGTTGTGATGAAAAGAATTCAGATGCCCCTTTTCTGTTCTATAAAATTTTTATCTCATGAATCAGAAGTTAGCTTTAATGTTACAGGCAAGGTATATGGGATAGTCTATCTTTTGGAGGTCCATAGCTCAAAATCATACAGTGACTCGTTTGTAGTATGGTTTTTTCTCATTGAATGTGTCAGATCTCAATCGGTTTAGGATGCCTTCTTCTATAGTATGTGCCTAGCCTGTTTTTCCCTCCATTCCTGCCACGTATATATTAGTGTATTACCATGATATATATTTTTACGTATGGTCATCTGCTCATGCATCTTTTTTCCCATCTTGTCAATGAGGGATGCTTAGAAAGAAAGATTCTGTTATGGGATTTATGTGACAGGTGGTTAAGGTAGCTGATTTTGGGGTCGCTAGAGTGAAAGCTCAATCTGGCGTTATGACAGCAGAAACTGGGACATACCGGTGGATGGCTCCTGAGGTAAGCCTCTGATTATGTGAATCGTTTGATTTGTACAATGCACACATATATCTTTCTTCCTGTGTATTGACAATTCGATACCATCTTTTCCGTTTGACATTCAAGAAATGGTTAATTAGTATGTTATATTTGTCCTCTTTTTTTCTTGTTTTTTTTCCCACTTGGCATCTTAAGTGATTAAGAGTCTTGGAAAAACAATTGTGATGCGAACAATCAGATTGCTTGGAAAGAATTAGTTCTTGTCTATGATATTGTCCTTTATTGTAAAACAAAAAAAAATAAAAATAAAATAAAGGAAAATTGTTTTGAATGCATTAAGAGACAGTCTATCAATTGCTTGAGTTTGCACTTCATTCTCTGTGTTTCTTACAAGGTTTATTTTGCATTGAAGGTCATAGAACACAAGCCATACGATCACAAAGCTGATGTTTTTAGTTTTGGAATTGTATTATGGGAGTTGCTAACTGGAAAGGTACTTATTTTGCCATTTTTTTTTTCGTCCTTTTTTTTTTGGTTGTTGGGGGGGGGGGCTATACTGTTTCTACGGAAAATGTTATAGTTTGCTTTAAATTTATGTAATTGCATCTTTGTTTGCCAGCTTCCATACGAATACTTGACTCCATTACAGGCAGCTGTTGGGGTGGTCCAGAAGGTACATCACTCCTTCCTGGAACAAAGATTAAGAAAGTCTGTTTAGAATTATGACTACTATGTGCGATAAGCACTAATAAGTGACAATTTATTTTCATTCCAGGGTCTACGGCCTACAATTCCCAAAAACAGTCAGCCAAAACTAGCTGAGTTGCTGGAGAGGTGCTGGCAGCAAGATCCAGCTCTAAGACCTGATTTTTCTGAAATAATAGAGATTCTGCAGCAAATTGCTAAGGAGGTATATTCTCTTTATGTTAGCTTGACCTAGATTTCTTTTGTTTGATCCAGGCCTACAGAATATTAAAGCAATATTTCATTAAATATGAAACAGTTGGTTTGTTTCATTGAACGCCATTTGATGTCTTCATCAAACTGCAATCATCAGTATTTTCTAGCTAATGCTTGATAGTTTGTGTAACAGGTTGGTGAGGAAAATGAGGAGCGGCGCAAAGAAAAATCATCTGGGGGTTTCTTATCAGTCCTTAGAAGAGGCCACCATTGAAATAGACAGGAGGTATGCTAATGTTAATGACGTGGACACGAGCTTTAATTGTGTAGGGAATCTACCGGCTTCTTATTTCTCATCACTGTACAGTACTTAATCCAAATGTTTGAGGGCTTTTTTTAAAATTTCATTTATACCCGTATTATATGTCATTATGTCTTTCATTTATCCACCCTCCTGCCACCATTCCATTAATTTGTACTGTGGGACAGCGACATGGATGAGCTATGTTCCTTGGCATATATCACATGCATCTTTAAAATTAATAACAGTGATATACTTTCTTTGAGTGAGCAGAAGCATATATCTTAGAGCAATGGATCACTTTTGCCTATTTTCTTCTCAACTGCCAAAAATTTTTCCCCCGTTGATGTATAGTGTAGCACTTGTCATTGCTAATTGTGCTTGTCGATATCATTTGCTTATATGGTATGATTCATGATTGTGACATGGGATCGTCCCGCGAAGACAATCAAATTTATGTCAAATTTATCAGCTGAATGGTGTGTGTGCATGGTCTTATGGTCATTTTCCATCCTTTTGCTTTTGGGTTATTGGTTATTGAAGAAACTTCGTGACCCAACTTAAAACTTTTTGTTAGCTCCAATGCGTGAACCCTATTTTGTGGCGTACGTTTTTAAGGGCTCTTTGGTTCCATGAGCGTTGACAGAGAAACACTTCTATACGGAGCAAAAAGCACTAGCAGAAAATAAGTGGAGCATTTCTTGCCAAAAGTGATGACAAATTCCAGTTGTACCCTTGTTTTTTAGTTAACGTTGTCTTATCGTACAATTAATTGTTTTAACTCCAGTTCCAACGTCTTCATTTTGTAAAGCAATACTTTCCATCACAAGGGTACGGATCAAAAATATTTCTTGTCAATAACAACACATACTAGAATATTAAAATGAATGGTAAATATATTTATAATTTCACAACAGTTGAGGTTCTTCCACTACTATATATTTTCCTTTTCATAATATTTGTGTTGTTTGTGGCTTCCAGGTACCAAATGGAGTCCTTAGTTAAACGTCATAACTTACCAAATGGGGTCTTAATATAAACGTTACAACATCCATTCAATTAAGGGCCAATTTGGGATTACGTTGACTGATTAAATAAGTTGCTTTTACTGTGAGGATGAAATAAGCCGCTGATTAAAAAAGCAGCTTCATGCTTTGTGAACTGTATTGTTACTATGAGTTTAAAAAATAGAGTACACGTGTTTGGTAAATTCTATTATAAAAATGTTATTTTATTATATGTCCAAAATAGATATAAATTTAAATTGCCTTTATTTTTAGAGTATGTTTAATAAATTATTTAGACATATCTTTTTTTTAAATACGTAAAATTGCATAATGCAAAAAAAAACCTCAATTAAATAAAATGTAATGAGTTTCATAGTCTATTACATGAATTTGATAAAAAATTCATACTTATACATAATCCAAATAAAATAAAAAGTAATATTTATTATATTCACATTAAATTGATAGTGGAGAGAACATACAATAGTTGTGGTGGTAATTTAATTGTGGCGGTAGTATAATACCTAATGGTTATATATTAGGGTTTGTGGTAAATTAAGATATAATTATCTTTTTATAAAATATTCAGGTTCTAATAGGAACTTTAAAAAAGTGCAGTGACTTATTTAATAAATTGTTTATGAAAAGCAACCCCGCCTACTTTTAAAAGTTGCTGTCAAAATAGAAAAAATTATGAAATAACTTACTTTACAAAATTTACCAAATGCTATTTCTGTCAAAAATTATAAAATAAACAATTAATTGAATTTCAACCTCAATCTCAAACGGAGCCTAAGTCAATTTCTTTTATTTTTTTTCCCTCTTTATATCCCGATAATGCCGAGACTCTGTGATAGTCTGATAGATAATTTTGGTGGCACAATCTCTTGTTAGCTGCTATAATCTCTCTCTTTTATTTTTCCTAATGCCCATGCTCTAGATCGGGGCCATTATGGTAGTTAATCATTAATACTAGGGTTATATTTGTCAACATGCACAGGCTTTATTACAATCGCGTCGTGAACTTTCTAAACCTAACCATGCACTTATCTCGTGTGTATCTCTCACCTTTTGCGGTTGCGCCACAAATAATTATGATATGTTACAAGCTCTCCACTTCCGTCCCTACATCTAAGTTCACAATTAAACAAACGCATCAAATAATTCTTTTAAATTTCCCAAAAGTACTCATATCATTTTCCTTTAAATTTTCTTGGATACCAAACATCAATTTATCACTTCCCTTCTTCAATGCATTACACCTCAAGTAATGCAGTTGCTGTCTTTGAATAACTCATTCAAGTCCCATGGCTCTTACAAGCACATCCATGAAAAATCCGGAAGAACCAGCAGCAGCAATGCCTCTAGCCGCGGAGAATCCTCCATTCTCTTAGATGAAGAACGTCAAAAAAATATCACAGCCGTTGGAGCTCAAGATACCATCAAGATGGACGGCGGTTATGGCGGCACGGATAATGATCGTCATCATCGTCTTCTTTATAATAATACTCCTACTATAAGAGAATCAAGTTGCCAGTTTTGCTCTGACGATGACGAAGATGATGGTGAAAAAATTAGTGAAAGAAATATGAGAAGCGGTGACTACAAACGTAGAACCATCAAATTCACGCAACGTGAGGATGAAAATAATAAAGATTATAATGATCCGCCCTCGAAGCTGATCGGTCAGTTCTTGAACAAGCAAAAAGATATTGGCGAAATTGTCCTTGACATGGACTTAGAGATGGATGAGCTTCAACAGTTTACACAAAGCAACAATTGTAATAACAACAACGCTAATACCCCGTCTTCGCCTCATAGCACGGATGTGTCGAGAGAAATTAGGGTTTCATTTGAGCCAAGCCCTGTTGTTGATGCTGCTGCTAAAGAATCAGTGAGAAGAAGATGCAAGGACTCGCCTGAACAAGTAATACAAGCGGAACCAAGCTTTGGTCGATCTAAAAGAGATGAAATCTTGCGGTGCACGTCTAATAATTTGTCCTTTCAAAGAAGGCCACATACTCTGACAGCTACATTGACAAGGTCAAAGACAAGATCAAGGCTGCAAGACCCGCCGCCGGAGGAAATAATTGAGCGGATACCCAAATCGGGTCAATTAAGGTCCGGGTTGCTGGGGAAAATGGGTGGTGATGATGATGATGAGACAGTGTTTGGTGAAGACTTGCCAGAGGAATTCACAAGGTCTAAGTTTAGTGCATTGATATTCATTGAATGGGCGAGTTTGATTTTGATAGTTGCTGCTTTATTGTGTAGTTTGTTAATTCATGAGATTAAGAAAAAAAGTCTGTGGGATCTTAAGTTATGGAAATGGGAAGTGATGGTGTTGGTTTTGATTTGTGGTAGGTTAGTTTCAGGATGGGGGATTCGTTTGATAGTTTTTTTCATTGAGAGAAATTTTGTTTTGCGGAAAAGGCTTTTGTATTTTGTATATGGGGTCAAAAAGCCTGTGCAAAATTGTCTGTGGCTAGGGCTTGTGTTGATTACATGGTATAATTTGTTTGACAGTAAAGTTGAAAGAGAGACAAAAAGTGCAATTCTTAGTTACATTACTAAAATTCTAGTTTGTCTTTTGATTGGAACCATAGTGTGGCTTGTGAAAACATTGATGATTAAAGTGCTTGCTTCATCATTTCATGTGAGTACTTATTTCGATAGAATCCAGGAATCGTTGTTTTATCAATATGTAATTGAAACACTATCTGGTCCGGCATTGCTTGAAATTCAAATGCATGATGATGAGGAGGAAAGAAAAACAGCTACTGAGGTTAACAAATTGCAAAATGCTGGGGCTGTTTCGCCGCCTGATCTTAGATATGCATTTGCTAAGAGTGGGAAAGTGATAGGGAAAAGTTCAAGGGATAATAAGGGTAGTGGTAAGCTGTCGCGAGCATCATCAAAGAAAGGAACTAATGATCATGATGGGATCACTATTGATCATTTACACAAGCTTAATCCGAAGAATGTTTCTGCTTGGAACATGAAGAGATTGGTGAATATGGTGAGACACGGCGCGCTGATAACGTTGGATGAGCAGTTGCCTGGCCAACCTCCTGAGGCTGATGATTCTGCTAATCAAATCAGAAGTGAATATGAGGCTAAAGCTGCAGCTAGAAAGATTTTCTTGAATGTTGCTCGCTATGGCTCAAAGTAAGTGCTTAAAAGTTTTCAACAAGGCATTTTTAATGACATATGTGATCTTACTTGTTCATTTTTAAACTTATATATATATATAAATCACAGGCACATATATTTGGAGGATTTGATGCGATTTATGCAAGAAGAAGAAGCTGTAAAGACAATGAGTCTCTTTGAAGGTTCAAAAGAAAATGGGAGAATCAGCAAATCTTCCCTCAAGAACTGGGTGGTATGCGACTTATACTTGATATCTAATGATTTCATCTTACAGTGGTAGCTGTGTCTTGAGGAGCAGATCACTTCAATTTCAAGCATACCTATTCTGTGCTCACTAGTTACTTGAAAACTGAAATGAAGTTGTTAGGTTACTAGTTGACTTAAAAATTAATAGGATTATTAGGATGATACAAGGTTGTTTGAGATTTGAGTTTCATTCATAACAGGGTTGGAAAAGAATATGATTTTTATTTAAATAATTTTTGTATCTTTTTCAAAAACAATATTTCTCCTTATTTCTTTGGCAGTAGTCACAACTAAAATGCCATGCACTTAAATTTTACAGGTCAATGCATTTAGAGAACGGAGAGCACTTGCCTTGACATTGAATGACACAAAAACAGCAGTGAAAAAGCTCCACAAGCTAGTGAATGTTGTTTTTGCAATAATTATATTAGTCATTTGGCTTCTGATACTTAAAATTGCCACCACCGAATTCCTATTGTTCCTCAGCTCGCAGCTTGTTCTTGTTGCCTTTGTTTTTGGAAATACATGCAAGACCATATTTGAGGCTCTCATTTTCTTATTCGTTATTCACCCATTTGATGTGGGTGATAGGTGTGAAGTCGATGGAGTGCAGGTACTTGCAGTTGATAAATTTTATATAGAATAATGTTGAATCTTAGTTTTACGTTAAATTTAGGTTTTGTTTAGGGTTGAAGTGTTTGTGACTGTAATTCATAACCATTGCTGAATAGAATTACTAGTTGTCTAATGTAAGTGAGTAAATGATTGGTGATTATGGTTAGCCGTCGAGTAAAATTAAAATGTATGCCCGTCAAAAATATTAAATTGTTGTGCTTTTATAATTAAGCTAATTAATCGAACAGGGTAAAAATGAATTCTTTGGATTGCATTAACTTAATCAAACTAATTAATTGAATCCAACTCCGAATCATTTAACATCTCTGTTATATAGTACATTGAATCAATTTTGTGATATATATTTGGTGCTCAAATCCATATTGTAACATAAATTTCAGATGATAGTGGAGGAGATGAACGTTCTAACTACAGTATTTTTGAGATATGACAACCTGAAGATCATTTATCCGAATGGCGTTCTTTCCACAAAGCCTATCCATAACTTTTATCAAAGTCCAGATATGGGAGATGCGATTGAGTTCTGCGTCCATATCACCACTCCATCAGAAAAAATTGCTTTGATGAGACAAAGAATTGTTGGGTAAGTTCGGCTTACTAACTAACATTTAATATTTGCCCACCCCACCTTATTATTAATATTTATAAGATATGTGAGCTGTGATATTATATATATGAAAAAAATAATTGTATAAATATAACAGTTATACAATTATGCCATTGTATTAATAATGTAGGTACATAGAGGGCAAGAAGGAGCATTGGTGTACGGCTCCCATGATAATACTGAAAGATGTAGAGGATTTCACAAGATTGAGAGTAGCAGTGTGGCCTTGTCACAAGATGAACCACCAAGACATGGGAGAAAGGTGGACGAGAAGAGCTCTTTTGGTTGAAGAAATGGTCAAAATCTTCAGAGAACTTGACATTCAATATCGCTTGTTTCCTCTTGACATCAACGTTCGATCAGTTCCAGCTCCCATTGTCTCCGAACGAATGCCCTCTAGTTGGACCAACAACACATCGACAAGCTAATTAATTATCATTTTGTAACATTATGAAAGTCTTTCTTTTCTTTTCTTTTCGTTTATTTTTTTATTTAGGGAATATGGAGAATCGTAGATGAGTATTATATTATCTTAGATGAGAATTTTGATTTGAAAAATAGATGGTGATCATTCATACAAGCTTAATTTATGTGAAAAAAAAATTAGGCATTGGAGTAAATCTTCAAACAAAATTTTGGTTGTAATTAATGACACATAATTTTGATAGTGACTTTTCATTAGCAGTGTTGAAGTTGTAAATTATCATGACATGTCGTGATTTTTAACATAATGGGTGCTATTTAGGGACAGTGCACAATTTCATTCTATTCGAAAAATTTTATTCACACAATTCATTAAGTGTGACGAGATTCATAATTTATTACTCGTAAAGGTATTTTAAAATATTTAATCCCAAAAAATCCGCCGATGATAAAGTCATTTACTCTTGATATTCTGTATGTTGGTTTTAATATACCGTAAAATGCTTTTTTTTTTTTAATAATGTAAATATAGCAATTGGATGAATTTAATCTCATTTAACGTTAATTCAATTATATGATATGATTCACACAATTAAGGAGTCATTTGAGACTTTTATAAGATTCAAAAGTGATTTTGAAAAGTTAAAAGATAATTTTAGCGTTTGGTAAATTTTTTTAGAAATCACTTTTGGCTTTAAAATTCACTTTTGGTTTTAGAAATCACTTTTGGCAAAATTACTCCATCCTAGAGTAACTTTTCAAATCTAATTTTGAGTATTATTTTTATACTTAATATAATTCTATATGTATTTTCATATATATTATAAAAATTCAAAATTATCCTTTTTAACTGAGATATAAAATCATTAATTTTAAAGAGATTTTTATTATTATTACCAATTACATAGAGATAACAAAATAAAATAAAATTAATAATATAAAATATTTATTTTTCATGTTACAAAAATATATAAATAAAATTTAATCAATATTATGTCCAATTCAATTATTTATATTCTTACAACAATTTAATAATAAGATCTACTAAATACATATGATTGTTATTAAAATTTACAGTACTTTTAAAAAAAAAATACTAAACATTTAATCGATTCTTTTTACAATTGAATATTTTTATAGTACAACTAACAATAATTATTTAAAAACTTCAATATCACTAAACTGACCTTAAGGTCATGTTTGGGAGTTAGGATTAAGCATGGGATTGGATTAACTTTGGGATTAAATATTTTATCCCATGTTTGGATACTTTGCTTGGATTGGATTGGGGAGGACTAAATTTAAATTCAGTCCTTAAATCATGGGATTAACAATCCCAATTTATAAGTGGGTTTAGATAGGATTAGGATAAGAGAAAAAGATTTATTCATATTTCTTTCCTAAATAACACTATTTTTTTACTTGTAACCTAAAATTTAATTAATTAAACCTAAAATTTAATGAATTATTTATTTATTTTATTCATGATTTAATTCAATTTATTTTTTATTTTGCTTTTATAGTCTAATTAAATTGGTACTTTTACTCCAATAAAATTAACTATTTAATAATTCGTTATAATAATTGATTTTATTAAATTTAATAATCACCAATGTAATATTAAAAATAATCATGAAAATTAATAATACAAGTAAATAATTGATTTTATATATACATTATTTGCAAACTTTTTGATAAAATAAAATATATCTAAAATATCTAATAAAAATTAATTAAATAGTTTTTATTAATTTATATTTGTTTATTATAATCATGACTACCCAATAACTAATTTACTACATATTTAATGCTCTTGTTAATTACTTTTAAATTAATTTTAATTATTACTCTTAAATATTCATAAATATTTTTTTGTATTTAACTATGATTTAACATTGTCTAATCCGATATTGTACCAAACATAATACATCACATAATATAATCCAACTTAATCCAATCTAATTTAATCTAATCTAATCATAATAATTAGTCCAATCCAATCCAGCGTGCCAAACTTAACCTAAGAGAACTCATCTTATTGTTTTTGGTAGTTCTAATGCAAAATTCGTCACCACGATCATTGTCACCACATAATTCTTAATAGTTTTCAGTAAAAATATCATGGGGAGCCCTTAATTTTCTCCCATTTCATTTTTTAACCCTATAATTTTTTTGGGATAATTACAGTTAGGTGACACATGATTTGACAAATTTTAACATGAAAGCACATGTTTTAGAAATACTCACTCAGGCGACAATATGTTCACTTTTACCGTTAATTCTAACAGATAAGGGTAAAATTAGAAAAACAAGATTTATTTTAGGGCTAATTAACATCAGATGGTATTAGAAAAAAAAAAATCAGATGACATTGTTTTTAACAAATTCCAAAATGGCAGCGTGTTTTAAAAAAATACTTGATCAAATGGCAATTTGTTAACTTTCATTGTAAACTTTAATAGAAGTAGTCGATTAATCACAAAATAATATTTTTATCCCAACTCACTTTTATATATATATATATATATAGGTATATAATCCAAGTCTAATTAACAGATATTTTTGTTTAGTTAAATCAAACTATTCTTTTTCTAAATTTCCCTATTGAATTAAACTATTTCTTTAGCTCACAAACTCGCGACTGCTATCATGCTATGGGCGTGGAGAAGATGAAGAAGAAGGAGAAAGGGGGGGGGGGGGGAGACAAACTAAAGAAGAAGAAGAAAGAATGAGAAAATTAATTGGAGAAGACGAAGGAAAAATGAGAGAGATGAAAATGAAAAAAAGTAAATAAATAAAGTAAGTTTATTTTTTTTAATTTTACTGTTGGTCCATTAAAATTAACAGTAAAAGTTAATAGGATGTTACCTGATCAAGTATTTTTATAACATTTATAACTATTTTGAAATTTTGTCGAAACAAGTGTTGTATGATCGTAATTAATCCTAAAATAAATCTTTTTTTGTTTAAATTTTATTCTTAGAATTAAGGATAAATATGTGGTGCAATTATGGTACCGTGTCACAGTTGCACCCAATCGTTGAATTTTCACTTATTTAAATGGATCCCACTCATTTGAGTAGATCCATGACTGGTGCAATTATGGTACGGTACCACAATTACACTGTAGCCTGACCCTAGAATTAATAGTAAAAGTTAAAGAATTGTTATTTGATGGAGCATTTTTTAAATATATATGTCATTATTTTTAAATTTATTAAAACATGAGTCACTAGTTAACCTTTTTTTTTTTTTTTATTATTTCTCGAAGACAAAAAATTGGCTCCGATTATATATATGCAAAGGCAAAAACCGCGGCGAAATTAGGAAAGCTTACAACACACGATGAGGCAGAGGCAGAAACGACAAGTGAAAACAATTCGAATTGCGAGGGAATAAAAAGAGGAGACAGCTTGAAGAAGAGTACTGGAGACGCCTTCTTCTTCTTCTTCAAGAAATGGCGAAGAACCTCTCGAGTCTAGTGCACGAACTTCGAGAGCGAATAGCAGCGTCTTCATCGACGCCAACGAGCCGTAGCCAAAACGACGACGCTTTGGTCTCCCGATTCCGCGATGTTCTCCCCAATCTTCTTCACTCCTACGTCGTTCCTTCTTCCTCCGGTACTCTTTCTTTCTTTCTTTCTTTTATTTTTCTTTAAAACTATTTTTTATTTTTCTTTAAAACTATTTTTTATTTTTTATTTTCATTATAATAGTTAGTTAATGCTTATTTTTTGATACTAGATAATGCTTCGTCTGGGGCTTTTAATTGCGCTCTGCATGTGCTTTTACAAGAACTTTCTTTGAACTTTCTTCTTGCTTGAATCTGCGTTTTTCCCAAATGTGCTTATCAAGAGCTTCTTAGAAAAACAGTCGGACGCTACAAAATCTATACACAAAAATATTCTGATTATTTGAAAATGATGTCAGAAGTTCTCCCTAGCAAACACTTATCAATTTGGTTGTGGAAAAAAAAAAAGAAATTGATTGTGGCTAATTTTGGTTGGATTCTGATATGTTGCAGCCAGTGAGAGAGAGGTCATAGCTATATTGAAGCTCATTTCTCAAACGGCAAGGAATTTTCCTGGAGTATTTTACAATGGGAAAGCTGGCGCCATTCTACCCGTGATTGGTCGAATTTTACCCTTCTTTGCAGAACCTGCATTTCGGTTAGTTATATTATTATTTTGTTTTTTGAATTTTCCTGATAGTATTTGTTCTAGATAATAATAATGCCATGTGGTCACATGAATAGAAAGGAAAAAGAAGAAATGAATACTATGTTCTGACAACTTAGATGGTTTCGAATTCTGAAATAAATACCAGTGGAAATGCTAATGTTGAGAGCTTTTGCATAATTTGGGTTTTAGAGCTTGTTCGACTTTTGACTTTTTCTAGGTATTTATTTCTACATCTTCACTTCCCTTCTGACGAATATGAGAGGATTTCAATCTCAACATGGGAGTTGGATTCAGAGGGTGCAGGCAGTCATGATGACCGTTAAATTCCTGCCTTGTTTAGTTTTCTGTTTGATGTTGAAGTTTCTATTTTAACTGCTATACATTTGTGCTATTTTTCAGTTCTCGACATGGAGTAATTTTTGAAACAGTTGGATTCCTTTTATCTTTGCTTCGCACTGGAGCACTTGATGCATATCGTCTATTCTTCATTGATGCCATGTTGGCCATTGAAGGTAAGGCACTGTATTAAAAGAATGGAAAAGCTTTTGTGCAATGACCTCTTCATCTCTACAATGCCTTATTTATCCCTCGTCATATGTCATACGTGTGGTAAAATCATTAAAGAAAGCTAACATGCCTTTGTCTTTATACAGATATTTTGTACATTGCTTCTCTCGATGTTGACAGTTCAAGCCTTATAGAGCCAATTGGATTGACTTTAAAGTGCTTTCATGATTCTTTTTGTGAAGTTTCTGGTGATTCCACTTGTCTTTGTGATCTCCCAGCAAGTAGCAAACCAAATAATGGCTTTGGTATCTTGGTCAACCTTTTGGGCAAAAGGAGGTGGCAACCTTTTGCAACTTGGATGATCAGGCTCATTAGTAAATGCTTGACTGAAGGAACTCTATATGTGGAAGGTCTTATCAATGTGTCATTTGTGTCAGCTGCATGTTCTCTCTTATGTTATGGGGATGCTGACTTGCATATGGTGGGTAAAATTATTGCTTCAAGTTTATGATGATAGATTATTTATTCGTCATATGAGCAATTTAAAAGAATGTGGTTTCTTTTGGTTAATTTACATGATTTGTGGTATCCTTTTGTTAAGTTTGTCTAACAATTGAAAATTTTTCGGAAGGCATGTTTCGACTTTGCATGCATCATTGGATCAGTGATAAGCTTTGACATCATTCCTCATGAGAATTTTATTCAGTCAATATCCACCATATTGAGTGAGGACCAAGAGGGAATTCCTGTATTCAGGTATGTGTTTTGGATGTTTGGAACATACCCTTGTTTATTGTTAAATTTCTTGTTAGTAACCTTAAACTGTGGAATACCAAAATCATCAAATTTCTGCTCTTCTTGTGCTGATTGCATATTTAATTTCCTAATTCATCAGTAAAGCAAATAAATTTATAAAAGGTACTACTTACTCTCTCTGATACACAGAAACTGACAATGAAGTCTTTCAAACTGTTTTCTTGACTTTCCCGTTTGTTACTACATTATACTGGGCTTACATTTTAGGAATGTGGCTTATGATTCCTCCATGGGTGCTTGCCTTGAGACATTACACTCTACTTGTCCTGATGTTGTTGTAAAGCAGACAGCTGCAGCTTTAGTAAATACTTTTCCTCGGTCAATGTCAAGAACCAAGAGCCAGGAACTTAAGGTTGATTTTTTTCATCTCACTTATTCTTTGCAAGGCTTGAACATTCTTGTTTGGCATTTGTTGATTCTTCTGTGCTAGCTTATTGTGTAAATGGATGTGTTTGTCAGGTTTCATTGTGCACTGTATACAAACGGATTGCCAAAACTTGCCCTACTCATATATGGAAGCCTGAATCTCTTGTACAGATACTATGTTTATCAGAACCTTGCTTTCCATTGATTGATTGTTTTCGAGTAGCTCTTGCTATTCTTGGTCCTGATCGTGTTGGAGGGAGGTTAACAAATGATGTTGGTCTAGAATTATCAACATCGGGTTATAGTGCAAATGAAAACTGGAGTGTAGGAGAAAAGAGGCATATCAATGATGTAAATATTTTAAAAATCAAGCGTCCAAGGGTAGATGAGGAAAATATGCTTTCTGATGCTGTTCTAGTGGAGCCTAAGCCTACTCATATCTTTAGATGTGAAAAAGAAGAAGAATTTGCAGATTATATGCGTGAAGCGCTCCGTTCATTTGTTGAACTTTTAGACTCTCCCTCTGTTAAACCAGGTTCTCTAAAACCCAATGTTGCACTGACAGCTCTTAGCATGCTTTGCATTGCCTTCTCCAGATATCCTCAGACCAATTTATCATGCCGTATCTTTCAGCAGATGTATGCATGGATCCCATGGATTTGTGAGCTGGTATGCTTGAACTTGTCAATTTTTCATACTACCGTATATTTCCCTATCGTGAATTAGGTTCTCCGTCATGTAGGCAAAGCAAGGATGTCCAATTACTGTTGATATTTCCATCTACCTGGAAGGAATTCACCGCATCTTGCTTTTGCATGGTAAGGAAACAGAAATTTTCTCAAGGCTTTATTTTGTATTTATTCTGACAGCTTTTGCTGAGAAAATTGCTTGCTGCCTGAGGATAGTTTATAAGTTCTGAAGGAAAGTGGATTGTTTAAATTTTTACTGCAACTATTTTCTGACACATTTGCTGACTATGAAAGCTCGTTTATCCTCAATTCATTGCATACTTGAGTAGTGTAAGTACTCATAATTGAGCACAATATTCAGGCCTTCTTTTGCAATAATCTTGATTCTCTCAGACTAGATTTTTACTGCAAAATTAAGTACGGGGGATGTCGTAGCTGAACTAATTGCTTTCCTGTTAACCAAGAATTATTATATTTCATTTTCTAACTCAACATACTGCACAATTCTAATTTTTGTCTAATTCAGTATTTCTTTATGAATTTTTGTAGTAAACAAGACAAGTTTAAGGTATGATTGGTCCTATAGCTTTTTAAAAAAAGGCATTGTCGACCCCTGTTGAGACATTATGCATTGTCTTTTTTAGGTTCTAAGAGTTATTGTTTTGGAGTGTGGCTGTTGGCTCTACAATATGTGCTGATATCATGTAATTTCGCTTCTGGCTACCACATCCTCTTGAGCAGGTCCCTCTTTCATGGAGATTGAACTTTTCAAAAATAAAGGTTACGGTTCAGATCTTCTAAATGTTGTGCTAAAGCTTCCATGGACCCATCATGTTGTAGTTACTGAACCTCATCCTCCAAGGAAAGCAAAATGTGCTGCTCTTCAAGTTTTCTCCAAGCTTGGTCAAAGCATGACTGAAAGTGATTCTGAAATCTTGGATTTGGCTCTTCGTGATGAATTTGATGAAGTCAGAGCTGAAGCTGTTATTTCTTTACCAGTGATTGTCATGTGGTCAGGACTTGGTGTTCTCACAAATGTCTTCAAGAGACTGGAGTAAGAGAGTATTGAAATATGTTTGTTCCTTTGATTTTTTGCTTCTTGCATGCTTAAATTTTTAAAACCCTCCCCCTTCGTCCCTCCCTCCCTCCCTCCCTCCCGCTTTTTCCAATCAACAAAGTACACTGATGAAAATTGGGTTTATTGTCATCATTTTTTATTCATAAGTTTACGAATACCTGGATTTAACTTGATTATTATGTATGATTCTATGTTTTCATGCTTCACATTTGCAGATCTTTGGGGAAGGATGAATGTGAAAAAGTTAAGAGAGTTTTTCCCATTTCTTTTGGGTTTTTGTCATGTCTTTCTGGAACTTGCAGCAGTATTGTGGATTGGGATAAAAATGCCTGCAAACTATTATTGAATGTTGAAGATGATATTCTGAGTCAGACAGTAGATTATTTACTAGAAAATTTCTGGTGTTCTAAATGTGACACAAATGTTGTGCACAATCAAGAACTATCATCAAAAATTGTTAATCCATCTGATGTGCAGAGCAAGGACCTCAACTTCCACTCTGACTTCAGTTTTCTATTGAATATATATTTTGAATTTCTATATGATGAGTCTTCAGAAGAAGTTCAACTTTCCTGTGTGAGGGTTATCCGTCGTATACTTGTACATGGGACCAGAGATGTTCTGCTGAAAACGAGATCTGAATGGATTAAATGCATTGAATTTCTTCTGCTAAACAAAAGGAAGGCTATAAGAGATGCATTCTGCACTCAGATTGGTTACTTCCTTCAGGATACTGTTTTGAGTAGCTTATTTTTGGACGAGAATGCATCAAGTAGAAGTAACGAACTAAAGTTGTTGGATGTAATAAAACTTGCTTTCACAGCGGCTGACGACCCCCTGATCTTAGAAACTCTTCTGGAATCTACAGCTGAACTTATGATGGCAGTTGATGTTCACAGTCAGCACTTTTTGTTTTTGCTGATTTTGTTGGTTGAGCAGCTTGATAATCCTCATGTGACAGTGAGAATGAACGCATCGAGGTTAATACGCAAATCCTGCTTCTTTCATCTTAAAGGAGGATGTGAATTATTAGTTTCAAAAGCTGTTCTTATATGCAATGAGCTGTTTGATTATCTATCAGTGAGGCTTGCAAGCCGACCAATCATGGTTAGAGAGTTTGCTGAGGCTGCTTTTGGTGTTGAAACTGAAGAACTTGTCAAGAAAATGATTCCAGCTGTTCTTCCAAAGCTTGTAGTGTCTCAGCAGGATAATGATCAAGCAGTTAACATCATAAATGAGTTGGCCAAGTGTTTGAACACTGACATGGTGCCACTGATTGTAACCTGGATACCAAAAGTGCTTGCTTTTGCTCTCCATCAAGCTGATGAGCGAAGATTACTGTCAGCTTTGGAATTTTACTGCATACAGACTGGTTCTGACAACCAAGAAATCTTTGCAGCCGCATTACCTGCTCTCTTGGATGAACTTATATGTTTTGTTGATGGTGGTGATTCAGATGAGATAAACGAAAGGTATAAAGTTCTACTCCTGTTAACAGTGATACTACATTAAATTATATTGTACTAAGAACTTGGTTACATTGGAATCCTTCTTTAGCCATCTGTTGACTATTTCCTTTTCCTTTAGAAGCAAAAGCCTCCTTTTCCCTTAGCTACCAATGCACAAAGATACATTTCCATCGACTGACAAGCTTCTGGATACTGATTCGTGTTATGAATATCTTTAACTGGGATTATATAACTGTAATTGCATAACACTGGAAAGCACCTAGAAAATATTAATCACTCTGCCAGTTTCTGTGACTGATATGCCTTCCATTTCCAGGTTAAACCGAGTACCGCGGGTGATTAGAAAAGTTTCTACAGTTCTGACTGGTAATGAAGATCTTCCAGGCTTTTTGAGGAATCATTTTGTTGGTCTCCTTAACAGTATTGACAGGAAAATGCTCCATGCTGAGGATTTGTCACTGCAGAAACAAGCTTTGAAACGTATTGAGATACTGATCGAAATGATAGGCTCACACCTTACTACTTATGTGCCGAAAATACTGGTTCTTCTCATGCATGCCATTAATAAAGAATCTCTTCAGTGTGAGGGTCTATCTGTCTTGCATTTCTTCATTGAGCAACTGTCAAGAGTGTCTCCATCCAGTACTAAACATGTAATTTCTCAAGTTTTTGCTGCTCTTATACCCTTCTTGGAGAGAGATAAAGACAATCCATCTGTGCTTTTGAATAAAGTGGTGAAAATTCTAGAAGATCTTGTCCTAAAGAACAGGGCTATCTTGAAGCAGCATATTCATGAGTTCCCTCTTTTGCCAAGTATTGCTGCACTGACAGAAGTGAACAAAGCCATCCAAGAAGCGCGCGGGCCAATGACTTTGAAAGATCAATTGCTAGCTGCTGTTGATGGTCTGAATCATGAGAATCTGAATGTAAGGTACATGGTAGTATGTGAGTTGAGCAAGTTGCTGAAACTTAAAAGCGAGGATGTTACTGCCTTAATCAATGGTGAAGCTTGTTCAGACTTGGATGTTTTAAGCACTTTGATCTCATCCTTACTCAGAGGATGTGCTGAAGAATCAAGAACTGTAGTTGGTCAGAAGCTAAAGTTGGTCTGTGCTGATTGCCTTGGAGCATTGGGTGCAGTTGATCCTGCCAAAGTGAAGGGTTTTTCATGCCAGCGCTTTAAAATTGAGTGTTCAGATGATGACCTTATTTTCGAGTTGATTGACAAACATCTGGCTAGAGCTTTTAGAGCTGCACCTGATACCATTATTCAAGATTCAGCTGCATTGGCTATTCAGGAACTGCTAAAGATTGCAGGTTGTGAGGCATCACTTGATGAGAATGTTCCTGCTTCTATTTTGCAGGTGCTGAAGGATAAAGAACATCTGACGGTTGTTGCATCTGGGACGATGGGTTCTGATAATATCCATGAGATGAATATGAGGGGTCGAAAGTTCTGGGATCGATTCTCTATTTATGTTAAAGAGATAATTGCCCCTTGTTTGACCTCTAGATTTCAGCTTCCAAGTGGGTCTGATTCTGTATCTACTGGCCCAATTTACCTGCCTTCTATGTCATTCAGAAGGTGGATATATTATTGGATCAGAAAACTGACTGTGCATGCTACTGGATCCCGGGCAAGCATTTTTAATGCTTGCAGAGGTATAGTGCGTCATGATATGCAAACAGCAATATATCTGCTTCCATATTTAGTTCTTAATGCTGTCTGTCACGGCACTGAGGAGGCACGTCTAGGCATTGCGCAAGAAATCCTCTCTGTTCTTGATGCTGCAGCTTCAGACCACAGTGGGGCTTCAGTGCATGGCATCAGCGGCCAAAGTGAAGTTTGCATTCAAGCTATCTTTACTCTTCTCGATAATCTTGGGCAGTGGGTGGATGATGTTAAACAAGAATTAGCTCTTTCAGAATCTTTAACTTCGAAGCAACAGGGATCCAAGTCGAAGCATCCAGCTTCTTCAATGCATCAAGATCAACTCCTTACTCAATGTCAATATGTTTCAGGGCTTTTATCTGCTATTCCAAAAGTTACCCTCGCTAGAGCTTCCTTCAGGTGTCAAGCCTATGCAAGGTCTTTAATGTACTTTGAGTCTCATGTGCGTGAAAAGTCAGGTTCCTTCAACCCTGCAGCTGAAAAGAGTGGCACCTTTGAGGATGAAGATGTATCATTTCTGATGGAAATATACAGCTTTTTGGATGAGCCTGATGGTCTTTCTGGATTGGCACGTTTACATAAATCATTAAGTTTACAAGATGAGCTCTTATCAAACAAGAAATCAGGAAACTGGGCTGAAGTTTTTACTTCCTGTGAACAGGCCTTGCAAATGGAGCCTACTTCAGTTCAGAGGCATTCGGATGTCCTCAATTGCTTACTGAACATGTGCCATCTTCAGGCCATGGTAACTCATGTGGACGGTCTGATTTCTAGGATACCACAGTACAAAAAAACATGGTGCATGCAAGGTGTGCAAGCAGCATGGAGGCTTGGAAGGTGGGACTTGATGGATGAGTACCTTAGTGGGGCTGATGAAGAGGGTTTACTTTGTAGCAGCTCTGAGAGTAACGCTTCCTTTGACATGGATGTTGCAAAGATTCTGCAGGCAATGATGAAGAAGGATCATTTCTCTGTTTCTGATAAAATTGGAGTGTCGAAACAAGTTCTGATTGCTCCTCTAGCTGCTGCAGGCATGGATTCCTATACACGGGCTTATCCATTCATCGTCAAACTTCACTTACTACAGGAGCTGGAGGACTTCCATGCTATTCTAGTTAATGACTCTTTCTTGGAGAAATCATTTCTTCCAAGTGATCTGAAATTCTCAAAATTAATGGCTAACTGGGAAAATAGGCTCAAATATACTCAACCATCATTGTGGGCAAGAGAGCCACTTTTGGCTTTCCGGAGAATGGTATTTGGTGCCAGTGGTCTTGGTGCTGAAGTTGGGAATTGCTGGCTTCAATATGCAAAGCTTTGTCGCTTGGCCGGCCATTATGAGACTGCAACCAGAGCAATTCTTGAGGCCCAGGCTTCTGGTGCGCCTAATGTTCACATGGAAAAGGCTAAGCTTCTTTGGAGTACCAGAAGATCCGATGGTGCCATTGCAGAGCTACAACAAAATCTCCTGAATAAGCCAGTTGAGGTTGTAGGGTCTACAGCAATATCATCAATTACTAGCCTTTCTCTTGTTCCACTTAACCCTCTACCTGTACTTTCCAATACTCAAACTTTGAATGAGAAACGTGACATTGCAAAGACCCTTCTCCTTTATTCTAGGTGGATCCATTACACTGGACAGAAGCAGAAGGAAGATGTGATTACTCTTTATTCGAGGGTGAGAGAACTGCAGCCGATGTGGGAGAAAGGATACTTCTATATGGCTAAGTATTGTGATGATGTGCTTGTTGATGCCAGGAAACGACAAGAAGAAAATTCCGAAATAGGTCCCTCTGAGAAGCGTTGGTGGTTTTATGTACCTGATGTTCTATTATTCTATGCAAAGGGGCTACATAGGGGCCACAAGAATCTCTTTCAAGCTCTTCCAAGGTTGTTAACCCTCTGGTTCGACTTTGGAAGCATTTGTCAAAGAGCTGGCTCATCCTCTAACAAAGATTTGAAAAATGTCAATGGGAAGGTACTTATAATATTTAAAGATATGTAATGAAGTTTTACATTGCGTACTAATTTTGACCGATGGCACTTATTTTTTTTTCCTATATCTGTAATGATTATTACTGTTTTCTCTTTCTTCTCTGGCAGGTCATGAGTATTATGAGGGGCTGTTTGAAGGATTTGCCCGCATATCAGTGGTTAACAGTGTTGCCTCAGTTGGTTTCAAGAATTTGCCACCAGAATGAAGAAATTGTTCGATTAGTTAAACACATCATTACTTCGGTTCTCCGACAGTACCCACAACAAGGCTTGTGGATTATGGCAGCAGTTTCAAAATCCACGATTCCTTCAAGGCGAGAGGCTGCTGCAGAAATCATACAAGCTGCTAAAAAGGGGTCCGCCCATGGAAATAGTGCTAACAATCTGTTTGGCCAGTTCACTAGCTTGATTGATCATTTGATCAAATTGTGCTTCCATGCAGGCCAATCAAAATCAAGGACAATTAACATCTCAACGGAATTCAGTGCCTTGAAAAGGATGATGCCGTTGGGAATAATCATGCCAATTCAACAATCTCTTACTGTTACTCTCCCACCACAGGATGCTAATCTCACTGAATCCCCGTCATCTGATATCTTTTCTGCATCAGATCTTCCTACAATATCAGGAATAGCTGATGAAGCCGAGATTCTTTCATCTCTTCAGCGACCTAAGAAAGTACGTTCCTAAAATGTTTTGGTTTCAAAAATACATTTGTTCTAATGTTGATAGGCTATTCCTCTTACCGTCCTTCCCGAGGGAAGGTTGAAAAAAGCTGTTACAGAATAAGAGTCCTTAGACCTTGGCTTGTTTTTCTCAACACATTGTGTTGATACTATGACCTGACTTGGGCTTTTGGGCTAGCTCAGCAGGAGTTTGAGAAGGCTTCATATTCTGAGCTACATAGCTTTGATTAGGTTTCTTGAAGAATAAAAACGAAAGTAAATAGGTTAGCTCTTTCCTCTGATAATGATTGGTTTAACCCATTCAAAATGATATTACCGATTCATCTGGTGCAAAATGTATTGGGAAGGTTTGCCTATTCTTCTTTATTTCATGCAAATCAGAAGGACTTAAAATATACCTGGGGATCCTGCATTTAAATTCACTTTGTTCATAAAATGTGATGTGATGTGAATGGACACATCATCTTTTTGAGAATATTTGCATGTTTCCTATTTTCAGATTGTTCTATTGGGCAGTGATGGCATTAAGCGCCCTTTCCTCTGCAAGCCAAAGGATGATCTGAGGAAAGATTCCCGTATGATGGAATTTACTGCAATGATAAATCGTTTGTTGTCCAAATACCCTGAAAGCCGTCGTAGGAAGCTCTATATTCGTACTTTTGCCGTTATCCCTCTAACAGAAGATTGTGGTATGGTGGAGTGGGTGCCCCATACTCGTGGACTCCGGAATATACTTCAAGACATCTATATATCCTGCGGCAAATTTGATAGACAGAAGACCAATCCCCAAATTAAACGAATTTATGATCAATTCCAAGGTAAAATACCTGAAGATGAGATGTTGAAGACCAAGATCCTTCCAATGTTTCCCCCGGTATTCCACAAATGGTTCTTGACGACATTTTCAGAGCCTGCTGCATGGTTCAGGGCTCGGGTTGCCTATGCCCACACTACTGCAGTTTGGTCAATGGTTGGGCATATTGTGGGGCTTGGTGATAGACATGGGGAAAATATTCTCTTTGATTCTACCACAGGGGACTGTGTTCATGTTGATTTCAGTTGCTTATTTGATAAAGGTTTGCTGTTGGAGAAGCCTGAGCTGGTGCCGTTCAGGCTAACCCAGGTAAGAAAATCATATGGGTTATGCGCTATGCATTTTATTGTCATCCTTTCTCCCCTCTTTTTCCCTTTGAAGAAAATTCTAATTTATGTTTGCCTTGTTCCTCAACCTTCATCATTTTATTCTTGTGAATACTCTTTGATGGAACACATAGAACATGATCGATGGCTTGGGCATCACTGGATATGAGGGTACATTTTTGAGAGTTTGTGAAATCACGCTTTCAGTTCTAAGAACTCACAGGGAGACTTTGATGAGTGTTCTTGAAACTTTTATTCATGACCCTCTTGTAGAGTGGACAAAATCTCACAAGTCCAGTGGGGTAGAAGTTGAGAACCCTCATGCACAGGTATGTTGTCTTTAGTGTTTTCCTTAATCTTTTAATTGTAAAGAATTACTGCTTCACCATTTTTTTTTTTAATTTCCAAGCAAACTATGTTGTCAATTGTTTTCTGATCATACCAGAAACAGAAGGTGCAGTTGTCATTTTTAAGAACTAATCATTGAAGCATGTATTCTGATATTTGCAGCGGGCCATCAGTAATATTGAGGCTAGGTTGCAGGGGTCAGTTGTTGGGGTTGGAGCAGCACCATCTTTGCCTTTGGCTGTAGAAGGTCAGGCTCGTCGCCTAATTGCTGAAGCAGTCTCTCACAAAAATCTGGGGAAGATGTATATATGGTGGATGCCATGGTTTTAAGAGTCTATTAATTGAGAGAGCTTTTCACTGCATCATTTTTGGGCAAGGTTTCTTGTATCAGTTTGTAAATCTTTTTTAATCGTTACAGAGTTCTTGTTGAGAGTCTAGCTGAGCGAGAGCAAGAAGTAGTTGCTGTGACAGTCGAGCAAGTTGGTAGTTCTTCAATGATGTATATAGACCTTTGCGTTGCAATATATATATATATATATATATATATATATATATATATATATATATAGCTTAATTATACTTTGTAAATATATAGTGACGTTCAAGTTAGAAGTGTAGCATTTACTGACATGCTTTTCAACCTAAACTACCAGGAATTTACTGCAAAATAGGTTCATCAATCAACATAACCAGTCTTTAACTACATGTCCTTTGGCAATAAAACAACCAATATTATTCCTATGAACTCTCATTGGACTACTTGTTCGAACCATCATCTTCTTAACCATAGCTTTCACCGAGGATTCTCCTCTAACGGTACTATGTTTTCCTGATCCACAAACCACTGTAATTTCTGCCGGAATCACATGCTTCTCATTATTGAACCTGTTTCTCATCTCGTCCATCCACTGTAATATTATAAAGTAGGCTGAGCCCAAGTGCATCCCATGCAAGTCCAGCTTTGTCTCCCCAGAATCCCATTTCATTGCTTCATCTAAAACCGATGAGTCTTCCAGCTCTTTCACCACCGACACTTCTTCCTCATTCAAAACCTCAGTTAACTCCAATATGGAAAGTGGAAAATCATTCGAATTCAAGTCTTGTAGCATTGACATGATTGTGGAACATGAATTCAACACAGAATTGTAAGTCCTTACTGAGAATGGAATTCCCGAATCCTTCATCTTTTGCAGCCACAAAACCATTCTAGATAGTTCGTTGTGATCTCCATACGAAGAAAGAACCATATTCGAACAAACTGTATCGACCCGAGTCCCGTCACTCTCCATTTGGTTAACAATTCTCTCCATATCTTCAAGCAACCCCAATCTTCCATACCCATATATAATACACTTATACTCGAAACCTGACGGCTCGAGTCCTTTAACTCTCATCTCTTCAATCAGATTCTCTGCCTCGTGGGGTTGGCCCATTTCACATAAACCGCTGATCATTGATTTCAAAGCTTGGCGTTTCACATAAACAGAGGAAGAGCTATTAACAAGTTGATTCAAGCGAGCATATGTATCATCAAATCCTCTCTTTGAATCATGTTTGCAGAAAGAATCAATTAAATTGCAGTAGAAAAGAACTAGCTCTCTTTCGCGAGACCCCAACTTAGAAAGGGTTTCAAGGATTAGAGTTTCTGCTTCCTCGCGTTGTCCTTGTTTATCTAAGAATGCAATTATCTCTGCAACTAGTTTAGGATTCCATTGAAACCATGACTCTTCAGTTATTCTCATGTACAACTGCAGCAAAAATATGTACCGTCACTTATAATACAAACCCGTAATAAAGAAAGAAGAGAATCACTTCTGACCATTTCAAATAGTTAAAACACTTATGTTGGTTTGAAATTATTTAAACGGAAGCAATGAAATAAATAAAATAAACATTCAAAGAGAAGCACTTGATAAGTGCTTTTTCCAAAAGTGCCTTTCTTTTTATCAAATCGCTTCTGCAAACCTTGCTTTGAGGAAACAAAAAAACATCGCAATTCCCAAATGCATCCACAGACTTACCGGAAAGGCGAGAGAGGAGAGGCGAGGATGGGTGGTATCAGGGGAGAGCAGATGAGAGAGGGCGTTGAGAGCTATAAACTGAGGTGATGATGCCACAAATTTGCTTATCAAACGGCTTGCCGCTTTGGAGTCTCGGGTAACCGCGAGTGCGAGAGAAGAGAGGAAGCGCTGCCCTTGCTTGGTTAACCTTGCAGTCAGGCACTGAACTAATGTTAGCCGTTGCTGACGGAGCCGGCAGCAGCGGCTGTTCCACGGCGGCGGGATACGCATGTGGAGGCTACTAATCATTTTATTCTTCCTAGCGTTGCTACGTTTAAGACCGTTGGATGTACGAGTAAAAGTACAATGAAAGGCTGATTTTTCGGACCTCGGGAGAAAATTTTATTTTATTTATAACAAAATAGAAAAAGAAATAAAAAGAAGGGTAATTAACTAATTAACACTTATTTTTTCCTACTTTTTTTAATACATAATTTTTTATTTTTTTATTAAACGCCACTGAAAATTATATTATTTTCCACTTGTGCACTTCCGTCTTCAAACTGTTAAGGGAACTAACGAAATATTATATAAATAATTTTTTTATTCCCAAATAAAAAAATAATTATCTACCAACCACCTTTTCTTTGTATTTTTTTTTAAAATACACAATTTTTAATTTTTTTTTACTGAACTCCACTTGAAGTTATATTATTTTACACCTAGAGCTGGCAAAATTTGACACGATCCGATTACCCGACACGAACACGACACCAATAAATGGGTATGGGTCGTCGAATTTAACACGATTATTAAATGGGTCGGGTCCGGGTCAACACGATTTTTTTCCGTGTCGGGTTAGGGTTAAAATTCTTGACCCATTTACCCGATCAATGACCCGATTATATTTTCTATTTTAAAATAATTCACAGATTCTTGTCATCAAAACTCAAATATTAAGATTTTTTTTTATTCTTTAAAAGGATGAATATAGACACAATATTTTATTTATAAAATTTTAAATACATTTAGAGCTTTAATAGTATAAATGAATAAAATATTGGTAGACATGTATATTTTATAATATTGATATATAATATTATTTACATATATATAATTAAAACCTCAATAGTGTGTGTAATATTTTAGTACATATGTATATTTTATAATATTGATAAATTATGTATGTATGTATGGATGTATGTATGTATGTATGTATGTATGTGCATACATATGTATGACAAAGTGTAAATATTTTATGTAGCTTTTGTTTAATATATAGATATTAAACGGGTTATTGGGTAACCCGATTATTTTTCCGTGTCGCGTTTGGGTCGACCTAAATTTGACACGACACGAAGCTGACACGACACGAACACGACCCGATGACCCATTTTGCCAGCTCTATAATTACACCTATCAACTTTTGTCTTCAAATAATATCATTGTGAACTGATAATTTTATCCTTATGATGTCAATAAAATTCTAACAGTATTATAACGGGAGTGGACTATTGAAAAAAATATTAATTTTAGGTGGAGCGCTGCAAAAAAAAAGTTTATGTATTTTTAAAAAAATTAAAAAAACAAGTGATAGGTAGATAATTACCCTAAAAAAAATTTAAAATTTTGACATGGCCCGATAGGCCCATTGCCAAAAAATTAAGAGTTGGACTATTAGCACACCTCTAACATTCTTTTTAAACCACTTTTTTTGTACATATTCTTCTTAATTCTTAAAATAACAATTATTTGTTGTACTTTCTTAATAAATCCCTGTATCGATACTTTTTAAAAAAAAATTATTAGGCGATCTCTCTCGTCCTTCTTCCATTTCAAATCACTTTCAATCTCTTCTTAATTATAATATTCATGAATTTATAATTTTTATCTCTATTTGTCTTTGTTTTTTCTAGTAGATAATAGCATTGGTATATAAATAAAGACATGTATGCGAATCTTTAAAAAAAAAAATTGTCTAAGTAAACAAACTTCACAAAATTATATTTCCTATAAAAAACTTTGTTTATATTTAGATCAAATTTTTATTTTATGACAATTCATTATTTTTTCAAATTTTATAGATTTAATAAGTTTATAATGGAGAAAAATAAGAAAATATAGGTGGGTTTAATTTGATAAATTTTATTTTTAATATAATTTAAATATAAAGGGTAAATTTATAAATAAAGAACAAGAGGAGTTTCATAAGAGATATAGAGGGTGCCAATAGCGTCACTCAAAATTAAACCCGGCATGGACAAGCCGTGCCGAACGGATCCGTGCCCGTGAACCCGCGGGCCGTAGGCCATCTCTAAGTGTCTTCTCTACGATGTTACACGAACCCAAAGTTCTCAAAATATTTTAAAAGTGAAAACGAAAACCTCCGAGAAATTTCTCAAAATTACTCTTTATTATTATCATGAAGACATGAACAAAACCAGTAGACTTGCTCAGATATCTACCTTCACTGTTGCTGCCACATCTAACTTCAACAAAACTGAAAACGCACAAATTTGTTTTTAATTTTTCTTTTCTTTTCTTCTTCTTTTTTTTTTTTTTTTCTTTTTGGGCTTTTGTTTTAGATTTCGAGAATGGACGACGCCAGCAACAACAACAATAACAAGAGAGCAAGAACGAGCGTGGACAAGGCACTGGTTGATGTTTGGTTACGCGAACTCGGCCAGCTCTCCACCCGGAATTTCGCACTCCGTCGCCGTGCTTCCGAGGTCTTATTCTCGTTCAAGGATATCCTTATTCCCCTTTTTCTTTCCAAAAAAAAAATCTTGAATGAAAAAGTAATTCCTTTTATAATTATATTTTGTTTTGAGTAATATAGAGCACATCCTGATTGTAGAATTAGAATAATTGCAATCTTTTTTATTTAATATAATTGATTGATGATTAGGTGATAATATAAAAAAGTAATGTCTTTTATAACTGTAGTGTGTGTAATACATGATATATGGGACGCATTTGAGAATGATTTTGGTAGCGTTGAAAAGTGCTTTCCGGGTTTTTTTTCTTTTATTGTTTTTTTGACAAAGAAACTTGAAAGAAATATTAATTCAATGATTTATATTGCAGGTGATTCAAAGTTTAAATCTCGAAGCTTTATTCTTACTATTGTTTTGTGTTTTAGGATCTTGTTCTTCGACTTGGTATTTACGCAAAGCTTGATAAGCACCGAGGCTGTGTGAACACTGTAAGCTTCAATACAGATGGTGACATTCTGATATCAGGATCTGATGACAGGCGGGTTATACTGTGGGATTGGAAAACCGAGCGTGTCAAACTTTCATTCCATTCTGGTCATAATGACAATGTTTTCCAAGCAAAGATCATGCCATTCACTGATGATCGGAGTATTGTTACCTGCGCTGCTGATGGGCAGGTAATTTTCTTTGTTTAAAAGCAAGGAATTTAACTTACAATAGGATAAAATATATGACTTTTTATTCATTGATATCATTCCTGTTGTAATGGATTTCATTATGAAAGATTTTCCGTGTCAGTGATAGTTTCTCTATGCTGTGTGTAACATTTTGCTCTCTTTTAGGTTCGCCATGCCCAAATTCTGGAACGTGGTGGAGTGGAGACAAAATTGCTAGGTAAACATCAGGGACGGGCACATAAGTTGGCTATTGAACCTGGTAGCCCTCACGTATTTTATACATGTGGTGAAGATGGACTGGTACAACACGTAAGTTCTGATTCCTTTCGCAAGTTTTAATTATTAGATCTGCTGTTCCTTCCTTGTTGAAAAATACTGTTAGGCATGGACGTGCCTAAACAGTTGGTCATTGAGAAAAACTGTTAAATATCCGAAGGTGTTAAGTTTTTTTTTTTTTTTTTTTTTTTTTTAAATAATGATTTTCCTTCCAACGTACCAATTTTCAAATAAATAGCTGAAAGTGAACTGCATGTCTGCATCAATCAGAATCCCCTCTTAGTCAACTGCCTCTGCTGAACTTTTACTCTAGTAGTTTGATATTACTCTTATTTATATTATTGCTTAACTATACACTGGAATGACACTTTGATGCTCTTACAGTTTGATTTGAGAACTGGGGCCGCTACAGAACTATTTACATGCCGTCCAATTGACGATAGAAGAAATTATATGACAGTAGTAAATCTAAATGCTATTGCAATTGATCCGAGAAATGCCAACCTCTTTGCAGTTGCTGGATCGGATGAGTATACTCGACTTTATGACATTCGCAAATATAAGTGGGATGGTTCAACTGATTTTGGTCAACCTGCAGATTATTTTTGTCCTCCAAATTTGATTGGTGATGAGCAAGTTGGAATAACAGGCTTGGCCTTCTCGGATCAGAGCGAGCTTCTTGTATCTTACAATGATGAGTTCATCTATCTATTTACACAGGACATGGGATTGGGGCCTAATCCACCGCCATCCTCGCCGGTGTCTACCAGAAGTGAGGCAAGTGAAATGGGATCTGATCATACTTCAGCAGCATCTCCATCAACTGCAAATACTGATGTTAGAATTGCTCCCCAAGTTTATAAAGGGCATAGAAATTGTGTGACCGTGAAAGGTGTGAACTTCTTTGGGCCAAAATGTGAATATGTGGTCAGTGGTTCTGACTGTGGTCGGATATTTATCTGGAAGAAAAAAGGTGGAGAGCTCATTCGTGTCATCGAAGCAGATAGGCATGTGGTAAACTGTATTGAGCCTCATCCTCATTCCACGGTACTTGCTAGCAGTGGAATCGAAAGTGACATCAAGATATTGACACCAAATGCTGCGGATAGAGCTACTTTGCCCACAAACATTGAACAGGTATGCTTTTCTATCTATTCAGCTGATTATCGGTGGTCAAAATCTCAAAATTTTTCTTGTTCTATTTTACTATTTGAGCGGTTGGTGAAATAGTTTGAACTCTGAGCGATTGGAAGCAGTTTAAGATGTTGAATTTATATTGCTTTGTGGACCCATGAGCCTTTTACTGAAATCATGAAATTGGAAAAGATAAGGCATATCCTCATCTTATCTTCTGCTTGCAACAAGCTTAATTAACCACAATAATTACTCGTCAATAGAATCAAAGTCTCATATCTGTTGAGATAGAAAATCAACAGTAAATAGCATCTTAAAGCTAGAAATAAGAACAACCTATAAGATTGGCCCCCCTTTTTTTCATTTTCAGAATTTTTTTCATATGATTTTCTCACATGGACCTTAGCACTTGAGCAAAAGCCAAAACTTTAGTGATTATTATGTTAGAGAAATCAGCATTCAATCCTTTCTATTCAATCAAAATGCTGTAGATGGAAAAAGATCTCTGGTATTCCTAGACTATGTAGATGGTTGGAAAGCTATTAGAATATGGATGCCTAATTGGCACTGAGTCTGCCTGTGTAGAATTGGTTAATCCTATGTCAACCTTGGTAATGTGATGTTAATAAATGAATATACGTGGATTGGGCTACAAGAGCCACTGTGCATGATATATGTGTGCAGCAGAGGAACTAATTTCTCTGCTGTTGTTTGGAAAAGGTCCTGATACCTGATCACATTCGTTGGTTTGCACTCGGTGACGATGACGATGGTGATTACTATTTTTATGATATTTATGGCGAAGGCAATGATGATGACGATGACGATGATGATTTTGATGATGACGACGATGATGATGGTGGTGGCGGTGGTAGCGGCGGCGGTGGTGATGTTGATAGTGATGACGATGAAGAAGACGACGACGACGACAATATAGATGACAATGTTGACAACGATAATGATGATGAAAGCAATGAAGAAGCTATTAGTTACAGTGACTTTGATGATTATGACGTTGATCTTGATGTTGATGATGGTGTTGATGGTAATTAATATTATGACGACAGTGTTGATGACGACAATGGAGTTGCTAATGGAAAATAACAATGTTGATAATCTTGTTGGAGTTCGTGATGACTCTAATGATGATGACTTATAATTTTCCCATTTGTGTCCAGTTCAAACCAAAGGCTACCCGTTGGATGCACCATGTACTTTCACCTGAGGACCTGATGATGCAATTATTTTCACTGCAACGGCGAAGGACTAGTCCAGAGCACAATGACGAAAACTCAGCTGCAGGTCGGGAACTTCTACAGCTCATATTGACATTCAATGCCAATAGTGATGGATCTTCAGATGATGATCCATGAGGACTGCTGGGACAATCTTTTTGCCCAAGGAAAATGTTAGTAATTGTACATAACATAGTAGTCAAGTTAAAAATGTTCTGACTGGAACTTTGCCAAGATGCTGTCATTTGCATATTATTCGATTTAATATTCAAGTTCGTTGTTGTCAAACAACAATTGTTTGCTTTTATTGTTTATTCTTTCTATATTATTATCCGAGTTTGATTTATGATATGTGTTAGTGTACAGTCAGTAAATTTGTGTTTTTGATTAAATCGATCCACAATTGTTATATATAGTAGCTGAAATTGCTTCAGATTGTGGTAAACGGGTTTTTTATTCTTTATGAAAATGAACAGGTTTCGCACCCTGAGCTTGTATAATGATGTGCGCTCAGGATTTATAAAAAAGGGAACTTCGAAATGAACCGGACTTGTCTCTTGAGCTTTCTCTGACGGCTGCATTGAGGAATTTGTCCGTAGCTTTGATAGAAGATCCCTCGACACCTTCACTTTCTTTTATAGCTCCTTCCAATTTATCTTTAAATTTGATAGCCTTTCTTCTCATCTCCTCTCCTTTCTGTCTTTCCCATCACAATCATCA
Source organism: Citrus x clementina (assembly GCF_000493195.1). Taxonomy (NCBI): domain Eukaryota; kingdom Viridiplantae; phylum Streptophyta; class Magnoliopsida; order Sapindales; family Rutaceae; genus Citrus; species Citrus x clementina. Next base: position 721,814 of record NW_006262022.1, read on the forward strand.
TGCATGACGATTGCAGCCTGGTTTCCTCTTGCAATCTCTATACAGACACCGGCTTCCTGCAGCATCTTCGAGTTGAAGAACTACTCTGCCATTAGCGGCCATCCTATCATTGGTACCCTTGATACAAACTTCCCAGCACTGAGTTCCAGGCTTCCAGCCACATTGGCTGAGGAATGCACCAGTTGGTTTGTGAGAAAAAATGGTGTTACTGTGATCGAAAATGGTGTTACTGTGATCCAAAATGGTTTGCCACTTACTTCTAAGCCAAGTGCTAAGTGCTAATTCTTTCATCTGTGCTGGTAAAATGGTGTTACTGTGATCCAAAACACAAACGGAACTGGGCATGGAGAATGAAGATCAAGCCATGCAAATAGACCATCAGTTTGCTTGCAACCTATCTTTTTTCACCGAAGAACAAGCTGGTCCTATCATCCATACAGGTTTCCCTACCATTTTCCTGCAAAAATATGTCAGGCCAATGTCTCCCAACCCATCAATGTTATTCAATAAAACATCATCTGAGCATAAGCAGAGCGAGAACTGACGTTCACAAAAGAGCGACAAAGCTTCAGTGGCATCATTTAACTTGAGATCAAACCTGAGTTGCGATGATTCAATAGTGGACACTTCAGGAAAGTCCGGCAGGATGAAGAACTCACGATCCTCGTCAGCCTTGCACTTCTGCAAATTGTTCAGAGAAATGAAGTCTATCGTAAAGCTGTAACCAGCCCCAGCTAAGAACACGGAATGAAAAATTCCAAGCTCATTGGCAACTTCAACCGTCCATCCCAAGAACTTGTCAGACACAATACAAGCCGGGCCGGAGACATCACTTTTAATAATGTCTATGATGATTCTTTGAATAACAATTTAAGGTTTCCGGAGGCAACTAAGAATTGTATCAGGACTTCATACGAGAGCTGACAGATGTTTCCAACCTCAGGAGGGGGGCCATACTCAGATCCATTGAAGGGAACGTCGAGGAGGCGAATGCTCGTATCAGAAGGTGGTAAGGGATTATTTTTGGTTTATTTTGAGTTTTTGACAGTAATTTCTAAAAGTAAAAATAAGAAGTTGTTACCTTATAAACAGTTTATTAAATAAATTATCACACCTTTAAAAATTTTATTATAATTTTTATATTTTAATAAAAGGAGAATTATATTTTATTTTTTCATAAATCTGATATATAAATAAAATTCAATAAAAATTTATGTTTATTTTGCTTATTATATAATAAAACAAAACTCTAAAAATAAAATTTACTATATACATATAATCTACTTTTCAAAATCATTGTAACAGTAACAAAATAATTTACCGAACACCAAGTTACCTTTTGAATTAATAATTTATTTCATTTATATAATAAAAGTTGCTTATTTCATAAGCCACTACAATCCTAAATTGGCCCTTAATTAAGTTGTTTGGCACTCCTTCCCTCATCAATGAGGTAGATGGTTGAATCTCCTATAATTATGAGAGTAATAATAATAACAACAAAACGATAAAGTCATCTTTTAGTAACCTTTTAAGTCTTGGATTTCTTTTAATAAATTAGTTTTTTTTTTCAAAATTTGAGATAAGTAAAGAGATTTTTACTCACTATAAACTTGAAAATCATTTTAATCATTTAGTAATCTTTTCATTTTATTAATTAAAATTAGAGATGAAAAAATATATCGCTGAAACCTTCCTAAGATTCTAAATATTACCTCATCTAAAATAGAATCGATCGATGCAAAGTGTAAAATGTCATTAAGACTTGTTGTTTGGTGGTGGGCTGGAGCCTTTAACAATCAATTCCAAAACTCATATAAATTTCGTTCCTACAAATGATAGTGGGTGTAGATATATATTTCTTAAACACTAATTGAAATATGTTCGTAGATTATAACAATTTTAAATGGGAAAAAAAAAAGAAAAAAGAATAGCCCAAAATTGAAAAATTAGAAGTTAATTGGAACAATCAAATAAGTCTAATAATGATAAATGAATCAAAGGAGGTCTAATAATGATAAATGAATCAAATGAGAAACAATTTAACATATGAAAATTCATAATAATATCATGCCATACTGTCACATTATTTTTTAAATCATATTGTCATATTAGTGTCACGTTAATTTAAAGACAAACTTCGTATGTCAATTTATAATGACAAAATGTTTTGTTTATGTTCCGTTTAATGATTAGTATGATGCTAATTGACTCATTAATTGGTGTACAACTTGTCTTCAATTCTATTAATTAACTTACAAAATATGAATATTTATTTTATGATTAGTGTTACACATCTTAAAGTTTATTCTTAAATTTCATATCAAATAAGCATTCATTTACTAGTTATTGAGATAATGTAGTTAATTCAGAATTTATGAAAAATTATTATCCACTTAATGAATGACATATTACACGCCCTATCATTTGAGATAAAATTTTAGAATGTGAAATTTTACTCTTCAAATATTTCCATACTATATAGCAATGAGTGGAGAAATATTTGTTGTGTAGGGTTTTGTATATATACTAAGGCTTTTTAGAATTAGTGAAATATTATTAGGGTGTTTCAAAATTTTATACGTATTGAAAAAGTTCTATTTAGAGAAGCCCAAATTTTGAGCTTCTCTAAATAGAAGTAAAATAATTTTTTAAATTTCAAAAATTCTATTACAAATACAATCAAATAATTTAATTTTTTTTTAAAAAAAAAACTTTGGGTTTAAAAAAGTTCTTTTGGCTAGCAGAGAAGCCTAACCAAACATTCACTTATTCAGTGTGCCCTTAAAAATCTACTTATTTTGATGGTGTTTGACATGTTGTTGAACAATTTATTTTTCCAATATAGGAGAATTTGACTTCACGGAGAATGGGTAATAGGTAGTGCTTTTCAAGACAAATTAAGGCTTTTAAAAAAAAAAATTTTTTTTTAAATTGATTTAGATGTTTCTATATATCAAAATTTTAACGTATCTAGAAAGCTTTCTTGATTATTTATTATAATTTAGTTTTTGAAAGGATCCTATTATTTTTGTTTTATTTTGAAATGGATCTTTGAGGGGAAAAAAAAAAAAAAAGGAAAGAAATGGATCTTCGAAAGCTTTGGTGATTGTAAGTACAGAAGAAACCCTCAAAATACACTCTGAAATATTATGTATGATAAATTCTTGTCGCACGCCATACCAATTATTGGTGATTGTCTTGTCACTCGTCTGAAGAGTAATTGTACGACATGTCGTTTATGAAATAATTATCGTCCGATTTGGCGTTTGATAAATTGAACGACATTTGGCCGACCACGGTTGACAATGAAAAAGATCGCACTGAAAAAGCGATGTCGTTTTCTGACAACAGTCAATTCCTTTTTTTCCAATAAAACACACCCTCCCCACTATCTCCCTCCCTCTCTCTCTAAAACCCCACCACCATATTGTTCTTGGCTTCTTGCATGCTTAAACCCCCACTTGAAATTGTGAATAATCTACAGAAAATTCAATGGAAATCAAATTAATGCATACCCATATGGAAAAGGTAAATTTTTTCTCACACTTACATACTTGACTTTGTTTTAGTTTTTCTTTCTTTTTACACTTCGCTTTGCATGCTGTTGAATCTTAATCTTATATTTTTGTGTTTTCTTATATAATAATCATATCTTTTGAGGAAGGAATCAAAAAGTTTCTGTTTTCTTTTTCATTTTTATTAAAAAGGAAAAAAAGTGCAGAAGGCAAAGTACTTGATTAATTAATGTAACAAGATGGTATTTTGCCCAACTGGGTATTTTAGCTTGATAATTTCAGGCATCATATTGTGTCTCATGCTTGGGGTTTATTTGATTTAATGGGTTCATCATATTGTATGATCTTTTGTTGTGGAATCTCGTGGAGAAACACTTGAAAGTTGTAATCTTTTTTTTTTTAATTTTATTTTTAAATCGTTTAATTGCGACACGGCATATTGTCCTTCCAATACTTGCAAATTACAAATTCTGGTGCAGTTAGATTAGAAAGAAGATTGATCAAGGGAATGTAGTCATTTAATGTTCTCTTTTTTGTGATATTTCAGATTTGTGGAGATAGAGAGATGAAGTGCAGTAGTTTTCGACTTCCAGAAGATGTCATGATTGATATTTTCTTGCGACTGGAGGTAAAGAATCTTGCACGATTGCGGTGTGTTTGCAAATCATGGAATACTTTACTCACCAGCAAGACTTTTGTTGAGATCCATCTTAATCAGTCCATGAGAAATCCCCGTCCTCTTCTTTTTAGACATGGTATCAGCCCTTCATATCTGGGCTTCTATTCAACAAAGTGCAAGGAGTTTGAGGATCTTTGTGATCCCCCCTTTCGTACACAACTTGCAGATCTGGATGTTGTTGGGTCTTGTAATGGTGTGCTTTGTTTCTGCAGCAATGGTTCTGACCGTTCTCTCATCTATTTGTGGAATCCTTTGATCAAAAAGTATATGACACTCCCCAGACCCTCCCTTAATCCTCGGTACCTTGGGTTTGGTGTCAATTCAGTAAGCGGCCACCTTGATGACTTCAAAGTGGTAACCATCTCTGTCAATGCAGATGCTGAGGTCTACAGCCTGAGATCAAATTCGTGGAAAAATATTGCATATGGTTTCCCTCGGAGTATTGAGATAAATCGTAGTCATATTAACTCTTCCGTCTTTCTAAACGGATCTGTACACTGGTGTGCTCGGTTCAGCTGTTATCATGATAATAGCTGCCCTTGGCTTATAGTCTCGTTTGACTTTGCCAAGGAGGTTTTCCAAACAGTTATGATGCCATATGACCTGTCCACTGATGATGCTGATAAGTATTTGAATGTTTTTGATGGATATCTTTGTGTTTTTGCTACCATTCCTAATAACACCTTTCGTTCTTATGAGTTATGGGTGATGAAGGAGTATGGATTAACTGAGTCCTGGACTAAATTATACACAATTGAAAAACCTCAGAGAATTTGGTGGCCGCTGGGGTTTACGGAGCGGGGTAAAATTTTTATACGAGGGGAATGCCGGCATGGTGGCTATGGTTTACTTGTCTACAATCCACACAGTGACACATTTAAGTGCATTGGAGTCCACCTTCCATATTATGCAATTCAAGTGCTGAATTTTGTGGAGAGTATAATTGAACCTGTGTCTCAATCTTTGATTCTGAGTAGAAGTTGACTTTTCCTTGAGCTTAGGGGAGAACGGGCATCTACTGCTGCAAAGGGGAATCTTGCTCCTTTACATGACCTTTCTTAACTTGTTTCTAGTCTATCCAGCAACGGTGGAGATGGATGCTCTCTAGTGTGTTTGCAAATTGTGGGTAAATATTTTCTTCGTCTTCCTCTATCGATGCTGGTATTATTCAGTTTATCTGAGTTTAGTGCTTCTTTCCTCTGTAACATACATTGTATATTTTCCGCCTAGAAGAGGGCATCTATCAAAATGTCTTCTATATTTGTGTATTCTAATTGCTAATATGATTGCATTAGCATAGCCCTTGAACCATGACCAAAATTTGATTACATTCTTGACTTGTATGTCAACTTGTTTCTGTCTCGAAACATGTTATCCTTGGTTTGCAATTTGCCACTTTTTCAGTGCTTGAAGTCAGTTCTCTATTATGGAGGATGTAAGTGGAATGGCTCTGGCTTTCTTCTCTGTTTTGGCAGTATATTAGGACTTAGGCTTTTAGATCTTTCTGCTTGTATAATTGATTGCAATATTCTTTGGTAATTGAATTGATCTTTTTGCACTCATAATTGATGTTGACTTTTGCAGTTAGGATTTGCTGAACGCTAATTACAATTTACTATTGAAACTTCCTTACTTTTTGCTGCAAATATAGTATGCTAATTGCTAAGAGGATTTGAGCTACTTACTATATAAAACCCCCATCAGAAATATACAACTTTCCCACGTCAAGATAACACAATGAAAATATATTTTTGGAGTGCTAATTCAAGAGGGTATAGAGTTGTCTTATTGGCTTAATTTACCTAAGCTATGAGGTTTTCCGGCTGTTATCCTGCATGGAAGAGTTGAAATATACCAGAGGTAAAGTAATATCAGTAGGCATTTTCTTGGGTTTCTTCTGCCATTGAGGTCTACAGAGATGAGAACACCATTTTTAGGATAGAGCATAATCCTCAAAACTAGGCTAAGCAGCACTGGTTTTGTGACTTGGAGCTTGCAGGAGTGTGACTCATCATAAGACTCTGAATAAAGGCAACCATCTGAGAAATGAAACATTTGATTGCTGACATCAGTGCCATCTAGAGAAAACATAGAAACTTAATAGCAGTTCATATGTGAAAGCTCTTACTGAAGCAAGTCCAATGCACATAATACTGAAACCTGGGAAATTGAATGGTGCTCCTTTGGATAAGAACAAAGCTGGATGAACAAAAAGATCAGTTAAACTGTCAAGTCTTTGAATATATTCATACAGAAATAGCCTACTGATTCACTCGCTTCTGCCACCATAGTAACTAGAACGGGGCACAAAATTTCTAACTAGACAACCCCCGTACCCAGGCGGCAATGTGTCAAACCATGATGTGGGCAACAAAGCCCGTTGCAAGATTTTGTAGTTTACTAAGAGAAAACAGAAACTTTTTGATTCCTTTAAAGGACTAAAAATCAATAGGGATCAATCCTCTACTTACCTGTCAAAGGACTAAAAATCAATGGAGAAACGATGTTTGCAAAGGAACTTATGCCTGAGATACATCCCTGAGCCTTTCCCTGCTCATTTGGCCCAACTTGTTTTGATACAATGCTGCGAAACTGTGGTAGAAAATTTCATTAGCGGTCATATTGCAATCAACTGAGAATAGCATTAAGCATAAATTTAATTAACTTACAGATGGGGTTGCAAAAACAACAAGAACACTAAATGCTGTGGTTGCGTACGGAACCTGCATGAAAATGCTTTTAAGAATTTTAAGCAACAGAACATGGACAGAAATCTGTTTTCTGGTAATGAAAGAAAGAAGCAGCAGCTTGAAAACTTTGTTGAAGAAAATTTTAATTACCCAAGCTGACCAAGATATGCTGCAAATAAACATCTGCATTCGATCATATCAAGTAAAGCATCAGCAATTTGGGTTCAGTGTAACACAGTTAAAAAGTTCATTGATGGCATTGGTATATGTACAAGCACTTACATTAATACAAGCTGCAAAGAGCCCCAATGAAAGCAACTTTGCTTCTCCCAAAATGGGTGCTAACAAGGGCATGAAAAGCAGCTGCAGAATAATATATATGTATATGTAAAAAGGAAAATGTTAAGCAAATGCGAAAGCAGTTTTTTTTATTAATTAAATGCACAGGTACACTATACGAGATTTGAACCCGAGACCTAAGTTTTGGTAAGGCCACCCACTATTCAGTGGAGCTGGGTTTAGGTCTAAATGAAAAACCACATTAACTAAACAGAAAGCTGCATAACACATGCCTGTGAAATTGTTCCAGCAAGCCCAGCAATCAGCATCAGATCAGCAAACTGGTTCTTATTGAAGTGAAATTGAGCCTTTAAGAAGTACTGCATGACGTTAAAAAAATTCCAGGTTAGCTTCTCTTCTAATGTGGGTTGGGCAATAATAATACGGCACTGTCACTAGTGTTTGTAAAGTAGTTTGTCTCGTTAGTATCATCGATATCTATATATATACCAGAAATGAAGCTTGCATTCCGCCCTCTGATAGACCGCTGAAGAATGCGACAACTGCGGCTTGTGACAATGTGACACTGCAGCAAATTTAGGTTCATTTTACAAGTTGCAGCTCTCTCAGAACCACATTAAAATAGAAAATTTAATATTACCTGCTCCTGAGCAAACAAATGAGATCCCTTATTGAAGGGATCTTTTTGCATACTGGTATCTTCACTGGTGAATTACTCTCATTTTGATTAACACCTTCTGTTTCTTCCGTAATGATCGGTCGTGTTAAATCATCATCATCATCATTGGGTACATCATCCTTGAGGAAAACTCTCATGTACGCAGCAGCAAGCATTGATACAATTGTAGCTGCCTGAAAAAAGTATGCAAGTATGTATATTTTTAAGAATTAGTACTCAAGTGCTAGTGTTCGCATTTTTTTTAAAAAATTCAGACAACAAACTGTCTATATTAATTATTAAATATTGAGAGCTACTAAATGATGAAAATTATTTTAACTATAAATTTTTTGTAAAGAGTTTGAGAGAAAATAATACGGACATATATAGTAAATTTTTATAAGACTAAATTATATAATATTTTTTTTAATTTCAAGAAAAAAAAAAACCTGAAATGCGGAAGTAGTGGAGAGGAAACGGGCGGCCAGGGTTCCACAGACAAATGAGGCTGACAAAACACCCAGTAAAATTCCGAAAGCCGATGCCCTTTGTCTTTCTGAAATGTTGTCTGCCTGAGAATGATCAATAAGCAACAGTTTCGTGAGCACAAATTAATTGGAAAAGTAATTAAGTTTAAGTAATTAGCAAGGAGCGACGATTAATTAATTACCACATAAGCAAGAGCAAGGCAGTTAATGCTGCCTTCACAAACCATGGCCGTGAGAGTTCTGAGCGCGTAATATGCATAAAAGAAGCTGATGCTTCTTCTGTATGCCAATATGGCTGCATCCAAATATATGAAGAATCAATTGATCTATTTTTGTCAATAATCTTTTCTCTTTTTTTCTTTTGGGCATTAGTCCAATTAATTTGTTTAACTTTTACGGTCGAAACAAGAAGTCAGAGGTCTAATTTGAGATTGGGAGAGAATGGGGCAAATGAAACTCCTCAATAAAATTAATTTTGTGTCATTTACGCTCCAAAACTCATTATTTACAAAAATTTTAAAAAAAAAAAATGCTTCCTCCACAATGGTTACATAAATATATCCAAAAGGAGATGAGTTACTATGACTAGTGAGTAGTGTCGAGAAAATGAGGGTGTTATAGACACTTTTCGACATCAAATTGGCAGTTTATGCAAACTTTCCAAATTAAATTTTGAGGCATCTGTAAACAAATTACCCTAATTTATTTGTGGTGTACGGTTTGTGATTAACAACATAATAACATACGTATGAGCCAGAACCTAGGCAGGCAGGCAGGCATAGTGATTAACTGATTATGTTGTGACACAACATGGGGACCATATGTGATATGACCAATGACACATTGCTGATTTTTCATATCTTGGTAATGCATCATCCATTAATAAAATATTAATAGGTCAACGGTTATAGTTTTCTAAACATATTTAAAATTTAGTGAGACAGACAGTGGGATAGGTGTCCGTCGCACATAAATGTAATGCGTTACTGCGTTTATGTGAGACATGCACATGTCCCACTTGTCTGTCTCACTTGTTCTTAACTTCGTTTTTTGCTCGATTTTTATGTGTTTTCAATGATTTTTCTTTATTTCTCAACTCAAACTAAATATTTTAATAAATCACATTATTTTATGAATGAAAAATAACAACATTTGCAACAAAACCCACTTTAATTTCGAACTTAGTTGATAAAATTAATAGATTAAAGGTTTATATTGTGTAAGAGAATAAACTAATTTTAAAAAGCTCTCCCATTGATGATTATATCTTCAATTATGCAATTGGTTATCGAGAGTGATGAAGTTTGTTAAGAGTGATGGAGGCTTGTTAAGTTGTTGAGGAAGATCCGTATTTAGTTGTGCTGGAATTGAAAAAGTGGCATGCTTTTGTAAATTTGATGAAAGTGATGAAGGTAATTTAGTCCAAAAATAAAGTGTTTGGCTAATTATGATAGAAGAAATTTTGGAGAGTTAAAGTTGAAAAACGCAAAAATTTTATGGCGATTTTTATAAGTTTGGGGACCATATGTGATGTGACCAATGACACATTGCTGATTTTTCATATCTTGGTGACACATCGTCCATTAATAAAATACTAATAGGTCAACGGTTGGGGCCTGAGTACGCATGGAGAAGTACACATAATAGCTTGATTTAAAGAAAAAAGAAAAAAAAAAAAAGAGGCAGGTTTTATGACATGAGCAAACAGCTAGGGCCACGCACTTACCCAGTACGCACGTAACTTACCGAGTGGGATTATCGATAGAGTCAATGGCAAAGTGAGCATGGCTTTTCTTCCATACTGGTCCGACAGATTCCCAATAACTGGCATCATCACTAAGGTTCCCAATCCTATGATCTGCATCATCAAACATGATCAAACGTGTTCAAAATGTTGGGTCGTTTGCTTTCGGCCTTGGTCTCCAAAAATTGGAAAAAAAGAAAAGAAAATTAAATTTGATGTCTGAGAAATTAAAAGCTTGTGTATATATTGTATATGGACTTTGGGTCCCTTTAGATTCAATGATATGATTGTGTAGGCATCATTGTATGACACATGCGGAATCACTACACACAAGTGTGATTTTACGAATTGATTGATGGGTTTATTCAAGAAAAAGAACATTAGTGGAGGGATCCACTTATCATTTCATAGAATGCATTGCGCTTAAAGTAGCTGGATAGATATATGCAATGGAGTTAGTTGTTAAAAAATCACAAAATCAAGTGTTGGTTTTTATTAATTTGGAGGTGAGGTTCATTTCCTTTTTCTTTTTCTTTTTTTCCCTTAAAGATGTTATAATAAGTTAGGTTGTATTTATTTTTTTTTTCTGAAATCTGAATAGATTTAGATTTTGCTAAAGAAAACTAAATTCAAACTTAAAGACTAACCCATAAACAACACCTTTGTCTTCGATTATTACTTGCGAATCATATTAATCTTAATTTTTTTTGAAAAAATATGGATATACACAGTCATAGTAGCTAAAAAAATTACAAACTCCTAATATTACACTACCATACAGACATAAATACAGCACTGAAGTCATGATTTTTTGTTTTTTTTTTTTTTTTGTTTATTGCAGCAACTAGTCCTGTCCTCTCATATTAGAAACAAAGCAAATGTTCACAACACTTGATAATTTCATATTATAAAGTAACCATTTGAGCAAAAACTTAAAATCTATAGATAGAAGGCGGACATCACTATTTAATATTTTCTGGGTTCATATGAATGGTAGCTTAAGAAGGATAAAGACAGAGAGAAACTGGTGGACGCTCAAGATAAGGGTGGAATTGGAATCAGCCTTCGAAAATATGGGGTCAAGATGTGAAAACAAGAAATAAGAGGGGGCCAAAAGGGAAAAAAAGGTAGAATCTGGGAGGGCCATGCCTTCTCTAGGCCTTTAGTGTAGTTTCGCCCATGCTGTGGAATGTTGTTGAACTCAAGTGATGTAAGATGGCTATCTCCAATCTAGCTTCGATGAAAATAGATATTTTTTCCGGAAGGTGACGAGTCAAGGTGTGGGGGCAAACACAGTTTCACAAGTACGCATTTGTTTGCTTCCTGTTAAACCTTATCGTCTACCCTTATTTTAGCAAAAGAACAGAAAACAAAAGAATTTAGTAATTAATATTAGTTAAAAAAAGAAACATGCTCGTGCATGTAACTGATAATAATGTACGCGTTAGTGGGAGAGAGAGAAAAAAAAGGAAAGATATATATATATCCCCCTGTTCTATTAAAACTGTTAATGATATAAAAAAGAAACGATTTAAAAAATTTAATTTGTGGTGCGGTCGCAGAAAAATTAATTTGCTGAAATTTAGGTCAGGATGTGCGAAAGTTGGTTTAATGAAGTGAGAGTAAGAGGAAACTAAATAATGAATTAACATACCGCTTGCTGGAAGCCGGAGAGATAAATGGCAAGAGAACATTCATCCAGGCCAGGGCAAAGCGCCATCATCGTAACGTCGGTAATGGCCGGAACTACCATCATGGTGGGGAAACCCCAGAGGAAAACAGTCACGAAGAGGTGGCTCAAAGTTTTTATCTCCTTCTCCATTCCCATTTAAGTCTCTAATATTAGAAGCTGAAGCTGTGATATTATTACAATTATGCTGTCTCGCCTTATCTATAATTAAGGGTTCAAAGGGAGACAGTAAGGTGGCGGGTACAAAATTAATTAATTTTCATGGGACCATATGGGGTCATATGCTTTTGCTTTTATGTGTACAAAATAAATAAAGAGAGAGAGAGAGAGCAAACGAAAGATTGGGAAAAAAATGAGATTCTTCATGAATGGGAAGTTGCTTTATGTTTTTATCTCAGATTTTTTAAGTGAGTGATGAAAAGGAAAGCGGTCTATAGCTGGGGAGGTATCGTCTTGCTTCAAGTTATTGTAAAGACAGAGAATTATCTGATGTATATATATCCTGTATATGGAATAGAAACTTTCATGCGTGTGAGAAGCATCTATGATACATATATAGACAAAAATAGCTTAATTAGTCTTAGGCGCAAGTATCCCAATCACTTGCTCTCACTGCTTTTTCATGCTTCGAAGCTAAGTTATAAGGCTTGACACTTTGATTGTTACCCTTTTTTTTTATCATAAATAGTAAGAAAGAAAATACACACACATATACATACATGTAATTTTGTTAGATGATGTCTGCACGTTATAAAATGTGTATTTTATTTATTTATTTATTTAGATTTTACCAGTACAATATTGATTTGATGCAATTAAGCACTAATTTTTTTCAAGACTAATTATAAGCCCCTTTACACTTATCCAGAATTAATAGGATTCTACATTATTCAATTTCTTGAATTGGATTAACATGCTGGAGGTAAACTCTTTTTAACTGATCACTTTGAGTATTGAGCTCTTTTTTAAGGACAACTTTGGTGGTTTCAATAGATGATGAAAATAGGTGCAATAATTGAATGATTATATAGTGAGAAATGTTGCACACATTATGATGAACCACATAGAGTATGGTGCCACATTTTCTGACTAAATCAACAACTTCAAAAATATTGATATGGAGCTATAAAAATGCGCCTCCTATTTAGTCATGCAGTGGACAAAGTTAATGTATCATTACTGATAATAAAATATTCTTTTTCTTCTTTAATAGTATGCTTTTTTTTTTTTTCCTTTTTCACTCCCTCTTTTACTTTATCTTGAAGACAGGAAAAGGAGGAGGCAACCATATGTGAAGACTGAAGAGATTTTTATTTGCAAATTCGGGATGCTTCGTTCACAATTATCATAGCAGGCATTACTTCTTTTTCCTAATTTTTGACTAGATCTAAGCCAAGAAAAATGCAGCAACTGACTTTTTAACTTATCCTTCTCTTTTTCTTTTTACTTTATTTAATATAACGGTCCAATTAAGGGCTAAAGTAAAAGAGAGAAAGCACTTTATAATCATGTAACAAACATGATTATGTAGCAGTCATTGAATTTCTTGTTATGAAAATATAAAATAATAAAATCATGTTATTTCTATAATCGTTAGATTTCATCCAACAACTGCTATATAATCATGTATGTTACATGATTATGTAACATAATAAAAGCCCACTTTATATATTTAAGGATAAATTGAGCTGAACCTATGCAACTTGCAAGACTGATTAACAAAAGGAAATTAAATGGGTACTAATTGATTTAATTGACAGGAGCTCTTGTCGTAGTATAAATTGAAATTAAGTTTAATTTATGTGTGTGAAAGGTCTCGGAGGGCTTGAGTCTGGATGCCTAAGTAACTGACGATTTGTGCTAAACCAATGGTGCAAGTAATTATGCATTTATGCTTGAGCTTATGGAAAGGCAATGGAAAATATTAGCGTGAAAAAGTACTGATTAACAAAGAAATTAATAATAAATTTATTATTAGTGTTGGGGCCAAGTCAAACATATGATGGACTAGTATATTGGGTCAGGGACATGTTTTATTTATAAGCTCAAACAACTCAATAATTAGTGAGTCTTCAGTTTCATATATATATTCACATGATGAGATTGATTGATATTAATTGTGGTTGCTGAGTTCCATTAGTGAAGGTAGATATTGATCATGGTGATCACTTGCATGAAAATGAATTATGACTTGCATGAAAATGAGAAGCACGATTCGACGCAAAACCCACTATGAAGCTCCACTAAAACCTAAAAAGGAATACTGCTCAAAGGTAGAAGAAATAAACTATTTAAGTGGGGCCGGTATATTTCATAAGTTTGAGTGGTTAGGCTATTTTTGATACGAAAAGATTGAATTAGACTAAATATTAAGATAAGATTGGATTATATTGAATTATATATAGTGTTGACTTATATTTAGTATAGTATAGGATATAATTATGTTAAATTAAATTTAAATGAACTCAGATATTATTTAAGTTAATATTTGAATTTAAATTTCAAGTATTTATAAACATTTAATAAGAAATATTATAATTAATTAAAAATAAAATTAATAAGAAAATTATATATATATATATATATATTCAATAGTTATTAGGTAGTCATAATTATAATAATAAAATTTAAATTATTTAAATTATAGCTTATTTCATATGAGGTATATCATTCATCAAATAAAATATCAAAGAACAAATTAATTAATAATTTTTAAGTAAATCATGAAGAAAAAATAAGTTACTTGAGTGAATAAAAAAAAAATATTTGAGTTATAAATACAAATAGTCTAATAAATTATAAAAGATATTATAAAAGGACAAACATTTTTCTTCTCATTGTCTAATCCTAACTAAGCCCACATGAAAATTAAGATTACTAATTCTTTAAATTAATATTAAAATTTAAATTTAGTCCATTTTTTCAATTTAAGTGATTGTACCAAACATGAGATTAACATTTTGTTCTAAAAAACCAGTACAATCCTACACTTTTAATTCTCGCTCTCAAACGTAGCCGCAGTGTTTTTTTTTTTAATACTGATTAAACATCAGATTACTGTATTACACAGATATTTACAACAACTGCTATTATAGCAGATATATTACACTGATAATTACAATCAGATATACATAATTGGGACTTACGTTATTACATTGAATTCTGTGAAGTACATGCCCAGACAAATAACCCCTCACAGAGGAGAGATGTCCATACTTCACTCGCATTTCATAAGGGAGAATGATTTTTACATATTAAGAACATTTAGCCCTCACAATGCTTTTGTGAGGGCTAGAACCGCTGCCATCACAACCCTTGTGAGGACAGCAGCCCACCACTTCGGCCAAGGCCGAAGTGGCGTAGCCGCAGTGTTTTAGATTTACCATCAACCCAAAGAAAAGATCTCTCAACTAAGTTGCAGGACCGATTCACCGAATCGCATAATGCCTTCCTCATTGGATAGACACCCAACTGATCGTCCACATCCTTTCATGGGCCTTAATCTGAGACCCACATCCAACGTGGCACCCTTATTAGGCCGACAATCATATTAAAAAGACGAGGAGTGCCTTTCACACCACTCCACGATTCTTGTAAAACCCCGCATTTATGATAATCATAATACTATTGCTAGAAGAAATTATATATTAAAAAAAAACATATATGAATTTAACTAAATTCAAATATTATTACACTTCTAAATCAAGAGCCATCCTATCTTTAAATGAAACAAATAATTTTTTTAAAATCAAAATAATAATGAGGCAATGATAAGATTTTTATTATAAAAAAATATGTTTAATATTTAATTACACTGTAACACTTAAAAAAATATGTTTTCATTGAAATAAGAGGTATATATATAATAAGTGGGGTTTCATAAGAGTTTTAAAGGCCGGGTACTAGGAGCTTCAGTCAAAAAAGACTAGAGCCAATTAATTAATAGCCCTCTAATATTTTTTTCAAAAGTTAAGTAGATAAAAATTGATTATTGAGCTAAGTTTTTTGTGAGCGCTAAATCAATAATTATGATATAAACTTTTATTTTATTTTTCATTTTTTATAAACAATCATTAATTTAGCACTCGGTAAAAACTCGATTGATTAGCATCGAATCCAAAATTATCGTTTTCGAAAATGAAATGGTAGAATACTGGCTCTACATATATATTGACAAAAATATAAATCTACATATATTTGCTATAAATCAATTAAAGCCTTGTATGACTGCTATCTAGGAGTTCAACAGATTCTTTATATATATATCAACAGCTCTGGTGCGCTAACCAATGCAACTCAACTTGCAAAATAGGCTGGCTAGCTAGAATCAGGACATGGAATTTGATGGTGCATGCTTTAACTTCTTTAGTGGGAACCCCTTTTTGTGTTTGTGTTAGTTAGCACGTTCTAAGTAAAAGGTCTTCCAAACCCACTAGCTATCCTTTCAAATGCGTTAAGTAGAAGAACTCAAATCTTTCATACGTATTATCAAAGACCTACAATTATTATTGGCAGTTAAGTTAGTTAGAGAGAGAGAGAGAGAGAGAGAGAGAGAGAGAGCAATGATGCATATTCCATATTCTAAGAACAGCCTATAAACAGCTCAATTCATTGACAATTTTCATTCATGACCAAAACCAAACTGAATTCAATTTTGAAATGTGTTCACAACCACCAAATTCACCTGAAAAAAATGCCACCTAAGATCTATTCACATGTTGTTTAACTATTCCACAAAAGAATGGTTTTTGCCTTACGACACAAACACCGATCATCAACTAACACATATTATTGAGTAGATAATGCAAACGGATTAATTAAAACAAAGCCTTTCCTTCACGCATACGCGTCGCTTTAATTTTATATATATATATCCACCGCAGCAATGGGAGCTTTGCATGTGAGGGGTCGCGAGTTTCGTTGTGTTTGGTTTGTGTTGCTTCCGTTTACAAGTAAGACATAAATACGTTCCTCTGAAAAATAATTCTAGCATCGATGTATATAACAACGTTTTGACACATGATTCGGCCGTTAACACACGTCTCAAAAATTGCAAATTGAAGATTTTTTTTTTTTTTCTTTATTTAAATGATCTATAAGCTAATTCAGAAATTTACTCTCACTTATGTAAAAGGAGATATCTACCTTTATCCACATTTGTGAGAGGAGAAATGTGAATTCAAACTTGATTGAGGTCACAAGCCCACCACTAAACCAAAGCTTAATTTAGTGACTAATTAAAAATTAGTTAATGTAAAATGTTATTAATTATCAAAGGGGTAATAGTAAATGTTACTTTTGAACAAACAAATAAAATTGATCAATTGGTATATTTCTCCCATAAGTTGAAGTCTTTATTGTATATATATATGTATTCTTTACAATTTATAGACATTTATAATCTAATGTATAAATTTACCCTAAAACTTAAGGAGATAATCTACTTCTACCCACAAATGTGAAAGATAATAAATATCGACTCGAATCCGTCACTAAAGTGATCACTTTCGCCAGTCCAGCATAATTCCATAACATTTAACTGACTTTATGTGCATTAATGTGATACCTTGGAAAATCAAAATATAGTTTCTTATGGGTAACAAGTTCAAAAAGTGCATGTCTTTGGAAGAAAATAACAAAACCATTTCTAGGACTTTGCTAGCTTACAGAATCTGTAAGCTACAGACTGCAGCATCAGCCGTTGGATGTGGTTGGATGTTGAGTGAGAAATTAAACAATAGAGAATGGGATGGTGGGAGATGGTAGTTACAGGGGCTCTCCATTTCTAATTCTTCTCTAGCATGTGCAGATGACAGTATCCCTTGACTACGTGTGTAAGCAATCAATTTACTCGGATAGACAGAAGGGCAAGTAGGTGCAGTTCTAACAAAGTCAAATATTGCAATTTTATAATGACGGGACTCTTGCGGTTTAGCTAAGGTTCCTAATATTATTAATTAATTAACCGACCTTTGCATTAATTTGTTAAAGATCTATTGACCATCGATCACTATATAAGGGCAAATGCACAATAGCACTTTTGAACATACAATTAATACCATATAATAAAAAAAAAAGTACGTAACTTAGAAATTAAAAGAGAGATCATCATCAATCATCATGGAATATTTGAAGGTTTCAGGGAGCAAAGCATCGCCTAAGAGAGAGCTTCGGGCTTCAAAAAATCGACAACAACAAAAGACTGTGACGAGCAACGTAATGGAAGCAATTGCACAAGTGAGCAATGGAGGAGGAGGTGTTCATGTTTCGGAAGCCAATGATAATGGAGTTGTGAGAATGAAGATCATGGTGAGGAAGCAAGATTTAAAGCAAATACTTCAAGTGATGAATATGAATGGTGCTAATAACAGTCACAGTCGCAGCGAAGCTGCAAATGCACCGTTATCGGCACCGTCTGCAGAGCAGTGGTTGAATCTTCTGAGAAGAAAGCATAATATTGTGAAAGCTGTTAATTCCGGGAAAGAGAACCAGCGACGTTCTTGGAGGCCTGAGCTTCAGAGCATCCCTGAAGAGCTATGAACGCTTTATATATATATATATAATTTTTGCAGTTTATGTATTCATCATGCATGAAATTAGTTAACTACTAGTTAATTAATTAAGTAGTTTGTTGATATAACCATCGACATCGAGCTGAAGAACTAGTACTTTCCTATGAATTGATTACTAATTTGATGATGATTATATGGATATTTTCATTTAATTTTGCACAAATTTAAGTGTTCCCTTCTGTGCTTGGCATCAAAGTTTTGTCAATCGAGAATGCCTAATTCATACTTTTTTTTCCCATATACATGGTTAAAAATTTATTAAATTAATTAAACAATTAAATATATTCATACTTCCAACATCAAACAACTATTAATAATAAAATGTTAAGATTAGCAAAAATATTGACACTCAAGTAGGATTTGGATGTGTTTTAAAATATCAGCAGCTTTCAATTAGTTTTGTTAATTAAACAACATAAGATTTCACTCTATTTTCCTATATATATAGTAAAACCTTCCTATAATGATACTCTATTCCGATAGGAATAGAAGAAGGCCTTTACTATACTCTTATCTGAACTCTTATACTCTTATCTGAAGGAGTTCAGATAAGCATATCCATACCCTTGAGTCTTATCTGAATCATTAAGTTAGTTCGGGTTCGGCTTCATCCGGCATCTGAGGACTGTACTTTCGTTCAGCTCGTCACCTTACGCCCATATACCTACTTACTAGAAACCAACTTAACCAAATCCAAGTAAAGAACGATTGTTCAGACAAGGGTGAGCGACTAACAATCGTTCTTTACTTGGACTTGGTTAAGTTGGTTTCTAGTAAGCAGGTATATGGGCATAAGGCGACGAGATTTTTTTGCGGCAAGAGAGGAGAGGGGTTCCCCCTCTCCCCCTCACCCCCTTTTAAGGCGAAGGCCTTACTCAATTCCTATTGGAATTGCGGCCTTTTAAGGAAAGAAGATATTATTGCACAAGCTAGCTAAGCCACGGAACGCGGGCCATTTACTAGGAACATTTGTAAAGCGGTAGCAGAGTTATATGGCTGCCAACTTTGTTCGCTGGAAGTTTTCCAATAAGGATTTCAAATAAGCATCACTGCATTTTAATCCTTAAAATGCGAGGAAACCACGCTCCTCCCCCTGTTAAGTTAATAAAAGCACCAGGTCGACCATGCTACTACCTCCACCCCGGCATGGATCACCTCAGCCGTGGGTACGAGCAGAGCACGGGAGCGTATACTGACCAGATGTTAATACCGAACCGATACACACTCCCCAGAAAAGCGGGAACACGATCCCACAGAATCGCGGCTGCTGCGCCTTTCCCGGAACCGTTGAAGGACACATAAGATCCCACGTTTGCCACAATGCAACAGTCAGAGCCCCATGAGGGGCTGCCACAACCCGAGAAAAGGGGGGATAGAGGGTAAGCGGAAGACGTGGGACAAACAGCAGCTATAAAAGAAGAAGAAATCGATGAAGACGGGGATAACAAAACTGAGAGAGGGAAAACGCTGCCAAATTGAAACCAGGCAATTTTATTACAAACTTCGAGCAAATTAGAACCACTCTTGAATCAAAATTTAACTGTTTTCCCGTAAACACCTTGTGCTAACTTAGGCATCGGAGGGTTTACGCCGGCAAAACCACCGGCGTCTCTGATCTGTTTTTGGTGAACGCAGGTCTAGTGAGAGAAAGGAGGGTAATTCCAGCCTTAGCGGTTCGTGCAGCAGTGGATAACTTAAACGTTGGTGAACGAATCTGGTCGGTCCAAGGACGAGCCGATTTTGGCATCAACACCCCCCTTCGAGGCAAGGGCTCGACTCTACTCTGATTCAACATCCGGGGGGATTCTTAAGGGGGGAAGCCATCTGAGAATCCCCCCAATATGGACATGAGAATCACAACATCAGGGATTTCGAACATCACCTACGATATTTTATAAACACATGTAATTGACAAATTTAACTAGCAAAACCTTGAGAAACTTCCAGCGAACGGAGGTGGCAGCCATATAACTCCGCTATCGCTTTACAAATGTTCCTAGTAAATGACCCGCGTTCCGCGACTTCGCCAGCTCGTGCAATATGTCGGTACTATTCCGTCTGACAGTAGAGGTAACAGAAAGCACGTGCAATTAGAATAAAATATTTCTCTAAAGTTAGAGTTGTTACTAAATTATTGTATAATATTTATAAATGACTTTGCATATTTCTAACCATATAAGATTAATATAGAGCGTACTTTATTTCTATATCGCTTGAACTAAAAATAATTAAGTTATGCCAATAATTTTTATAACTACGTTAGTACATTTCTATTAAATAATAGCCTCCTCCTAATAATAAAAATAATTAATTCCAACATGACTAAAAACGGTTTTACTAATATACCACCGACGCCTTAAGTAGCTTTAGAACTAAACAAAAACAATTAAGTTGCTCTGTATCTCTCGAGCATCCATCATCAGTTGAGTCAAACTCAAAATAGTAATCATGTCTGGTAACTTAGGATGCGTGATCGTGGCCGTTGACGGCGGAGAGGAGAGCATGGACGCCTTGAGATGGGCGATCGATAACCTCAAGCTCCGATCCCCTGCTCCCGGTTCCTTCATCGTCCTCCACGTTCAACCTCCACCTACCATCGCCGCCGGCCTCAATCCAGGCGCCATCCCCTTCGGTGGGCCCAGTCACGTAGAAGTTCCCGCCTTTACCGCGGCCATAGAAGCGCACCAGGGGAGAATTACCCAGGCGATCATAGACCATGCTTTGAAGATTTGCTCTGAAAAGAATGTAAATGTCAAATCAGAGGTGGTCATTGGGGATGCGAAGGAGAAGGTATGTGAACTAGTTGAGAAGTTGCATGCTGATTTGCTTGTGATGGGCTCTCATACTTTTGGCCCTATTAAAAGGATGTTCCTGGGAAGCGTAAGCAACTACTGCGCCAACCATGCACAATGTCCAGTTGTGGTAGTTAAAGGAAAGGGGACATCTTCTTAGATTAGGATGCGATTGATGAGGGAATTTTATTTGGGGAGTGCATTTGTGAGATGTATTGACCAGGAATATTGCTATCTTGTTAAATGTGTTGTTGTGGACTTGCAGAGTAAGACACCTTTACCAGCTATGATGATTTCACACTTCTTTATAATTTGTGAGTGGTTTGTGAGGAAAGCATCGACCTTGTTTGTTGCTGCTGCTGCTGCTGTAAATTGAAGTTTTTACATGAGCATATTCTCTTGTGTATTCATTTATTCAATTTAGGTGGCTGTTGTACAACACAGACAGGTTTAATGGCCACTGGATCAAGTATGGTACCCAATCTGAGCTTGTTCTGTAATAAAGCAATTGTTTGTATTTGATATTCTCTAATTTGTGCTGACGGTTTTAGTATGTTGGAACTTCAAAAAAAAAAAAAAAAAATTAAGAATATCAAGTTCATACAACGAGATTCTTTCATTGCATACAGTCGGATCTTTACTGCTGAAAATGAAAATAGCTCGCTTACTTTTAAGTCTTGTCCGGGGAGTTTCTCTTTGGATCATCCTGAACCATGATTCAGAGGCTGAAGTTGTCAAGCTCAAAAGGGAACTGTATAGGATCTTTGTTTTTGAAATGAATCGAGTGCATCAGAAACCAGCTAGCATTTCTTATTTTTATTATTTCAATGAGTTAAAAAATGATGGGTTGGGTGTTTTAATTTGCTGCGATG
Organism: Citrus x clementina; assembly: GCF_000493195.1. Classification (NCBI taxonomy): domain Eukaryota; kingdom Viridiplantae; phylum Streptophyta; class Magnoliopsida; order Sapindales; family Rutaceae; genus Citrus; species Citrus x clementina. The sequence continues at coordinate 743,817 of NW_006262022.1, forward strand.
TTTTCAGGAGTCCAGGGAAGAATGGTATAAGAAGAAAAGTTTTGAGGCTGTTCCCGTTCTTAATTCTATTTCACAATTTTTGTGCTGCAGTCAATTCTGAAGCCCGTTAACGTAGCTTATCAATCCATATTTGGGAGAATATATTATTACATTATATGTTTTAAAATTTCCTCTCTCTTTTTCCCCCCTTTCGTAATTTCTTCTTGATTAGAAAGGGTCTCACAGCAATTATATATGGCCTCTATCGGATCTAAAATCTGAATTCCCGTTGCCATTCATAGTACCGAGAACACAGATTGGCAAATCAAAATAGTCTTCGACATCTATGTACGTTTAACTATAAGCTGCCGTGCAGGCGAAGAATCTTAATGAGGATGATATTTAACATCTTATATATGTGCTTGATTTCAATGGTCACAAAGCATTTATCAGAAACCATATTCTAGCCATATTTGATTTTCATCTTAGTGCTTCAAGTTCAAGTGTGGCTGATCCTTGCTTCAGGCTTTACGATTCATTGTTATTTTAGAAAGAAAAGCATCTGTAACTGCAAGAGTCTAATCCAAAATCACCTGTACATGACAAATCACAAAATATATATCAGTCTGAAATTAGCACATGCAGAATTTACTGTTGTTACTTTCCTTCTATTTTCAATCATGTAATTTCTTACCAACTGGTTATATGTCAAACAATTCTCAAAGGTAATTAATAATCACCAAAACTGAAAGTCATGAAAACTAGGCAGGCATGCATTCTTGTGGAAATTTGATTTTAATGGTCATTTCTCATAGATATTAATATGGAAACTAGTTGTAGAAATAGCACAAACCAAGTGTGCCATTTGACTAATTCCGTGTATAAATTTTTAAGTACCGAGGACTCTGGAACTGTATAATATTTACATACTGCATTCAATATATGGCATATGATATCCTTGACAGCTTTGCATCTCTTTGTGGAGTTAAATCTGGGTTTGAGGAAGAACACACGGATCTCTTGTTGAGTTTGAACCTATTCAAGCAAATATATTGATGAGAGATGAGGATAAGGTTAGATACAAGAAACTGAACTGGTGTTTTATGATATCTGCTCCAGAATGATTGAAAGTGGTTGCATTCACACAATCAAAATCAGCTATCTTTATCAACAACTACGTAGAAATAGAGACAATATTTTTTTTGCCTTATAAGAAGTTCACTATCTTCCTATCACTCTGATGTAAAGAACCAACCACATAACTTGTGCTTCTAAGAGCTCGAAGCTGCTCCGTTTCCTCTCTTGGGCAAATCTTTTCAGTCCCATTTCTATTTTTTTTTAAATTCCTCCTCGACTTCACCGTTCTTCGAGGCTTCAGCAAAGGATCTGGCTAAAACTATGCCATCTTCCAAAGCGGAACAACCTCCTTGGCCAATGTCTGGAGTGCATCTCCGGATACACAAACTTTGCCCATAAAGCCTGCCATTGGTGCCTGAATCTTAGCGGTGATGCTGTAATACAATCTGGCAGATTTTAATCTACAGCAGCCGTTGCTTGTTCAGGTACCTTGCTCAACATAAATTGCTTCATTTTAACATGATTAACCTCTAGTTCTTCATCTACATGAAATTGTAGGAACAGCGAGAGTGAGAACATGCCCGACATGGCAGAAAACTTAACGTACGCAATACCAACCAACAATTCCGCCCATTGAATCAAGATAAATTGATTACACAATTTCTTCTGCCAAGTTTAGTATTATATCCCTCTGGAAAATGAAACCTCCGACATAAATTTGCTTGTATTACAAGATAATTATTGCAAGGAAATCTGAAGCAAACGCGAGTTACCTGCTAATCAGGCTAAGAAGATCTCATTACCTTGGCTCGAGTTGGTCCGAGTGAAATACCAATAGTCTGATCATCAAAGCCTATGTGGTGGATATTTTATTATTATTGATGATACTGGCTTTAATTTTTTATGAGAACCTATTTTATTTAACTTCAATTACAAAGATGATAGAGATGAAAAGAAGAAAAAATAATAATTAAATTTTAATTATTTTTAATTTTCAACAAGGCCAATGTTCATATTCATAATTGATAATACCATCTAAAATGTTAGGACTGAAAAGATAAATTCAAAAAATCAAATATCACCATCCGTACCAATTATATCAATGCCCTTTGGAAGTGAGATAATTTTATCCACTTCAATAAGAAAAAATTCAAGTTCCCCTATTCATAACGTTCCGTAAGATGATTGATTTTTCTTTCTTTTCTCCCTTGTCCCCGAGCATAACTGATCTCGGTTTATTTTATCCACAAAAACCATCTGCGACCAAAATAATAAGATATCGGGGGCGACTAACACAGAATGATAAATTTTTTTGAACACACATAGCAAAAATGGTATAGTAATTACCTAGCAAATACAAAAAGATGAAAGCAGTAACTAAATAATTTGTAGGTTTTGATGTACTTTTACATTCAAAATGGTCCATTTCAGTGGATTGCGCTTTATCCTATATTTGAATGGGAACATCGACGAAGTGGCTAAACTTTCCAGCGATATATCTGAAAGAGAAAAGCCATATCGCTCTCCTCTTTCCATTAGCACCGATCATTACCACTATAACAAAAGTTGCCAAATCATTTCTGCAGAAAAGGATCATCTCATCTAAATATCGATAAATACAGTATCAGCACACAGTATGCTTACTGTTCCAAAGTCTTATATGCTGTCAGGAAACTTAGCCTCATATGTCTGTGGCACCTGAATGCAATGACAAAATTTTATGTTATCTCTTTTAACAATTCCGAGTCTTCGTATGTGAAATAAATAGAACAAAGCCGTGCAAAATGTTTTTACCATGAATGTTGCAGTGATCATCTTCCCAGCAAACCATCTTCCATGAAGAGCACGCTGTGCTGCAAAAGCAGACTGAGTATTTTCAAATCGCAAGTACACAAATCCAGCGCTATCCCTGTTTATCAAAAAGGAGGCAAATGAAAGTAAGCCAAGGATCAGAAACAGGGATATGATTGAGATATTAAGCAAAGAATAATTGAAATCCTCAACTTCATATAATTAGGTACTTCTTGCTCTTTTAAGATATTGGATTTCATCTAAGATTTAGAGTCTTTTTTTTAGCCAGAAACATGCTTACTTCATCCAGTAGGTGACATTTTATATTAATCACGAACATGCCAAACTAGACTAGAAATTGCAATATCAATTTGAAAACCAAACGCACTTCTCAACAAAAATATGTTTCAATTTTCCGAACTTCGAACATTCGCCTTCAACATCTTCTTTGATATCCATATCGAACTCTTCGTATGTCTGCCAAAGATCAAATGTTATAATGCGACCAAGGATAAAGAGACAAAAAATGAACTTCCAGAAAGTAAAGTCCACATACCTCATTTTTTGGATCAAACATATTCTTCAACAATAGACATTCACTAGGGACACCGATTGTATCAAAGATGGGAACGCTAGCAGTGGGAACTTGAAGAGCAGTGCCGAGTTGTCCAGGATGAGTAGGAACAGTACCTTGCACAAGAGGAGGAACAAGGGTAGAAACAGCAGAGGCAGCTCCAAGAAGTGGTGCCGTTGGTAAAGGAAGAGCAGTACTGTTGACTGCAGGCGTGACTGCAGAACCAGCAATACTGAAGAAAAGGAAGCAAATTTAAGAACAGTCAAACAGCAAAAATAATAAACAAACTTGGCAGGGGCATACGTTGTAGCACTGCCACTACGATCCAATTTCTGCATAAGAAGTGCTCGAGAACGCGCATTCAGAGACTGCAGATGTAGAACACTATGTTAGCTTCCTCTTGTAGTCATTCAATGTACTAAACCAGACCTTGAACTTAATTCTATTAAAATAGAAATCAATTGCAAGTTGATGGCTACTAAAATAGAGAAATGCAGAACAGATCCCAGGACATGCAATATAACCACAAGTATGAAAATAAACAACCATGCTTTCCTTGTGAAAACCAGTCATTCTAACAGTATATGTCATAAAACGCATACTTAAAAAATGAACATAATAACAAAAGATATCACCTTCAATGACAAGGAAGACATGAAATATGGATATACCAACTGTTACAACTTACAAGATAGATGTCTAAAGAAGTTGCAAGGAATTGCAAATACTGAATTTCCACTGTTGACTTTAAATTTTCATAATTCAGAAATTTTTATCTTTTGTGACATATATCAGTCACCAGATGGCCTGTACTATTCTAGAAAATCACCTCATTTCCAGAAGGCCTCATCATCATATAAACAGATAAAAGGTAAAGAATGTACTACTAACCAGACCACCACCTTCGTCATCATCAAAATCCCCAGTAGTATTAGCCCCAAGATCTTGCAATCCGCTTTGATCAGTAACAGCTGACACCTAAACAAAATCATGTTAAAGATAATGCTCCAGATAGGAAAATGCATGAAAGCATATGCCCTGTGCAGCATATTTAATGCAAATAGCTTCTCAAGTAACTATTAGGCGTCATACTTAATCCTGACACCAAGGCAAAGTAGTTATATGTAAATAAAACACCAAAAAGAACTCTAAAGACTTGAAACTTGTATTTTCCAGCTGCATTATCAACATGCAATTCTAGTGCAGTTTTACCCAAACTATGTATTGGACTCTTCCATAATAGACAAGAAAAACCATGACTATCAATCAACCTCCATTATTCAATAAGCACAATTTGGCACAAAATTCCAAAAGCAGTAATCAACTAAGCAGGAAACCAATTAAGAGTTTGTTCTCTACACTTGCTTGTATATGTGAAAAATATATGTTCTACCCGTAAAAGCTTTGGAAAAATGTGGAATTTAACCATAATTACAAGTTCAAGCATTATAACTCAAAAAAGGAAAAACATAAACCATGTTAGTGAAAGTACAAGGAAGAACAGCACCAATAGTGGCACACGGGCATGCATGCACATACACAAAAAAAAAAAATTGCAGTGGCAATACCTTAATTGCCCGGCCAACAATCTCCAGTTGACCATTCAAATTCAAAGCATTCCTTGCATCTTCAAGGCGTGCAAACTGCAATCAAGCAACTCACCCAATTAGCCCATATAAGAAGACTATCAATGTAACATTGCAAATACCTATGCATTAAGAAATGGCAAGCTTTCTCACACAAGTTTGAAACCTAGAAGGCTATCAATAATTGTCTGCCAGTTTCAAGGGCCTACCAAAACCTAAATAGCCTTCTAAGAGTTATACAAGTGCATTCTACTTCATCTTCTAATTCAATGCACGGTTTCCACATTCTTCAGTATGGATAACCCAGAATTCCACAATCTTTCCAACCAAAAAGTCAAAATTAACATATATATTAGAACGAAAGAATTGCATTTTCAGGCTGCTAGAAAAAGCATTAGACACTCTAATGAGACGCACCTGGACAAAACCAAAACCTTTACAATGCCCTGTTTCATCAAGCGGGAGTTGCACAAGCTCCACAGTACCAAACGGTTCAAAAACCTGAGTATTCATCAAGCAAAAATACCATACAATTACCCAAAAAAGAAAAATTGATGAATCATATTTACAGGGTACTTGATGAAGTTGATTAACAGTACATCAACCTCAAACTATAATCGTAAATAGTGTCATAAAACTGTTGCACTTTACTGTGGTAATAGTAAAAACAAGTCCTTACTTGACGAAGTTGATCTTCTGTCATGTTAAAATGGAGATTGCCAACATACAGCCTTCTGGCTCCACCTGAATAGGGACCAGTGCCTCCACCTGATGCTCCAGCAATGGATGAATTAGACTGAACAAGATTCTTTTCAGCTTCTGAAGGTTTAACCATGACAGGTTGACCAAGAAGAGGCTGTCCAGAGAGTGCTATTGCCATAGGTACAGACATTACATCATAAAATTCAACATACCTGCAACCAAAACAGTGTTATATCAAGAAGAATTGATAAAAGACACGCACATACATGTAAATATAATCACAAACAAAAAGCAAGAAAACATAAAATCATCACGAAACTTGATGTATGTTCATGCACATGCAATAAGAAGAGACAAAACTTATTAGGATATTCAGGCAACATAATAACTCAGACCTCATTAGCTTTTTTTTTTGGGAGGGGGCAGAAATTCCCGCTAGGAATACACTGGCACCATTTTGTAATGCCAAATAATTGTTCTATCAAGACTTATTTGTACTAAGAGTCAGCAAACATCAGACTTTATATTATGATGGAAATGAAAAACAAGCAATGTACTTAATTTTAATGAAACAAAACGAGAGAAAAGCTGTGGCCCAAATCAGACAATATTTTGATTATTATTTTACAATCATATAACCAAGACATTACAACTAGTTAGACTTGACATGTTGAGATATATTCATGGCCATGTACAGCTATCAATATTGCCGTACTAGCCTGTGACCAACTCATATAGTAACTTTCGGATAAACATACTACTTAAGTACCTTTTATTCTACCAAGAGAAATTTAAAGTTACTAAATGACTCACTTTATGGCTTGAATGATTTTCATAAATATATGCACATATCATGGTAGTTTACATAACCTTGATTCTGTCTTGACTCATGTTTCTCAGATAAAAGCACTCCAAAATCAAATTTAAGATGTAGTTTTATCAAAAGATCTTGCTCTATTCAGACTCCTCTTCATTATATGGAGGTAATGACAAATATAACAATAGCTTCAGTAACAAGCATCTATACGTAAAACTTACCCGACCCCTTTGGATCTCCTTGAATTACGATCCATTATGAGGCGGACATCTCGCACCTGAATGTTGTAAAACATGGGTGGTAGAAAGATAAGAGATAAGAAATGTCATAAGCATCAACTTTAACAAAAATGAATAAAACTATAACTTTCTTGAAAATATAGTTCAAGTGCAATTTCCTAGCAAATCTAACAATAAAGGAAAGCTAATATCAACCCAAGAAAAATCTTAAAAAATACTAGGCATCCAACTGCAGTGAACAAGAACTAACTTTGCCAGCCCTTGAGAAAAACTCATAAACATCTCTTTCATCAGCCTTCAAACAAATCTGTCAAACATCACCAAAATTATTGGTCAGGCAAGAGAAACCAAGTCAATAGAAAATTTCAACACAATATTATTCCAATAGCAATTTGACCACCTGATACGCAAATACTGTTCTCTGATCCCGTTCAGGGTCAACCTCTGGCTCCACTTGTTCTTTCTTCTCTTTAGGTCGTCTACACATAATGAAAATGTAAAACATGATCAAATAGTTTAAACTGTGGCAAAGTATTAAAAATTTTATTCAAATCAAGCCAGCAGACGAAAAAAAACTTCAAGAATTGCGGAAAAACTATTTTCTCCCTGAATGAAATTAAAATTTTGATATCTTCCTTAAATTATGAACTCAAAAAAGAAAAGGAATCCCCAAACAGCATCAAACATTTCTCCATTACGAGTAAAAAGGCTGAACCCATGTAACATAGTCCTGCAGAGAACTACACAGTGTTAACATGAGGGGACCAGTGATTCACATGGTGAAATAAAGAGACTGTCACCTAGAAAATTGATAACAACCAACCTGGAGAATGATGTTGCAAATGGAAAATGGGGACATCCAGACCAAATAGATAAGTATATAATCCCAACAATAAATTCTGTCCTAATATAAACCACAGTGTTTTAAATGTACTAAATCATCATCAAGTTGTGAAGATAGCAGTACCAAGGACGTAATTGCATTATTGGAACCTGTTAAAAGCTTGTATTAAACTTGGAATTAGTATACTCCCAAAATGTCAATCAAGGACAAAACAAGTGACAAGTTCAAGCATGCAGTATACATTTGTTTGTAAGTTTACATGCATGGAAAGACAATGACATATTGGATTCAGCAAAAGATAAAAATAAAAAATCAACCAGAAATTATTAACACTAACTGAGAAAAGGCTTGGACTGTACAGTTCTAGCAATGAAATGGAAAACAGAGAATTGAAAGGTAAACGATAAGGTGTACAAAATTTACTAGGGCCTCTTGATTGTTAAGTATCTATAGAAAAAACAAGAGAAAGGTAGTACACAGGACATAGTACAGAGTATATTTAGGTAGAAAAAATGCTTGATTTCTGTGGTTGCAAAAGGAAGTCCATGAGAAAATAAGCCTTCAAGGAATTCTTGACAACCGAACAACTACCAATCAATTCCATTGCCTGACTCCAGTAAAACCTTAAAAAGAAATCTTTTCAGAGCACTATGGTTGACTAATTGGATCTTAACTTCCAGGTCATAAAATCAAATGGCATCTTATAAAACATTATTCTGCAAAAAAATTTAAAACTAAGGGTGAAAAACAGGTATGGCATCATAGCCCACTGAACATTGTATTTTCCACAAGCATCAGAAGATAAAGTACTTCTCTTAAGCAAAGCCCACGACATTCTCACCAGGATTTCTGCAACAAAATAAATATATATATATTAAGCAATTGATTCCAATGGAGGAGGAGCGAAAAATCATAACAGGACATAACCACCCCGGTCAAAACCTCCAACACTGATATCCTCATTCTTGCAATGCAAGCCTTTAAAGTCTAGGTAGAAACATTTAAAACCCATGATCTCAGTTCTTGTGCCTGGCCCAATTGCCAGAGGGACCATCTGAAGATTGCACTAGCAGATCTGCGAGTTCCCAGAATCTAGTATTCAATAACCAGTATTTTTAACTTTGCACTAATACAATATTGTTTCCAAGCACCAATTTACCCAATGAAACATATGTGACAATAGAGACAGTTTTGAAAAATGAGACACAAAATACCATTGATAAGCAAATTTAAATATTGAAACTTTGAACATCCACACAATACAACAAATTATGAAATTTCAACAGAACTAGCATGTGTCTTATCATGTATTCTTCAAAAGAAATCACAAGATGGTTTTCTGTTTGTTTGTAGCTACTCCGACACAAATATTATGTGTCATGAAGCCCATGCAATCAGTAATTTGCTTGTTGCAATGTAAAGTAAAACAAAACATTGTAAATATTCGATAGGGCATCAACCTGCAGATGGCCATAACATTGTCCCTACAAGGAAGACAAATTTTGCTTTGTTCACACTGAGACCACTCAAACATAATTCTATACTAAATTCAGTGGCAACAAAAATTTGCACAAGAATGATACATAAAAAAATAAAATAAGAAAGAAAAAATTAAGAATACCTGCTTTCTTTATCATTATCCCTCGACTCCCTCTCCTTTTCTCTTTCTTTAAGCTCCCTGTCCCGACTCCTTTCTCTTTCTATAACCTCCCTGTCACGACTCCTTTCTCTTTCTATAACCTCCCTGTCACGACTCCTTTCTCTTTCTATAACCTCCCTGTCACGACTCCTTTCTCTTTCATCACGATCGCTCCTATACCTTTCTGACTGACTCCCACTTCGATGCGACTTCTCTCTCTCCTTCTCCTTGTCTTTTTCCCGGTCTCTTTCAGTGTCATGATCCCGTTCTCTCCTATCCCGATCCCGACCGCGGTCTCTATTTCTATCCCTCCCATTCCTCTCCTCCCTATCCCTATCCCTGTCCCTCTCTGTATCCCTATCCCTGTGTTCCCAGCTACTCCTAGGACGATCCCTTCCTCCATCTCTAGACCAAGAGCGGTGACAGGATGAGTCCCTCTCTTTCCGACGATCATGGTTGCGCGACTCATCTCTAGATTTAGAACCCCTAGAGCGATGACCGTCATCATCATAATCCTCAACCTTCTCATCACTCTTGCACTTCGAACTACGACTCCGTACTCTGTCTTCAGATTTCACATTACCATCACCATTTGCTGTTTCCTTCTCTTTGGCGGGTTCAGGATTCTCAACCATTTTCTCCAAATATTCATACTCATCAAAATCCATTGTAATATTATCAAACCAAGCAATTTAAGCAACAAGCTCCACTGCTGACACCTACACCAAATAAGGAAACTCATTCTCAAAAACGCCAATTCTACAATCACAAGATACAGAAAAGTAAAAATTGAACAGCTCAAAGGAAAAGATACAGTACAAATACGCATTTATATTAAAAATCCTAGACTTATCTCCAATTTCTAGACATAAAATCACAAGCATATGCTTGACTATTAATTTCCCCCAATAATCTCTAGCATTTTATCTCGACCAGTAAACAAAGACTCAACTCAAGTAACTGGCAAATAGGCAGATATAAGTCTCCAAATCCTAAAACGGTTACAAGAAAATCCAATTATGATCACATATCATACGTTTCCTCTGTTTTAAATGCAGAGTAATACAAAGAAACTTAGAGAATCTGTTAAGGAATCAACAGATTCAGAGTTCCATTTCTAATTGTAACACACATAACTACTATTGTTAGGGTTTAGAAATTTGTTAACCTCGACAGAGCTGAAATGAGACAAAACGGCAGGGAGTTAGGGCTGAAATGAGTGTAAAATGCAAGGATTTAGAGAAACTTTGAAGGTCTCCTCATTGACGCTCTCGCGCTTTCGCTAGGGCAGTCAAAATGATGGGAATTTGGGCGTCGGAGGCTTTTATATTACGGATAAAAGGGTTGGATTCTTGGATTCGGGTCGAGAACCCGGACCTTTTAGTATTGCTTTTAAGGCAACGTCACCGTTTGGACGGAGTCTTACGACAAGAGATATTTTCTGAAGAAAATAAATATTACCCAAAAAAGTTTTTTTTTTTAAAAAGCAGGGGAAGGAAATGACACTCAGACCCCTAAGCCACTCTTCAAAAACCTAACTAACTGAATATTTTTTATAGCCGGTGTTAGAAGGTCATAATGTGTATTATATGAGTAAAAAAACATAAGTTATTTTATGATCAATCTTTATAAACTGATGGGCTAGCTACGATCATTTCACATGTAGGTGAATTTCATAAGTCATTCTACTTCCCGCAAAGTCTGGGGCCGAAGGTCGGGCTGTCAACACCCCCCACGCATTTGATCTAGTGCAGCCGTTTGATTTAGTGCACGTTGTAATGTACGACGACATGCATGGTAGGATTTCATTGGAGAAGCTAGCCTGTGGAGCCAGCATCCCCTGATGACTGATGAGATTGTGCCACATGAGCCATCCGACACCATAACATGTGTGATTGCACACACTACATCGATTTTCATTATACATATATATTGAGGATGCCGTCCCTTCACAGAGACAGGATTAGAAACAAGAATAAAATGAAGAATGAGATTTTATTATTGATCTGTGTGATCTCCCAACAGAAAGAATAATCCCCAAAATTGTTATTAATTTTACAGGGTAATCCCCAATACAAATGCAAAAATACTCTCATCCCAATAAGAATATTTTAGTAATGCCTACAGAAAAAACTTTTGCAGCCCTCAACTTGGAAGCATTGCAAATGATATATATACCCGCCGAGACTATGGATGACAATCGTCAAACTGATCCGTGGATAATAAAAAGAAATTTTACCAAAAATGTGGGCACTAGAGATTAGTGGCAAGAATCATTATTTCATCTCCATTTTTCACTGGCTCCTCCTAAAATGCTTTGGATGTTCAGTCCGTTTAAGTTCTATCGACTGAATATTCCAAATTTCCTCTGTCCATTATCAGGGCCAGGCGTTTGGCTACCATCAGATTTTAAACCGGGACTACTTTGATTTGGTCTGACTCCTGCAGTGCCCTGAGTAGGGATGCCTTCCTTAGTTCTATCAGCTGCCATACCTTGCCCCGTAGGAGCATTGGCTGTTGGATTGCTGAAAATTCCATAACTAGATGCTCGGGTATTGGGAACATCACTGGGCATGCTATTAGGAAGCCTTGAGTTCCTAAAATTAGAAGCCTCAGTCCCGATTGGCTTCTTTTCTCCCATTGAAGGAGAGGCATTCATATTTGGTGGTGGTGGTGGTTGCCTTCTTTGAGAAGGAAACTGCGGTTCTGACCTGAAGGACTCCCTCATACCTGACCCCAGATTATCAATTGGCTTTTGTGGGAACTGATTTTTTTGTTCACTTCTTGCATACCTATTTCCAGTTCCAAGGGAAGGCCCATGTGGAGTCGATCCAAGCGTGTCTGCCCTTGAAAAATTAGGCGCTGGTTTGGGGTGCGAAAAGTTTGAGGCACTGATACTTGCAGGAGGACTAGCTGATTCTGGTGCAGCATTCATTACTTTAGGTGTGAAGTTTGAAGTCAACCCCTTCGCTCCATCAGCAAGATCAAATACTTCGTTTAGATCATCATTTGAGTTTGAAACTGACCATGGAGTGTTTTTTTTTTCTATTTTTTCTAAGCCAAATTCTGCGGGATCTTCTTCATGAATTGCAGGTGTGGGGATATCAACCGAACGCTCAATAGTTGATGATGGAGTTGCAGCCTTACTAACACCACTTGTATCCCCAACGGCCTTCAATTTTTTTAAACCACCTTTCTTTGATGGGCCAAATTTGACGTGCCTAATTATAGCATATGCTTGTTTCCTCTCCACATGTGGTCCACTTTCTACAACAGATATATCTTCAATCTGCAGTTGTTCATAATAATAAAAGTTGGAAGGAGCTGAAGAAAAAGGAACGAGCAATAACTCGGACATATAAAATTACGAGAATATGAAGAAATATGACAGTACCAAATCAATGAGACGGGATAAGTATCCTCCCAAGTCCTCTGTTTCTTCTTTTTTACCCACAGGCAAAGCCATACACTGTTCCGAACCCGAAAATAAACGTTAACTAATTTCAGAAAAGATATGATCAACTTTAACAACATTATGAGAGGATTTTGGAGCCATGTAGAATCAAAACATTGGGAAAAATGGAACAATTTCAATGCATGCATAAACATTCCGACTTCTGTGTCCTTATGCATGTATATAAACATACAGGTTACAACTTACATGAATTAAAAAATATAGATAAATCACACATGGATCCATTATAATGAGCACTTAAAACATGGGATGTTGCACACATCACATGGATCCGTTATAATGAGCACTTAAAACATGGGATGTTGCACATATCACAAGGATCCGTTATAATGAGGACTTAAAATATGGCATGTTGCACATATGCATATGTGTTAGAAATGAAGAGCACATGAGAATGACACAAAATTTGTTATAACTCACATGAGATCTCATGAAAAAGCGAATACACTTAATAAACTAGCAAATTCCACAATCGCAAGTCGTTTAACTTCACAAAACTCTTTTCAATATAAGAGAAAATACCTTCACCCGGTAACCCTTATCCATCAACCTTTTGACTGTATCTGCTTTCATCTGCAGGTCTTTTTGCTCCTGAAACAGAATCAGAGGTAGAAGTAAGATATTTTCTTCATTTTACTTGTCAATGCATCCTCATTCCAGTAATATCAGAACATTATTAGCACATGTACTGTGCGAGAAAGGAAGGGTGTGAAGAACAAAAAAGCTGTAAAATGACAAACATAAACTGTAATTTGAGCATGGGCTAAGTGCCTTGAGAACACGTGTACATCCAATCATGTACATTTTAGCATAAGGTCACAGTTGACGCTTAATTTCATTTCCCTAAAGGAAAATCTCACTGGATACCAGTAACCATTTCCATTGTAGGGAACTGGCTTCCCTATTGATGGGTAGATTCTCTATTAAATATGCATAAAATCAATGAGGGTGTTGAAACCTAGATTCACCTGCAAACAATGTGCTAGATGACTTTAAGATCAAATATCTTTATAGCTGTTTTTTTTTTTTTTTACTTTGAACAAAATTTCACCATTTTCCAAAGGCATGGACAAAGGCAAAAAGAAATAGCGTGTTTAAGTAACTTACAATTTTCCCCGAGAATCTAACTTCTTTGCAATCTCCCTTTTTCAAAGTGATGTCAGACTGCATAAAAAATAAAGCGGCTCAAAACCATCACCACTAAAGAAAATAACATTTAATAAAGCAGGCCGCAAGTGGATGAAAAGACAAATGCAAGAACCTGCAACATTCAAAAAGTGTACAATGGAAACCAACTCGAATTTACAGTTAATTGAAAGACATACAATATCAGACATTGTTTTCACTCAAAGCATTGCATCAACATTAAAGCAACCACTAGTAGAGCAAATAATCCACAATCTTTCCTACCTTGGCTTTCGCACGATCCTTTTCCTTTAATTCTTTATGGTATTTCTCTTTATGGAAGTCCATGATTTTACAGACTGGTGGGTTTGCCTTTCTATCAACCTGTAAAATTTAAGGAACAGTTTTTAGGCCAACAAGAGTCAGAAGATTTAACCTAAATATATACAGTGAGCATCTAGGAGAATGTTATGTGATCTCATAACATTATAAAAATAGAAGTGATAGCCAAGATCAAAAGCAACAACAACATATGCCCAAAACTAGTTCCAACCATGCAGAACCACCGCATGCAGCCATTCTTCTATCACTTCATTCGCAAAGCTGGATGCATGATACCTGCTAAAAGTGAATTGACCGTAGAGCATTGAAAACACTACCTCAACCAAATCGCATTGGAGACTCCTGGCAAGTGCGAGTGCTTCATGTCTTGAGACAACTTTGTGCCCTGCATGTATACATATTATCAATCGCTTATTTAATATTTCCACTATGTTCTAACATGCAAAGCGAAATGCAACACAAGTTTCACAATCACCAACAAATTTATGGAAGAAATGCTGCTTATAGCTTATCATTTCATTAAAGCCCACCACTAATAACAAATGACTGGAATGCCCCTCCATGTCTCTGTATTGATTATAAACTGATTATTGAATTTTCATCCTAGCCTTAGACTGAGCAATCAATACACTCACATTCTTCAACACACATCCCCATCTTTGCTTTAGAAAACTGAAAACAATTCTCAATTGTACTGCATTGAGCAACGATATAACATGGGCATATGCAGTACATTCCTAACTTTGTTAAGCAAATTAGAATAAACATACCTTCGTCTAAAACCAGCCGAACAAACTGAGCATTGATTTTATCATTTAAACGCGGCCCACTAGTTTCCTTCTCATCCTTCTTCTGCTGAGCCTGAAATTGAACAATACATCAACCTTAACCACCACCACTACCTCATATGCTAATATCACAAGCCAAGCGATGCAGAAAAATTCAACGAAGTTTAAATCCGGTAGCACGCCAAAATAACAAATATCATACGAAACGAAAAATAAAAAAAATAAATAATACTCAGATTAAGGAAAATTAGCATAAAACATACCAACGAATTTTTTTCACGAATCAGATTGATACCAGTAGGTTAGCCATCCAAAATGGGGAACAAAAAATTGATGCCCACATAGTGAATTACAAAGTATAAAAAAAAATAATGATAATTACCTGAACTGGGGCAGCAAAAAACCTTACGTTGTTGCAAAAATCATTAGGTGTTTTAACGGCGCTTTCCCAAAATGGCTTCTTTGCCTCACAAATTTTTGTGTGTGAAATGCTGTGATTAAGAGAAGGAACTTGAATGTAATATCTTTTGAATTGGTGTGTTAAGTGTTTGAGCCTCGATTGGTTGGTTCTGCAGCTAAAGGCCATGTTTTTTCAGCTGATTGAATAACAAATTTTCATTCTTTTTTTAGTAAATTTGGAAGATTTAGAGTGAGCGAATATATAAAACCCTAACTAAACCATTGCAGTGAATTTGATCCGGGGAGAGGTGTAAGAATGAGCGTAAAGTTTATGGCGCCGTCGGGTTACACGGCAGCGTGGTGTTTCGACCGTTGGATCTGGAGTTTGATTATTTGGTTTAGATCGACGGTGGCGATGGTCGGATGGTTATGGGTTCGCCTTTGGGCCGTATGATGTAGGCCCAATTTAGATTGTTGGGCTCATTACCTTCGAAAACCCAAATACTAATGTCCTCCTAACTC
This sequence comes from Citrus x clementina, assembly GCF_000493195.1. Classification (NCBI taxonomy): domain Eukaryota; kingdom Viridiplantae; phylum Streptophyta; class Magnoliopsida; order Sapindales; family Rutaceae; genus Citrus; species Citrus x clementina. Next base: position 759,716 of record NW_006262022.1, read on the forward strand.
CTAAGTGATTGATTGAGTGTTATTTGACCCCTCTATCTCCAAATAAATGTAAACAATTTTTTAGTAATTATCCATAGAAATTTAGTTAACAACTACTCTCAATTGGGTGTACTGGGTATATAATTATTCATTTTCATGATATTACATAAAATCATATTTCAAGAAACTTATTTCAAAATCAAAAGTAATTATTTCCTTAAAATTTTCTAATTGTAAAAAGCTCTATTATCAAAACTACTTATACTTTGAAAAAGCAAAGTGTATACCAAAACGGGTCTTAGTATTATTAGAAAAACTAGGAAATAGAACCGCACTTCGTGCGGCTTTAAAAAAAGAATTTAGTATTTTTTTTTATTACTTTACACTTGATAAAACTGATAAAAAATATGAATTGATTTTCTTTTAAAGATGACGCAGCCTTATAAAACTAATGTTATTTATGAAAGTTAATTATTTTTTTGTTAACTTTAAAAATATATATTAATGTGTATAGTTAAATGTAAACAACCTTTTCATCAATAAAAATTATGTTCACACTAATCAACTCTCAATTCTTCTTGGTATTAACAGACTCCTACATTTTACAAAGCCTAACCATTATCATCCAACTATCTTTATCATTGTTTAACTCATGAAGAAAAGAATACTCTATGAAGCACACAATACAAAAAAATTAAATAAGTCAAAAAATAAAAACACAAGAACATTTCTAAAGAGGATGTTGGTTAAATTAAAAAAAAAAATCCAAACATAACAAATCTTAAATACTTAATATTTATATAGTTTGAAGAAGCCAAAAGACACTAAATAAAAGGTTGCATAATTAAATATGAAATTATGACATTGAAATTAGGTCCTAGTGGTATTGGTGAGGGAAGATGAAAGAACCTTCCTTCCTATATTAATTAGTTGATGTATTTTAAACTAAAGTTTAGTTGTTGGCTTAATAAAATAAATGAATGTTTCAAAACTATAATTAATTTATTATTAATGGTTACATATTGTTGAATTTAAATAGAAAGAAGAAGAGACATGTAATCTTTTATAATCTACTAATTAATTTCTATTTTTAATATTTTGTAATATAATTATTTTTTAATCTCAACCAATATATTCGATTATAGAGAATATAAAAAGATGAGAAATAATAATGGCACAAATCTTAACTACTTAATATTTATAGAGTTTGAAGAAACCAAAAGGCACTAAACAAAATGTTACATATTAAATATGAGATTATAGCATTAAAATTAGACCCTAATGGCATTATTGAGGGAAGATGAAAGAACATTCCTTCCTATATTAATTAATTGATATATTTAAGCCACTAAAGTTTAATTATTGGCATAATAAAATAAATTAATGTTTGAAAACTTAAAATTAATTATTATTAATGGTTACATATTATTGAATTTAAATAGAAAGAGGAAGAGACATAATCTTTTATAATCAAATAATTATTTTTTTATTTTTAATATTTTGTAATGTAATTATTTTTTTTTATATCAACTAATTTATTAGATAATAGAGAATACAAGAAGATGAGAAATAGTGATGCCACATCACCTCCTCTAGTCCCAACTTTATATATATATTTTAATATTTTGTAATGTAATTAGTTTTTAATCTCAACCAATATATTAGATAATAGAGAATATAAAAAGATAAGAAATAATGATGCCACAAATCTTAAATATTTAATGTTTATGGAGTTTGAAGAAGCCAAAATACACTAAACAAAAGATTGAATAATTAAATATGGGATTATGACATTAAAATTAGGCTCTAATAGCATTGTTGAGGGAAGATGCATTGTTGAGGGAAGATGAAGGAACATTCCTTCATATATTAATATTAATTAATTGATGTATTTTAAGCCACTAAAGTTTAATTGTTGGCATAATAAAATAAATTAATGTTTGAAGACTTATAATTAATTATTATTAATGGTTACATATTGTTGAATTTAAATAGAAAGAGGAAAAGACATGTAATCATTTATAATCTAATAATTATTTTCTATTTTAATATTTTGTAATGTAATTATTTTTTTAATTTCAACCAATTTATTAGATAATAGAGAATATGAGATGAAGAGATATGGTGATGCCACATCACCTCCTCAAGTCCCACCTTTATATATATACTAGAAAATAGACCCGCGTTTCACGCGACTTTGAAAAAATAATTTAGTATTATCTTTTTTTCTTACTTTACACTTGATGAAACTGATAAAAAATAAGAATTGATTTTTTTTTAAAAATGAGGCAGCCTTATAAAAATTAAAAAAAAGCTATTAGCTAGCAATACAAATAAAGAAGTAACGCAAAATAAAGAATAAAATGAGAGAATATATTATAGAGTGATTTTATTCATTCCAATTGTGTGTGTACAAAACAAAAAGATGAGCTCTCCTTTTATAGTTACATAATCACTCCATGAAATTAATGAAAAATTATGGATTATAATTTCTTGTGAGATAGTGGGAGTTATAGGGAAGTTAAAGGTTGCTAATGGGAGATAGTGGGGAGACTAAGAGATATATGTTATGAACATTTATATTTATTTTAATAAATTCATAACACTCCCCATTTGATATTCATTACAAAGAATATGCCTCATTAAACTCTTTACATAATTGTTATTATATAATAACAATCAAATTAATTATGAGAAGATAAAAAGCCAAATCTAAAAGAAAAATTCTCTATTTATTAGATAATAGAGAATATACAAAGAAGAGAAATTGTGATGCCACATCACCTCCTCAAGTCCCAACTTTATATAGATATATAGATATAGATGTTAAACCCCATTTAATTTCGTGTTGCAATTCATTGTTCATTTTAGCGACAAAAATTAAAAGATTCACATGATCTAGACCATTACTCTCAATTGAGCTTTCAATACCTAATTAATAATATATTTAATTACAAACTTTATAGGTTCTTTGCCACTAACTACATTAAGCATAAGATAACTAAATTTTTTAATTATTAATGGAGAATGAGCCCACAGTATTTATGAGAGACAATGTGGTTGTTACATGGAATTCTCCACTGAATATGCCTCAAACTTTGGATGAGATTCACTTCGATACCTAACTAGAGTGATTTGGGAATATTATATAACTAGAGTCTAGAAGATGAGTGAATATTTTTGGTCCAACGGGTGTCAGACTGTCAGATGCACACTTGGTTTCATTCAAACTTCAAAATCAAAGTGGTCAAAATGATGTAAAGTTAACCTAATTTCATAAGACTCCAATCATAGATAATTACACCATCACCCATCCATTTCGTTTGTTTTAAACTATGACATTTACTTAGTTTTAGATAGTATCACATTCACATTCTCGGCGCATGCCCACAAAAACTAATGACTTTGAAAGAGAGAGATAATGACTCTTCACCTTGCAATAACCAAACATTTACATAGTTTCACATTGTCTTAATGTAAAACCATTTTTGGCTTAATCCTCCTAAAAAATTTGTCATTAGCATTTTCTGACAAGAAGTGCACATGATAGCAATTGACACTAAGGTGCATCCATGGATAAAATTTTAAAATAATTTCATTCATCACGTCGTATTGTTCTCAATTTTCAATCTGTAACTTTCAATGTGGCTTTCTTTCTTTCTTTTTAAGATACAAGGGGTAGGTAAATTTTAAACTAATTTTTTAATCTTTATATCTTCTAAAATTCGAACTTAAGAGACTAACTATAAAGAAAAATTTAAACAAGTGACTGAGTAAAACAAACTGTTTAAAAATCGCTCGACCATAACTCCTAAAGACAATTTTCAAGATGGCATTACATATAAACATTTTAAATAGTATTTGCACAAATAGAAATTATAAATTTTATTTTCACTTATATAAATGGGATACAAACTCCAAATTTTTCTTACCACTACAAGAATTTTTACCGGCTTCTTAGGATTTTTATTATTAGCATTATTGTATCAATAATATTGTAATTTATTTCTTCCTAAAATTTTTCTAATCTTGGCATCTATTAGATTAGATTATAGGAAATATTGGAGAATATTTTTGGAGGCATAAAGAAGCAAATTAGCATGAACATGAGGATTACATATCTAAGAGTTCCAAATAAAGAAAATTAATATATCGGTAAGTGTATTAAGTATTTATAGAATATAAAGGGAAGTATTTCACACTTTGATGGCTGCAGAAGACATATCGTATTTTACTTCAAAGAAGCGAGCAACACATAGAACAAAAAGAAACCCTACCTGATAGCATACGATGTTTCATATATTTATGAAATTTTAATCTTCAAGTCTTTCATTAGACTATCTTTATGATTACCTTGGCCTCTCATAAATGAAGGGTTGTTTGTTGTATTAAAGGGATCTCAAGGAAGCAGTAAATACAATTAAAGATGAGTGGGCTTACTAAGTAAGTTCGACTAATTTAGATTTAATAAGGTTGCGACAAGAGTAAGAGGGAGTCTGAAGTTATGTAAGATTTCAATAGATTATAATCTTTTCACTACTCAGTGAACTGCTTAACGTGTGGGCATGAGCTCATAAATGTAAGATTGTGATTCAGACCACGTAAAAGTCATATGTGTGCTTTATTTTATGCAATCTATTGTTATTTGATAGATTTATGGTGAATGAACAGTACACAAATAGTGCGATAAAATAGGTACAATGAATAGTGCCTATAAACAGTTACTCTTATGCATTATTGTATGAACAGTGACGGTAAATAATATGTATATACCTACTGTATAAACAATATCATATAAATAGTAATTTGAACAGTATCGCATCAATACTAATCTGTGAACAATGATTTCTGAATTAATTAATTAAGACAATCATTTTTATTTAGGATTTTAATTTGTCTAAACTTGTCAAAATAGATCTAAATTCTTAACAAAGTTAAACCGACAATGCCAACTAAAATACAACATAAGCATTACTTAATTTTCTGAAATAGTTTTCTGAAAGACCGAAATCACTATCAAAAGATTCAAACTTCCAAACCAGTCGTAGTATTGAATTTTCAAGGCTTGAAATTTCTGAAAGAGTGACAGAAAGAAATTAAATTCATCAGCTTATTAATTCACCGATGACTTAATTCCTCATTAACCATTGCAGAGCTGAGATGAGATGCTCAAGTGTCAAAGCAAATCATTTTTGAAATTCAAAATTGGACCTACGTTTTAGATCCATGGCGTCTTTCCTGATTCAAATCTGCGATTCAATATGTCATGCAATATGTCAAGTATTTTGACTGAATTTTTTTTTTTTCCTTCATTTTCATTTTAAGAAACAAAAAACAAATTCCGCCTAATGAAATTCCCACTTCAGCAAACATTATGCATCGTATCATACATCATTCTCAACTGTTTGAATTTTTGTCTTCCTTTTTGGCTTTTCACATGAAACGAGCTCAAAACTTAGCTTTCTCAATTAATTACTTTTTTTTTATACACGTATTACATAATTAGGCTAATAAATTTCTAAGTCTGTGGTCAATGTGGCAACAAAAAGAAGAAAGTAACCCGAATCCCTATGACCCCAAATAAAACCTATGTTACACATTTGTTTTAATTAATAAATTATACAAGGTCATCTTGCACGTTCCTTAAGTTCCATCCACAAATTAATTTATTTCTAATTAGGTCAAAATTTAAAAGACCCAAGTAGAAAAATACATACTAATCACAGAATTCCCGATAAATATTTTCAACTTTCAGAGGGAGGCTTTAACTGAGGTATATATGTTCACAACTTTAATTATCTAAAGGACACGAAATACAACAATTCAAGTAATAATTTAAACATATTTATTACGGGGTCCATTTCCAATAAATGTTTCACAACCAATAGTACCAAGTACATTGTTTTCATCTGAGACATGACTTTTCGTAAGATTTGAGTTGAACCACATTATCCGAATTGTGGATCTTTCTAGTGGTTGAGATTTGGCAGGCTGAACCTTCTTTTTTTTTTTTTTTTTTAACACTCTTGTTCTTCAATTATGAAGCCCTATGTGATCTAGCTCTTGTTCTGAACCTTTGGCAATCTTATTTTGATTTATGACTCCTTACCCACTAGAAAGCAATGAATCGAACCGTTTGGGATATGGCATTTGCCCGCATACGATTGTGATGATAATCTTTTTCTGTTTTATTCAGTTTCCTGTAGATTTCTAAATTTATGAACATTTTTAGGCTGGGACTTTTTTTTTTTTTTTAATATCAAAGAAAATTCTAATTAGAGTTTTACTCACAGTTAAACATGAAAATGATAGCAAAAAATTCAAAGAGAAAAAAATCACAAATTAAAGATAGCCAATCAACAACCAATGGGTCTTTGGTCCAGTGGGAGAACCCTTATACTTACAATGTTTGAGAATAAGGGTTTGAGACATATTAGGGATGGCAAAAATTCTCACGGGGACGGGTATCTTTGGGGATTTTCCCCATTCGGGGAGGGTATGTGAATAATTTCATACCCAATTTCTTATTCGGGGAGGGGACGGAGATGCGGTGGAATCCCCATCCCCTACCCATTTCCCCATTTTAATTTTTAATTTAATTTTAATTTTTTAAAATTACTAGTAAATAAATAATAAAATTTAAATTATAAATATTGGTAAAAATAAAAAATATCAAAATATTTATATTATTAAACTTTTAGGCCTAATTAACTAATTAAAGTCCTAAATTTTTATTTAGGACATTAAAAAGACCAAGTAGATTCTATTAGCCAAACATTTTATTTTATTTTAATATTCTTTAAATATTTTAAACTTAAATCTATTTTTATTTATTTTTAGATGTTATAATTGCCCATAGCGAATCACAATTTTAATATCTAATCTAATCTAATCTAATCTAATATTTACTCTTGATTTGCTCTGATTTAACTATTGTGTTGTAAAGGGAATAGTCCACATTTATAAAGTGCCCACGCCACCATTGAAAAAGTTAATTTTGAATCTAAATTCGATTTTATTTATAACAATTTTGTATTAGACTATTAATTTGTTCATAATAGTTTGTAAAAGAAGTTTGTATTCCTTGCATGTTGCGTTACTTACTAATTTAATATATATGACTTTTGTAATAGATATTAATGTAAGATATATTTCGAACTTTACTTTTATTTGAATTTTTTATTTTAATATGATTAACTCAAAAATCGAAAAAAAAATGCATTAGTTATTCGGGGATCGGGGACCCTCGGGGATCCCCTGTTATTATGCGGGGAGGGGATGAAGATTCTCTTAAGTAATTCTGACGGGGACGGGGAGGGGATGGGGACATACGCAAAATATCGGGGATGGGTACGGGGAGATCGGTCCCCTCCCCTCCCCTCCCCATTGCCATCCCTACGACATATACATTTTGTCAACTTAAGGTGGAAGACTGATATACCCTGAAAGTATTGTAGTAAATTTAATAATGGAGTCAACTAAGGGTATACGATTGATAATTTCCCTTAAAAAAATAAAACCAAATGAAGATTATATGAGATCCAAACAAGAAACCCATTAAATCCATAATAAATTTATCAGCAATTTTTTTTTCAAAGAATCATATAGTTCCATGATGGTCCCAAAGATCATTGTACTCATATGTCTTGTGGCATAGAAATCGGAAGTAGGACCCAAAATTCAAGTCAGTCCCCAAATTATTTTGCAAGCTTGCTGTTGGCCTTTCTATTTTTTTGCTTCTGGCTGTTCTGGAATTATTTGCATTTTAATTTCTATACCCACTATATTTTTTTTCCTATTCACGCGGCAAGTTCAAAGAACGCCAAGAATAATAATGCAAAAATTGTACTATTTTGTTTGTGCCCCCTCCAGTGCCGTGTCTTTTTTCATTTTTTCGGTTTCTGGTTGCAGATGCAATCACAATGCAGAAGCTTTGTGAAATAGCTTTCAACAGAATGAGAAATATATCAAATCCAATTAATTTTTATAAGAGATTCTGAGTTGGACGACGGATACATTACATTGAAAACGTTAGGTAAAGGGACATATCTCCTCTTCCCTTTATCCAACTTTATCTGTTCATTATTTTCTTTCATGAATCATGCCTGTCACAGTATCAATATATTATACAACAAGCGACGTCCAAAGAAGAAAAAAAAAAGCATAGATAATACATTCATCTCAAGCACAATGGGGTCATTGGTTAAAGCAGAAGAAGATGAAGATCAGGAAGATAAAGACTAAGAATAGGAGCATATCTAAGTTCCTTTTCTCAAACAGTGATTAGAATAAAAAATTTGTTATAGTGAGTAGAATTGTCACATAGTGTTGCCTTGCTAAACCAACAATTTTAACTCCATTCATATATATATATATGCATAATTTATAAGCTTAGCAATTTTTCCGACTAAATCAAGCGAGTAGTATATATGATCCTTTCTTCTAACTCAAGGTAGTCTTGGGGCCAAGTCCATTGTTGTAGTGTTGCCAGTAGCTAAAAAGAAAGGGAAAAAAATGGAGTATGATCCACAACTTCAGCTGTTGACAAGATGGCATTAACCTTAAGGATAAAGCTAAGGAAATGAAAGGACTCTGTGCAATTCTTTTTTTTCTTCGGCCTCCCAAATAATTCCATCCTCACTGTTGTAAAAAATTATGAATAGACCTATCATAATCCATAAACAATGTGTGGTGATGAAGAACAGCCCAATTTTACTGGAGCAAGGACAAGAATTTGAAGAAAGTAAAATATACCCAACTATTGGCAATTATTATTATTTTGAAATTCCAAAATTGACAATTATAAGTCCCCATCATAAAACATGCTATGAATGCGCTGCCTTAATTTTCAACGTTACAAGACCATCATATCCAAAATTTTCGCTTTTTTTCAAGACCTAACATAACATATGAAGTAAAGAAGAAAATCAAAATCATCAGTACTGCTTCACACATGAAACAAAATGGGTTTTGTATCCACTCTATCTCCATATCACAATCTTCATTTACTGTAAAACTTAGCTGTTTTATATCAAATAGTTTCATTCACAAGCCAGCATCGCTATCATTTTTTTTTTCTTTTAAATGCGAATTTGAAAGTAGATGTCTAAAATTTATTGACACCTAGTGCACGTGTTTAAATAGTTCGAAACATAAATTTAAAAGGTAGACAATATATTGTTTAACTAGCTTCAAATTTCTATAATAAAATACGCAAATGTCTCCACAGTCTTGTTTGGGATTGAGGTGCTGTAACTCAAAAGCTACTGTTACTGTGGAAAAAAAAACTGTAACTATAAAACAAAAGTTAATAATATATAGTAAATATAAATTTTAAATAATAATTTTGACAAAATTATTCAAAATATAATAAAATTTTCATTATACAAGTAAAAAATCATATCAATATAGCTTCTAAGTTACAACAACTAGTATTTATTAAATACTTTAGTGCTGTAACTTTTACAGCTGCCCAACCTCAATATGAAACGCACCCCATGTCTAATATCTTGAAAATAATTTTCATGTATATCGAACATCAAGAAACGAACTCCTCCTAACAGTATGATTGAAGGAGATTGAGATGTCGGGCACCCGGCAAGAATTCTACAGTTGATTTGCATACCACATAATTAAAAGGCACATGTATTGTGCAAAATATGCAGCTTCTAGAGGACAAAGAATGTGAGATTTTCAGGTTCACGTTGGCTACAACTATACCATCTTTTCATTGAGGAGAATACGAGCAACCCTTTGACATGGACCTTACAATCCCTCCATTGAAGACCAAACATTGTACAGTTGTGATCGTACCCACATATCTTCGTTTTGCCTAATCATATGACAGTGCCATTGGCCAAATTCAAAGAATTTTATTAGTTACTAGAAGAATATTTTTACCCAATATTCTTTTACTAGATGGATTAATTTTGATGAATTTGAATCTTCTCTGCTGATACGAGCTTACACGACTTTAAAGTGTCTATAGTTGGATTAAAGGATCTAAACTCTCTATAATGTTCTAGTTTTCTTTTCCATTTATTACTTCCTTTAAATGATTTTTTTTAACCTTCTATGTTTCCTTCAAAGCAAATTTGGGAAGTTAATTATCCAATATTCTCGATTTTCTTCGATATATCTCAATTAATTAATATCATTAAATTTAAACTCTGGTAACAGTTAGAGTTCCAAAATGTTCTCTTTCTTTAATGAAATTTAATCCCCAAAATAGAAAACAAAATTTAGATAAAGTCAATTTTTAAATTATTTAAAAAAAAATTTAGATCTTTGAAAACAAGAAGATCTATGTTGACAATCACCTTTCTTAAAATTTAGATACCGACAATCAGTCAAATAAAACTACTTAAAAACTACTCGTCTTTAAAGTTACTTTCTTAACATAGTTAAAATTAATACTTGTTAAGTTGTTAATTATAAAAATACTACAAAAAAAATCCATCCATTAATTATTTTTTAAATTTTCTTCTAATGCCATGAAAGAACAACAACTTTGTATAATAAAGCTAAAAAAAATCACTTTCGAAAATTTGGAAAAAATAAATTTGAAAGAAAAGAAAGATATAGGAAGGTTGGGAACGATTTAAGAGTAGCTCATAAAAAGTCGGCGGCTCATGGATATGTCCAAATACAAAAAAGCTCCATATGAGCTGTTTAGCATGGTCCTTTGGTAATAATTTTAATAATATCATCAATTGACTGATAACATTATTGTTACTCAATATTTATATTGACTTGGAATTTGTAATTCATTCAATAAGCTAAAGCTAACCTAAGAAGATTCCAAGCTCTTTGAAGTTAGGTAATTATATCTTAAAAAATACAATAATAAAGTATTTGATAAATACTAACTGCTGTAATTTAGAAATTAAGTTGATTTGATTTTATATTTGTATGATGAAAAATCTATTATATCTTTATTAATTTTATCAAAACTATTATTTAAAAATTATATTTACTACATAAAATATTAATTTTTATTATATAATTATAATTTTTTTTCACGACGACTGTAATTTAAAAAATACAACACCCCAATCTCAAAACAGAACCGTAATCTATTAATAAATTATATAAACATGTTAATAAAATCTTATACCAATGAAACAACATCTTAATAATAATTTATGTTCTATCTTGTATCAGTTACTATCACAACTTAAAATGGTTTTTAACAAGTAATTGTTATTTGTATATAAACATTTATTATGTAATTTATTTTATTTTAGAAAAGAGAGTTGGGTGATAAACCGCGTTCATGCATCTTCATTTTCTTATAAAAATATTTTGAAGTAAATTATCAAATTTGACTCATTATAAGTAAGTCTAAATATGTGCCTAACCCTAAAGTGTGTACTTAGATAAGTCTCCACTGCCGACAAAAAAACAAATTAATGATTATTTTATTATTTATTAGCCTTGTAGTATTTTCAATTTGAAATGCACAAATTTGAAAATTTTGTTATTACAGCAAATTATGAACTAATTTGTATCTAAGAAACCTTACAAGGTTGCAGCTAGATCTCTGTTCTGTAATCAGTGTAATAATTCAGATTGGAAGAGAACAGTGTAAAATATTGATTGGTCCACGTGTGGCTACACGAACCTTATTTCATGCAACACCCCCATTTGTGTAAAAAGAAGTTACAGCGCACAATATCATCATATCATTGTCCAAAATAACTCCATCTCATTGACTCTTGTGTATTTTCTCTGTCTATCTCTACTTTCTCTCTCTATTGCCCAATGGTGTTTGTGGAGCCCAGAACTGGACCTTTGCTTTGCTGGCTTCAAGCTCTCCATTGTTGCTCCTTTATTGGTCTTGTCTGCTAAGCTTTTTACATAGAAAGACCCTTTTCAGTTTTCATTTGTTTCATCCAATTCTGCACATAAATTTTCCGGGAGGAAAAAAAAAAAGAGAAGCTCCTTTGTGTTGTTGGACTCAAAAACAAGTCGAACCCATCTTCAGTTTTTCTCTCCTGATTTGATTGATCCATAGATCTAATGATTTGAATGATACCCACATGAAAGTTTGTCCTTTTTAGATCCCCCTTCTCTCTTGTTCATCAACCTTGAGATATTTAGTCAAACTAAGGGTAAGCTTTCATTTTTCTTTCTGGTAGTTGAAAAAAGTTGGAAGTTTTTATGATCAATGAGCTCGTGGGGATTTCTGAAATTTGTTTTGGTTTTCACTTGTTCAATGTGAAATGGTAGACTTTCTGGATTGTATCAATAGCTTTGATATTTTGAAGTAAAAAAGTGGGGGCTTTGACCATTTTATTTTTCAAAGTTGTGTTTTTGTTTGATTTTTTCATTATTAGCGGCTGTGTATGTGTTCATTGGCTGTTTCTATTTCAAGAAAAGAGTTGATGACTTTGATATCATTTTGGTGTAATTCACAACTGAAAATATCTGCGAAGGGAGCTTCTTTACATCCTTTCTTTGATCTGTTAGTTTCTAATTACATCATTGTTACTTTGCGTGTACTTTAGTTCTTGCTGTTATTTCTTTATGTACATACTGCGTACAGTTCACAGTTGATTAGTAGTATCGTGTTATAATTATTACTGTGTTGGGAAGTAGAGGAATTTTAGGTTAAAGAAGTGTTGAATCCTTATTGCGCAAGCATTAATTCTGTGTATCTTGTTGTTGATTGATGTTGTGGCTGTAGAGTGTTTGAGAAGTAGAGAAGCATATACATAACAGCTGGAATATTTGAGCAGTGTTGTTTAGAGAGGCTATTAGATGTGGAGAATTCCGAGGGTTGTCTGGATGAGATGAGGGATGTTATCGGAGTTAATGAACCTTTTGAGGGCCTGTTTTCGGCCAAGGTCCGATCGATATGTTCACTCGAATTCGGATTCTGTGGGTCGTCAAGATGGCTTATTGTGGTACAAAGATAGTGGACATCATGTAAGTGGTGAGTTCTCAATGGCTGTAGTTCAGGCCAATAATTTACTTGAGGATCAAAGCCAAGTGGAGTCAGGGAGTCTGAGCACTCACGAGTTTGGGCCATATGGTACCTTTGTTGGTGTCTATGATGGTCATGGAGGACCTGAGACATCGCGCTATATCAACGATCACCTCTTTCAACATCTCAAGAGTAAGTGACTTCAATTTCAAAATTTTCTATATTTATTTCTGGTATAAAAGGAGCTTTGTGGTTTTAAAATTTATTTTGTTGTTGAACACTACTTTAATGCGGTTTAATAATTGTGGAAGGAATATGCGTTTTTCAATTGTCTTTTGGTATTTGAGATCTATTCTCTAACCTTTTATTGTTCCTTGTTTTTATGTTACGTCAGGATTTACTTCGGACCAGCAGTCAATGTCAGCGGACGTGATTAGGAAAGCATATCAAGCAACAGAGGAAGGGTTTATGTCTCTTGTTACTAAACAGTGGCCTATGAAACCACAAATTGCAGCAGTTGGATCATGCTGCCTCGTTGGAGTTATTTGTGGTGGAACACTTTACATAGCCAACCTTGGTGATTCCCGTGCTGTTTTGGGGAGAGTCGTGAAGGCAACTGGGGAAGTGTTGGCCATTCAACTTTCAACAGAGCACAATGCGTGCATAGAATCTGTGAGACAGGAGCTGCAAGCTTTGCACCCTGATGACTCCCAGATTGTAGTTTTAAAGCATAATGTATGGCGTGTAAAGGGCCTCATACAGGTAAGTCTGTCTCTGTGCAGAAAATGGTCATGTGCAATAGTTTTTCTGAAAGCTTGGATATTTATAATTTGTGCTATAACTTCTCAGTTTCTATATGTTGCAATATTCTCCAGTTCATGATATTTCTGTATTCTGGCCTTTGATAATCAAAAACATCAAGTAAAATTAGAGGACTCGAGTTTTCTATGCTGTTTGCTTGCTTATCTTCGACTTCTGTTTGATTTGCAATGATTTGCAGTTCCCTTTTCCTGGCATATTATCCAGGGTCCCAATGGTAGCCAAGTGAAGGGATGAAAAAGAATATTACTTGAAAAAAAAAGTGTATTTTATCGGGTAAAGAAAAGGAGAAATATACTGGGTAGAAAGAGCATAAAGTTAAATGAAGGTAATGGAGAATAATTTCCTATAAAATGATAGTTCCAAAGGGCTATAAGAATTGGTTCATTTGGATTTATGGGGTCATAAGTATGATCAGGTATGGTTAAGATAAAAGGTTTCCACCTCTAGCCCAAACAGATTCCCTCATATTAGATGTAAGTGGATCAATATTTTCATGGTCAGAGATGAAGTCGACAGTTACTTTATAGTGTCATTGATGCAAAGTTACTTTATAGTGTCATTGATGGAAACTTTTATAAATACTGAATTAAAATGTTCAGTAACTTTTGCAATATCTAAACAATTGACTAGCTACAATATCATGATGTTCATCATAATCATGGATTTATTTCTCAAACTTAATTTAGTATCCTTGTTGCATGCTTTTCTTTTGATGCAGTATTTCACTTTTGGTCTTTTGGCTGATGGTAACAATCTGTGACCTTTCAGGTTTCCAGATCAATTGGTGATGTATATCTGAAGAAGGCTGAGTTCAACCGGGAGCCTTTATACATTAAGTTTCGTCTTCGTGAACCCATAAAAAGGCCTATTTTGAGTGCAGATCCATCAATTTCAGTGCACCAGCTGCAACCACATGATCAATTTGTAATATTTGCATCTGATGGGCTCTGGGAACACCTAAGTAATCAAGAAGCAGTTGATATAGTTCAAAATCATCCACAGAGTGTAAGATACATATTCTATGCCAAAAAATCTGAATACCTAAATTAGTTAGAAAGTAATGACTTTGCTCACGTCACTATATCCTGTAGTTTAAACTGTATGAAGTTTATGGTTGTCTTTAGATCTTAGAACCTATCTTGATTTGTTGTACATCCCTGGCAGAGCCATAAACCCCATGAGGATGGTCCTTTTATGAATCTAACTATTTGGTGCTGGCTGATACTTTAGATTATTTTGGTTAGGGTTTTTGTTTTGACTACTCTTACTGCAACTCATTTACCATAAATATATTTGTTTTCTCAAAATATTTTATGAGAAGACGGCAATGGCAAAATAAAATGAGACCAGTTTTTAGTTTAGGCTGATCTACCTTCTGTTAGAATCTTATTCTTATACATGGTTTTATACTTTTATTATTTTTCTGTGGTCTTATTTCTTTGCATACTATTGTATGAATTCGGAATAAATGCCGTCATAAACATAGGCATGAAGCTGATAGTATAAGTGATTGTAGGAACTGGAACAAATACAAATTTGAGATGAAAACTAATTTTCATTTTCTAACCTTCATGCAGGGAAGTGCAAGGAGGCTTGTGAAAGCTGCTTTACAAGAAGCAGCAAAAAAGAGAGAAATGAGATATTCTGACTTGAAGAAGATAGACCGTGGCGTCCGCCGGCATTTCCACGATGACATCACAGTAATAGTTGTGTTTCTTGACTCGAGCCTCGTGAGTAGGGCTAGCTCAGTCAAGTCCCCGAATGTATCGGTGAGAGGGGGTGGGATCACCTTGCCCCATAACACGTTAGCTCCTTGCACTATGCCAACAGAAACTGGTGGTACCTGATATGATTATGTATCTCACGTCTCTATATGTTGTATTGTATCATTCTCTTGTGTGAATACCAGCAGGTAGCTTCCAGAAGCGATAAGAGGAGCAAGCCTTCAATTCTTTAATGTACACTGTAACTTTTTACACTGAGGACTGATACTTGCATTTAGCTTCTGTGCCCTAGAACTTTGAAAGAACTGGAGAAGAGGAGTATAAATTGACAATTATTATAGTTGTTACATTCTGCCCCTTATTTTGGCATCTGCACTTCAACATTCGAGTTGTAAAGTGTACAACCAATCGTATCAAGTGTTCTTCTTGCTTGCTTGTTTACCGCTTTAGAGGTTATATATGATAACACGGAGGAATTTACAATCATGAGTTGGTTTCAGACAGCTTTTTATGTGCAGACACGGCCAGTTATCATGAAACGTGTAAGGCTGTGGTCAAAGGTGAACATTTGAACATTTGGTTTTTTTTTTGTCATTATGTTTTTACTTGCAGCATCAAAGTTTCAAGCCAGAAGAAACTCACCTCGCGTTACATGATTAATACACATCATCTGCGAATGTTTCATACAGCTCTTGCATTTCTGCAATTTTTTTCTGGTGAGATGAGGTGAGGCCTTGAAGGGTAATGCATTGCAGAATTGTAAATGATAAGAATCTGTTTTCCATTTGAATAAACTCTCTCGTTTCTTCATTGTCCAACTTCATGACCAAGGAAGAACATATCAAAGTTGGACCGGTAACTTTCGAAGTCAAGTAATCAAACTTGTTTACTTGTTCAAATGGCTAATGCTTGAACAAGCCTAATAAGACCTTCAACCTTATGATTGATGCATGTCTTTGACTTGTCATTTCATTGTTCAACGTAAGGACAGAAGCATGAGATGGTAATCTGAAGAGGTCTAACACTAATCAAACATTACGCTGTAATTTGAAAAAAAAAAAAATTGTTTATTTTGCTTTTGTTGGGCTTAGCAACATTCAAACGGACTAATGTAATTAGCTCCATAGCCAGTTTCTCCAATCAATTGAAGACATTTTGCAAATCGAAGCACCCATATATGGCCATGCATATAGAGTCAATAAATTTTGCTCACTACCCATAGCAGTAGCTCACACATCACTACATCAGTACAATCTTTGAGACAAAAAACTATTTTTTTTTTTCAAAATTGAATATTGGAAAAAGAGGAGGTGGGGATTTACGAGGAGGAGGAGTAAAAAAAAAAAAATAAATAAAAAGAGTTCTTTTTCTCAGGCTTTGTCAGGCTGAGGCATATTCTCAGTAACCCACAGTGCTCTTTTGGTATGTTGCATGTTTTGGTCATTTTTTTTTTAATTATTGAAACTCTCTTTTAAGCCTTTAAAAATGGCTCAGTTCTCCATGCCATAACAATTTATCAGTGATCAGTCACCACTCACCACTGTGCTTTAAGGTACAAGGACTCAGTTGAAGACAATGATGCACATTATAAACACTAGCTAAGGGACCTTCTTGAAAATCCCACAAGGCCACAAACACAAAATTTAGTAGTTATTTTTAATTGTGATGCATTTTGGACAAAGCCTTTGATCCATTTCCCTTTTTTTTTTCCCCTCCTTTTCCTGAAAGGTTGATCCATTTCAGTTTAAAATGCATAGTTACAGGGGTGATATGTAAAATGGAAAAAATGTTAAGTGGATAGAAAAATGAGGAAAATAAAAAAAATGGAAGAGAAAGAGATGATAAACTTTTTTTTTTAATCTTTTTCTACACCTATTATAGTCGCAGACTCACAAATCATAGCTCTATTAATAATAATTTAAAATGCGTGTAATTGTGCATATTAAATCATTGTTCTATATAATCAAATATAGATAATTAGAGTGCAGAGTTTAGTACATTGTCTTCACAATGTTTGATAGAATTTCTTTTATTTTTTTTGTTATAATTTAAGTTTTTGTTATTGGCATTTCGAATTTTTCGATAAAGTACCTAGTTTAAAAGGTAAGCAATAAAAAGAAGTTTTAAAATTTATGATTTTTCTACGGTAAGTGAAAATAGAAGTGTTAGACTTAATAATGCTATAATAGTTGGACGATCATAGTTGTGAACTTGTGAATTATTTGCGGATTTTTCTCTCTTTTTTTTTTTGCTAAACTTTTATATTTCCATAGCATTATATCAAGCTTTTTATTTATGGTTTTGTTACCCATTCTTACAATTCTTTTTTCTTTGAACCTGTGGAATCCTGAAAAAAAAAATTCTCAAAAAATGCAACAGGGAGCCCAGAGAGATACACAAAAGTATGTAGATTGGAAAGGATCTCTCATCCACAGTTTGTACAGCTCAAGCAGAAGCAGTTTTCAAAAAATCATAGCAATTCATTGGCATAACTGGGTTAGTTCAAAATGAGTGAAACACAAGTACTTCTACTGCTTTGTTTTGTATAAGCAAAAGCAACTAAGCAAAGTACACTCAGCTCAATTTTAGATTTCAAGTTGAGTAGAGTAGAATAGATGATTCACTCTACCAACTACTCCTTTCTTTTCTCCTCTCAATATTATGGGGAGAAAGAAAAAGAAAAAGTAAAAAAAATGATTTGAAAGAGCTTTTGGCACTGGAAAAAGTACTGAACTGTTGTTATCTATTTTACAAAAACAGTATGACATTTCATCAAAGTGGAAGGACATATAAATAAAAGGATCCTCTAAGTTACATGCATGTACCTTACAACCCTATCACATGAATAGTATCTATACATTATTCATGTGAGAGAGATGTAAGGTACATGCTTGTAACTTAGCATTACCCTAAACAAAATGGAACATTTATTTGTGGCTTGACTTAGTTGAACTGATAAGAATTCTTATTTGACATGTCATGAAAAATTCACAAGTTCACAACCATGATCATCATCAAATTAACATGAAAAAATCATCATTTTTTTTTTCATTTTGATCATGACTAATTACTTGCATTAAATATAGGGTTGGATTTTTCATGGACACTTCTTTGTTAAATGGGACTAGATTTTGTTCATACTATCTGAAGTTCAGACATGTCCAAGGACATATACTAGCTAGCACATATCTAACTAAGTATTAATAATTAAAAGAAATAATGCACAAGTTATATATACACACAAAGTAAGTGTTTGGCAATTGTATTGGAAGTAAGATTTCAATCTAATTTCTTATTTGGTTCTCTCATATGTTTCAATCTACTTTCTAAGAAAGGTAATAGTATCAGCCAGCTAGAAGGATTAAATAAGTACTCTCTCCAATTCATTGGCTAACCATGAAAGAACTAGAAATGAATGCAAAATCTAATAATGCCATGGCCAAAATCTCAGTTTTATTGAACCTGAAGGGAGAGGCAAGCAGGCAAGCAGGCAACATCAACAACATAGATATGGGTAATAGATCATGTGCTCATTGGCAGCAGTTGCAATGACGTTTAATTTTTACTAATAAACCAAGGTTAAGCACCACAACTACAATTCCGTTATTACAAGTTTGACAAGCTTGAAACAGGATTAAAACCGTTTTAGTAATAATAATAATAATAATAATAATAATAATAATAATAATAATAATAATAATAATAATAATAATAAAGAGTAATCATGAATATTTCAAATTTTTATTTATTTTAAATGATGTTTTATTCGTTAAATGGTTAATATTTTTTTTATAAAATTTAAATAAATAAATTATATTATCTCATCAATCAATAACGGAAACAATTAAGGAATTAAGAGATAAGTTTTCAAAACATGTAGCACTACTCAGTGCTTAATCTATATATATATAAAGCTGAGACTACAAGAGGTGATGTTGCATCACTATTTCTCATCTTTGTATATTTTTTATTACCTAATAAATAGATAAATTTTCTTTCAGATTTGTCTTTTCATCTTCTCATGATTAATTTAATTATTATTAGACAATAACAATTATGTAAAGGTTTTAATGATGCATATTCTTTGTAATGAACATCAAATGGGGAGTGTTATGAATATATTAAAATAAATATGGATGTTCATAATATATATCTCTTAGTCTCCCCACTATCTCCAATTAGCAACCTTTAGCTTCCCTATAACTCTCATTATCTCACAAGGAATTATGATCCATAATTTTTCATTAATTTCATGGAGTGATTATGTAACTATAAAAAGTGAGCTCATCTTTTTGTTTTGTACACACACAATTGGAATGAATAAATCACTCTATAATATATTCTCTTATTTTATTCTCTATCTTGCGTTGCTTCTTTATTTGTACTGTCGGCTAATAATTTTTTTTTATTTTTTATAAGGCTGCCTCATCTTAAAAAAATCAATTCATATTTTTTATTAGTTTCATCAAGTGTAAAGTAAGAAAAAAAGAATAATGTTAATTTTTTTTTAAAACCGCGTAAAGTGTGGTTCTATTTTCTAATAATAAAATAAATAGAAGGCCACTCTGTATTTGGTGGGCTGTTATTCTTGCTCTCACATTTGTTAGTTAAGCCTTATTTCATGAATTAAATGCAAAATAATATTAATAATTATTTGATTATAAAAAATTATTCTCTAATTGTAATGTCAGTAATATCAATAATAAAATTAAAATAAAATAAGCAAAAGAAACGTAACCAAGGATAAAAACAAATCAAAGCATCTCTCTCTCTCTCTCTCTCTCTCTCCTCTAATCACAGGTAATATTGCAGTGGTCTGGTCACTGGTCAGGTCTGGTCTGGTCTGGTCACACCATTGTTTTAACAAGTTATTTATTAGAGTGCCTTTGACTCCTCTTTTTACTCACAACTCTGTCCATTCCTCGTCTGTCTTTTCCCCCCAAAAAAGGGTAAAAAAAAAATCCCAGTAAATTTACCTGCTCCCTTTTCTATTTCCTTTTTCTGGATGATAAAATCAAGTTATCATTAAACAATGGTATATCGAGTGGTGACATATTAATATGGTAGAAGTTTATGATCCGCGACTCCATGTCATTATTATTGATTTATATATATATAGTGATTATAGTAGAGTTGCTCCATCTAAAGTTCTGTTTAATAATCACATAATCAAAATAATAAATGATAAAAACTAAATTATTATTATGATTATGTAGTTATTAACAATATTTTATGGTAGAGCAACTCCACTGTAATCGGACCCTATATATAGTTATTGGTTACAAATTCTTCCTTATTAATTTATTAGTGTATCTATAGAGTAATGGTAGTTGTTAATTTTTTATTATTGGTTTCAAAGTCTTCCTCATGAAAATTATAAAATTGTGCCATGTGTTTAGGTAATTATCATGCCATAAAAACTAGTACTCATTAGATTATCCTCTTATATTTGTAAATTTATACTTTAATCTATTATATGTAATGTAACATAAATTTTAAAAATTATAATAAATAAGTTGAGACGTATAACTAAAAAATTAATACATATTTTTTTTAAAGCTCAAATAGAAAGAGAAAGAAACTTAATTTTGGAGGGTGAAACTTGTTTAAACTTATGATTATTACTTTTAAGTCGCTACAATTTATAAATATATTATAGCATAGGATTTACGAGATTCTCCATTTGTACACTTATGATAAGGTAGTCTAAAATTCTATCAAGAATAATTTAAAAAGTTGTGTCAATTAAAGACAAAATCTTATCTCACATTTAAAACACATATTTATTTACACTAAGTATTTGAAGAGATATATTTACCTCTATATATATATACACACGTATTGATTTACGCACAATAAATTTTTGAACTAACTATAATTTTAAGGTAAACTTCCTTTTACTCTCAATTAGAATGACAAAAACTTCCTTTTACTCTCAACTAGAATGACAATTCTCAATTATCTCCTAAAAATATAAAAAAACTTCAATTTATTCCATTTTCGTTTTTAAGGTAAAGGAAAATAAGAGTATGTTGATGAATTTTTTTATCTTCTTAATTGATATTTTCATATTTTTAGAAATTAAATTAAAGATTATCGATGTAAATGGGGAGTAAATCAAACTTTACCATAATTTTATGAAAATTTTAATTTTTGATGCTGTCTCTACTAGAGTCCAAAATACATAATACAATGAAATTAAATTTATTTGCCTATTAATGGATAAGAATTTGTCACTGTATTATTTATAACAGTGAGTTGCTAGTGTCGTAACAACTCTGTGGAGAATTGTTGCGCAATAAACTAAACGAAATGACCAAACACAAATGACTAAAACAAGCTCTCTTCTCTCTCTTTCTCGAGCCCCTACCTTCTCCATCACCTATGCTATGTGCTAAATCCAATGCATTTCCTTTAACCTGTCACGTTTCTTCATCGCTTTCTACATTTCTCTGCTCATCAGTAGCTTGCTAGGTTTTTAAAGCAGGTAACATCCCATCAACTCATCAACTTGAAAGCTCCTCACTTCTTAGTATTTTTAACCATGAGAAGAACATTGTTGTTGCTTACGGCCAACATTATATGTAAGAGATGAAATGGGTAGTTTTTGTTTGCCAAAATGTTAAAGGAAAATGTTAAATGGGTTGCTTCGAAACTTCTCAAACGCCCGTTTTGTTCTTTATTTCTCTAAAGCTTCTCATTTTGCACTTTGACACTAACCCACTTTCTTTTTGTCACTTCTTTTTGTCACTTTAGTGTAAACAACAGCTTCAGAATGGGAGGGTGTGTTGCTTCCAAACTAGAGGAAGCACAAGTTGTGGCCATTTGTAGAGAAAGAAAACGCCAGTTGAAGTTAGCTGTAGAGAAGAGATATGCTCTAGCGGAAGCACATTGCAATTACTGTCAAGCTCTGTATGCAGTATCCGCAGCCATTAAGCTGTTCGTTGCTAGACATGCTTCCCCTGCTTCACCATATCTCATTACTTTCCCTCCTGCTACTGGTTCTCCGCCGCCGCCGCCACCACCACAAAGTGACCATAAGGTTATAAACAACCCAATATTTCTTGAAAAAACGCCCTCTGAGTCAAACCAAGAAGCCATTGCTTGTGAATCATGTGGTTCTTCAACAACTTCAGATTCTTGTGATGAAGGGGAAGAGGTTGAAGAAGAACAAGTGATTAGAGAGGAACAGACTTGTATGTACTATAATTACATGCAAATGCCTCAGTCAGTGCCATCAGAACAAGTAGTCAGAGAAGAGCAGGCTTGTATGTTCTATAATTACATGCAAACCCCACCACCACCAGCAATGCCTTCGCCTCAGAGAGATTTTGGGTGGGATTTTTTCAACCCATTTGATGGTGCTAGGCCAGAAGTTATAAGCAGTTACAGAAGGATTTCTGATGATGAGTTGAAGGCTGTAAGAGAACAGGAAGGGATTCCAGAGCTTGAAGAGGAAGAAGATAGAGAAAAAGAAGAGAAAAAAGCGGTGATGGCTGAGGAAAATGTTCCGAAAGAGGCTGAGAAGAGTGAAGATGGCGCTGTGAAAGAAGTGGATGGGGCAAATGTGAGCCACGGAGAGCCAAAGGGTCTAACTGTTATTGGCAGCCCTGAGAAAGGAAGGGAGCTGCTTGAAGCATTGAAGGACATTGAGGACCATTTTATCAGAGCTTATGATTCTGGAAAAGATGTATCCAGGATGCTAGAGGTTAACAATGTTCATTTGCTGTCTAATTTGGAGGGAATCAAAGGTAAGAATGGTTTTTCTTCTTATGGTTCTGTTATTTTAAGCATCTGTTCTCATCATTTTTATCTGCATGAGCTATATCTTCGGCTGCGGCCATTTTGTATGTGTCCTTTTGCTGGACTTCATTTCAAGTTGCCATTTTCTTAGAGAATCTGCAACCTGGCTAGAGGAAATGGCATATGGATTTTTTTTTGAGTCTTTAACTTGCAAACTTAACCCCTCTTTTCATGATTTTTAAATGTTATAACTATCTTTCAATTTCAGTGGCATTGCATTTTTTTTCATGGCTTGAATTCAATTAATTTGGCGTTCCTAAAAGGTCTGATTAGTCGTTCTGACAAGATCTAGATGGTGGAGCTTATTCTACTATCTTCGTTTAATTATGGAAAATGTTCTTTTAATTGATTTATGAAGCTCCGTTCTTGATATTGTGGAAAAACTGCAGATTATGCAGAATAAGTTCTCAAAGATGACTCTTTTTACCTTTTTATCTCTCTTTTTTATTCTTGCTACATTATTGTATTTTCGATCAGTCCTCAATTTAGTGTTACACTGACCACATATCATTACTGATCTTTTTATTTTTTTTCCCCTTTTAACAGTTTATATCCTTTGATGCAGAGAACTCCTCAAAACTCATGCAACAAGCTATTACATGGCATCGGTCCACATCATCGTGTAAGAGCCTTGTAGTATCCAGTTCCAAAAATTCTTTAACGTGGAAAGAGTTTAACAACGATCTCTTCAACGACTATGGGGTGATGAATGCCGGAAGCCATTCTTCAACATTGGACAGGCTGTGTGCTTGGGAGAAGAAGCTTTATGACCAAGTTAAGGTAACAATATTTCAGATACTGCGTTTTCATTAAATTATCCATCTGTAATGAAGCTGTTCTTCACAATTATTGGGATGTTTTACTACCTGCTAATTCAACGAAATGTTGATCTTGAGATTTTTTACTTTAGTCATTTTCACCTTTATTCCACAATTTTTATTGACATCATTAGATATTGGTGCAACTTTGGTCCAATGGATAGAGTATCTATATGTCACCTTTGCTTCTCTATGAATTGCCCATGTCAAAAACTTGGTTGTCTTGCTGGTGATGGCTTCTTGTTCTCTCTCCATATGTTGGGCCGGCAAAAGGCAAGCAAAAATTAATTATTAACAAAGCTGGATTACCAAGTATTTCCTTTCTGATGATTTTTTATTCTTTGCTTTGCTTTGGCATGAATAGCTTTGATTTTGTCTCCCAAAAAAGCTCGCGCAAGGATCTCGATGTTTTACAGGAACATTTTGAATCATGCAAGGAAGAAGAGGAACTTTTTTATTTTATTTTCAAGTAACCTTCTGCCAATATCACTATGGCTTTTGACATTTTTTCTTTAGGAAGGGGATGACACTCGGAAAATCTATGAGAGGAAGTGCTCGCGGTTGAGAAACCAGGACTTCAGAGGAGATGATGAACTCTTTATAGACAAAACTCGAGCAAGTGTGAAAGATTTATATGCTCGGATCTTGGTTGCAATTCGCAGTGCTGAGACTATCTCAAACAGAATTGACAAAATAAGAGATGAAGAACTGCAACCTCAAGTTGTTGAACTGTTAAAGGGGTAAGGGCGTCCAACCTCTACAATAAACCAAGAGGATTGCATATTGATTGACATTCTTCATGTCATTATTTTTAATTTAGTTTCTATGTTGTGCAGCCTAACAAATAACTGGAAAATTATGTCAGAATGCCATGAAACCCAGAAGAAGATTGTTTCTGAAGTGAAAACTTTAGCGTGCTCTACTTACGGAAAATTCTGCAATGACTCTCATCGGCTAGCTACACTTCAGCTTGAGGCTGAGCTTTTAAATTGGCGTGAATGCTTTACAAGCTATGTTGCAGCACAGAAAGCATATGTTGAAACTCTACATGGTTGGCTAACCAAATTCCTTGTCCCTGAAGTTGAATTCTCTTCTAGAAGGAGCAAGAGCTCATGCTCATCGGCACCATATCGTCTTGACGGGCCTACTTTGCTTGTCATCTGCAATGGTTGGTTAGCGTCCGTGGACAAATTACCAAATAAGGCAGTCTCCTTTGCACTGAAAAGCTTTTCAAAGGAGATGAGAGCATTGTGGTATCAGCAGGGTGAGGAACAGCATCAGAAGAGAAAAGTTGATAGCCTAACAAAAGAACTGGATGGTAGGACTTTGGCATACCAGAAAACAGAGACCAGGGTCCTTGAGGCCAAGCTCACGGAAATGAAGTCATTGGAGCTAGGGGCAGACACCCATTCTCAAAACGAGTACTTGACAATGAAGAAGGATCAGTTGGACATGTTCAGAAGGAAACTGGAAGCTGAAAAGGAGAAACACCAAAACTGCATTCAAGAAACACAAAGGATCACGTTGAATGGAATTCAGACCGGTTTTTTGACAGTTTTTGAGTCGTTAGCAGAATTCTCCAAGACTTCTGTAACCATGTATAATGACCTATTGACATACAGTGAGAATGCTGGAAAAAATGGGAGCCCGTCATACATTGAA
Organism: Citrus x clementina; assembly: GCF_000493195.1. NCBI lineage: Eukaryota > Viridiplantae > Streptophyta > Magnoliopsida > Sapindales > Rutaceae > Citrus > Citrus x clementina. Next base: position 785,452 of record NW_006262022.1, read on the forward strand.
GGCTCACAAGTTGAAGAAAATGGCAGCAGTTGAGTCCATATATGTGAGCAAGGGCTCAGGTGGATTTCTGGTGTGTGTTTGCAAATCGTATCAAGTCGAAGCAGCTCGCTGAGACAAGTATATTTATGTCTATTGTGGGATGATTTTTTTTTTTTTTAAAGGATTGCCATTTGTGTGCTCGAAAGGTTTGCCCATAATTTTGTAATACGACTTGTATATTCCTGCTTCATTTCTCTTGGCAAGGTTGGCCAAGAAGTGTGAAGGAAGGCAAATGGGCAGTCAGGCGTACGTAGATAAAACTTAGTTGACGAACCGAGGATTTTAATTTGTTATGTGACAATTGATCCCCTTGATCAGCGACTGATTATTTTGCTTTATGCTCAGGAAGCTCCTCTATGCAACCCTTCAGAAAATCTTTAAGATTCCAACTACCTTTCTGCGCAGCATCTAACTCTGCAGGCTTTGGGCAGCAGAGTGAAATAGCGAGCTTGAGACTGCTACACAAAGCAAAAAACTATGGGCGCATGTCCTCTCCTGAAGCTTTTTCAAAGACTAATGTCTATAAATGCTCTCTGTAGAATATCATTTAGGTATTCCGCAACTTTAAAACTTGGGGTGTGAATAACATGCAGTAGCTCTACCATAGAGTTTCTCCCACTTTCTTCTTACAAGTTCACTTTTCCGTTGCGCATCCCTCTTTTCTATTGGAATCCTATGTATACGTGTGTGTGGAGTTGCTCCACTGTAGAATGACTCAAAAAGTTGATTAGGTGTTTGGAAGTAGAACAAACAAGTTAAAGAAAAGTCTGTTTCTGGCTCCCATGAATGAAACTATAAGAGTTCAAAAGCATTTGAAAAAAAAAATGGATTTACATGTTGATTGTAATTCTCAAGCAGATCTCAGAAATAATTCAAGATTCACTACATTACTACCTTCTATGAGTAGTTTTGTACAGCATGCAATGATACACATCCTAAAAAAGCTGGGGTATGATCATGCCAATGAATAATTACAGGTTTTACAATACATGCTACAATTACAATTTCTGCTTAGCTCTATCTTAAGTACAGGGAAACCAAGAACTGCGAGAAAAGTATAAATTCACTAACTACAGCAGCAGGTGAATGAATGCCGAGAAATGGGACGATGTCTACCTGCAACCAGTTCTCCACTGCTGAGCCCACTACTGCACCAGCCACAAGCCCCCCAATGGTAATTACAGCAGCTTTTCCTGCATGAATGAAGAAAGAGTCAGTCCAGGTATTGACCTAAATCTTAGGCTGCCACATCCCATCCCACCATCTAACACCTAGGAAAAGCTAAAGAGCTCAAATCTGAAGCATCTTTCAGAAGGATTAACAAAATAGAATACGTTCCTCGTCGTAACCAAGCTCCCTCCTCCTCCCTTTTTACTTTGATGCTTCTTCCCAATTCTCCTTTTTACCACCATCAAGTCAAGACATAAGAAAATCTAAATAAACAACTGAAGCACTATACTAATTTTAAGAACCATATAAACTATAACCTAAAAGTGGACAACAATTACTTCCTGCATGAAAATTGTACCAAAAGTATAAAAAACTCATACTTCTAGAGTGAAAACTCATTCAAAAAAGATTAAACACAAAGCTGTAAATAGCAGATAGCTCATTACCTAGCTTAACATTCTTTCTGGTCATGAAGTATAAGGAAGCCCCAAAGCTGCTTGCTAAGATCAGCCCAGGAACATCAGCCCCAGCATAAGGTGCAATAGATGATGTAGAAGTGCCATTAACATAAGTTAAAACCATCAGAGCTCCATATACACCAGCTTGAATTCCCAAATCTCCAGTTGACGGGTTTTCTACCGAGACAGTTGACTTCTTCAAGGAAGTCTGCAGCCACTGAGGCATTGGTCCCATTCCTGGCGTACCCACAGGATTAACATCTGCATACCGGATGCTACTATCCACAACTTTCCCTGCTCGACGCTGAGTCAAGCTTCGCATAAGCAACATGTCATACGCAGCCTCAACCTAATAACAATTCAACCACAAAGTCATGAGAAAATAACAATAACCAACAACACTAAAAAGAGAGTTGGCATTACAAATACTTGCTACATGATAAATAGAAGGCTAGGCGACACTGTCCTAGGCTCATAGCAATAATGTCACCCACCCAATGGACCTCGTCAATAATAAATCATCTTAATTGAATGTGAAGTTTAATCAATAAACCAAATCAAATATCCAAAATTTTATCTATCAATATCAAAATATCCAATCCAATAGCAAACAACAGACCATGAGTTCACGTCTATATCAATGCACTGGTCTCATAAACCTTGAGCTTCTCAAGAATCATTGAGGAATCACAGGTCAACAACACATCAAAATCAAAGTTTAACAACCAGCTAAAAATTCAAACTTTGAGCTTAAATTCTTGATAGGTAGCAGGTATACATATTGCATACAACAAATCCCATAAAATTAAAGCACTCATAATTACACTGCTCTACAGGATTAACAATTTGACCTTTTCAATACAGCATAACTCTTATTCACATAATTTGCAAAACCCCTTTATTTGAATTTCAGGGTAATAATCTAATAAGGGTGAGAGATAAAAGTAACCTGTGCAATCGCCTCTTGGTCATCTTTACAGTTAGCAACAATCGAGTTTTTGGCGCGAAGTATTTCATCAAATGACGCAGTTTCTGACACCCCAAGTAGCTTCAACGCGTTCTCCACCGACATCTCGAAGGGAGCTGAGTCGTCGGCCCGAGAGCCGGCCTTGGCTACTCCTGAAGCAGCCAACGTGCGCCGGGACAAAGAAGTAAGGCCTCTGAAAAGTTCTGACTTTGTGGGCTTTAATGGAGTGGGGTGGCAGGTGGGATTGAGATGGTGAACCGCCGGCGGTCGGGGGATCTGTGAACCGGGAGAGAGGCGGTTGGGCCGGACGGAGAGAGTGGCAGCAGCCATCTGTGTCTGTGAAGGAAATGTGAGGCTGTGTTGTGGACTTGTGTCTTTTGTTTGTGTGTTGAAGAATCGAGTAAGAACCAAGCAACGGTAAATCTGAGATGATCCCGTGCTGATGTGGAGTTGGTGCACCTCAGCTGTTGTTATACATTAATATTAAATATTCATTAAAATTATTAACATTTTTATTTTAAAAAATTTTCAAAATTACATTAATATAAGTAAATCTGAAAAATTCTCCTCCCGAGTCGACGAAAGTCTAAATATATATACTCATATATATTTTGAGTAGTGCTAGGGAGAGAGAAAGATAAGAGGAAGCTGACATAAATTCACATATTCTCTTTCTACCATTTTTTTCGTTTTTTTCTCAATTTTCTCTCCCCTTAGTATTTTTCATATATATTTTGTATTATTTTAAAAACCTATCTTTTTTTAAGAATATTTCACTTGAGTTTGGGTTTTGAGATGGATAAACAGAATTAATTTGATAATATTTGACCAGCCCTGCCTTTGAAAAAAAAAAAAGGAAAATTATAAATTTTTAACTAAATTATTAAATTATAATTTGCTAGCATTAAAGCCAACATGAGTTTGACAAAAGTCTAAAATGTATTAAATACTCCTTTCCAAAGCTTGAGCCGTAAAATTAACTATTGTATGTGTCGACAAAATTCTATTGAACTGGTAAATTAGTCTATCTATTTTATGAAAATTGTTAAGTTACCTTAGGATACATTATGAGAAAATAAAACTTCCATCAAAGAAAAGCAAATGAAAGGCTTTCATAAAAATTGTCGAAGTTGTAATTGATGACCTAAAAGTAAAATTAATTAAACAACTATTTAGATCACTAAATACATCTTTTGAGTTAATGTAAGTTACATTATTACTTAACTTAACAATACCCCTATTTTATTTATTTATATTGTACGGTCCTTTTCATTTAGTCATTGTCCATTGATCATCCCCTTACAAGTCTTGCAAGTTAATACTTCCTAAAGGTGTCGTTTACCATTGCGCATGTAGAGATGTCACTAATTATTAGGAGAAAAATCTTTGGTTAGCCAGTTTTAGAAAAATAATGATTAAATGTGCGGTTCATATTCAGCTTGATGTGTTGTGGCAATTGCAAAGCGTACAAATAGATTTTAGTTTTATCAAGAAAAATAACGATTAAACTTGTGGCACGCAAAATGAAAAGAAAACAAAAATCCGGGTTCGTTGGCTAAGCGGAGACTTATGGTCACTGGTAGAAGCCGTGAACAGTTACTTTGGCGGCAAAATGTTAGCTTCTTTGAGGGCAGCTCCTACACTTTGCTTATCGAAGAGAAGATATAGAAATGGGTTCTGTTGCCGAGCGTCTACTCTCCAAAGCAACGCAAATGGAGACCGAAACAGCACCAACAACAATGGAAAGAACAAGAAGAAGATAGTCGTTGTTGGCTCTGGCTGGGCTGGCCTTGGTGCTGCTCATCATCTCAGCAAGCAGGTGCTTTATCCTCTTTCTGTGTGTATGTGAATTTTGACTTTGAATTTAGTGAAAAGGGTATTGGCGGAATTTTTTTTTTTGTTTGCAGGGATTTGATGTCACTGTACTTGATGATGGGAATGGCTTTGGCAGTCCTGATGATATCAGTATGCAGGGTAATAGATTTCAATTTTATCATAAGAGGAAATCAAGACAAAGATTATCATAGGGTGAGTTGAATTCATTCCATCTTATGAAGCCTAATAACAGTCCAATTTTTACTTTATGTTATAGGTTTTTGGTATCCTTTTCGGAATATCTTCAGTCTTGTTGATGAGCTGGGTATTAAACCCTTCACCGGCTGGATGAAATCTGCACAATATTCAGAGGAGGGGTTGGAGGTATTTTAGAACTTTTCTTTTGGGCGAGACAGCTGTATTTGTCTATGAATTGCCTTACCGGAATAATTTTGCAGGTTGAATTTCCAATATTCCAAGATCTTAATCAGCTTCCAACTCCGCTAGGAACCTTGTTTTATACTCAAGTACACCTTGGATGCTATTTTGGTGTGTTGGAAAAAGTTTATTTGCTAAGCTTTGGCCTTTCTGTTAACTGATCTTCATCACACCATGTGCAGTTTTCTAGGCTACCATTAGTAGACAGGTTGACATCACTCCCTCTAATGGCTGCAGGTACACTCCTTTTGTTTCTAGTCTTAGTTTTTTTGAAATGTTTAAATCAACTTCATCTGAACCGGATTGAAACCATGCGATCAGTTTGTCTTTGAAGGTATTAATTACTTTCTAAACCTTGTTTTGCAGTAATTGACTTCGACAACACTGATGTAGCCTGGAGAAAATATGATTCAAGTAAGGATCATAATCATAGCTTTGGAATTCAGCTAGGAAATTTATTATTACTTGAATTGCTTACTCAAAGACGAATAGTTGAAGTGTCTTATTCAGAGGTTTGACATGTAGTCACTGCAAGGGAACTTTTCAAACAGTTTGGGTGCTCGGAAAGGCTCTATCGGAATGTTATTGGTCCCTTGGTGCAAGTGGGTCTGTTTGCTCCTGCAGAACAATGTAGTGCTGCTGCAACTTTGGGAGTTCTGTACTTCATCATCCTTGCCCACCAGGTTGGACAGATTCAATTCCTTTGTGGAGAATAGCAGTTTTTTGATGAGTATCCTGTGTTCTGTGGATAGGTTTTGATAGATTATAAGCATCTAACTCGTCCGTGTCATTGTCAATAACTTTTCTTTTCTGTTGATTGTTGGTTCATTTTGTGGATGGAAACAGAAAAATTTTGATTTGGTATGGTGTCGGGGGACACTTAGGGAGAAGATTTTTGAACCATGGATGGACTCCATGAGGACTAGAGGCTGTGAATTTTTAGATGGTAGAAGAGTGACTGACTTCATATACGATGAAGAAAGATGTTGTATCTCAGATGTAGTTTGTGGCAAGGAGACATATAGTGCCGGTGCAGTTGTCTTGGCAGTTGGAATTTCTACACTTCAAGAACTCATTAAGAATAGGTATTCTCTGTCACGCTTCCAATGCCTTTATCTTTTCTTACTTTTCTGAAGTTCATTTGATACTAGTTTGAATCTATGATAAACTGAAGTATTGATGAACAATATTACTGCTAGACCTTTATGGCCAGAAGGGATTATGCTTTAAGCAGTTTCATATCTATGTTAAATATATCATACTGCATATTTAACTTTATCTCTCATGCTACCCTGGTTTGACCAGCCATTGTTCTTTGTAGTGCAGCATATTGTGTAATAGGGAGGAGTTTCTGAAGGTTTTGAACCTAGCCAGCATTGATGTGGTCAGTGTTAAGCTCTGGTTTGACAAGAAGGTATGTGCAAAGAATTCCCCTTCCCTTGTCATTTGCCAAAGCCTAGCAAAGAAACAGTTATCCTATTCCTGGATACTCTTGAGCTGCTATCATATAACCAGGTTACTGTTCCAAATGTGAGCAATGCTTGCTCTGGATTTGGTGATTCATTAGCATGGACCTTCTTTGACTTGAACAAAATTTATGACGAGCATAAAGATGATTCTGCAACAGTTATACAAGCTGATTTTGTGAGTATTATATCCTATCTCTTTAATCTGTCGAAAGGAAGCTTTAGCCAGTACAATTCAACTGTGATTACTAATTTCTGTCTGTCCAAAAATTCATGTGCAGTATCATGCTAACGAGTTAATGCCACTGAAAGACGATCAAGTAGTTGCAAAAGCTGTGTCTTATCTCTCAAAGTGCATCAAGGACTTCAGCACAGCAACTGTGATGGATCACAAAATCAGAAGATTTCCGAAATCCTTGACTCATTTTTTTCCAGGTAGTCTGCTATGAGTTTTAGTAGCAATGCGGAAAAAAATAACAATGAGAGCAAGGATGCCCATGGAAACGTATGCTTGCTTCCATGCTATGCTTGTGTAATTTGTCTGCATTTTAATGTTTTAGATTTAAATCACTGCATTTACTTGGTCTTAGCAGAAAGATGGTCTACTCATATTCAATATGTGGTTAAGTAAGCACTTTGCCCATGAAAATTCATTTTTGTTTCCCTTATGGTTCGTTCCCAAAGGTTCATACAAGTACATGATGCGGGGTTTTACATCTTTCCCGAATTTGTTCATGGCTGGAGACTGGATTACAACCCGGCATGGTTCATGGTCACAGGTCACATTCAAATTATTTCCTTTTCCTTCGTGATGAGAATTAATAAAATGAAATTCAATTTCTCAACATATGTTCTTCACAGGAGAGGTCTTATGTCACTGGACTCGAAGCTGCCAACCGGGTGGTCGACTATCTTGGAGATGGAAGCTTTTCTAAAATTATTCCAGTGGAGGAAGATGAACCTCACATTGAAGCATTGCGCACCGTCAACAGAAGATTTAATGAAATCAGAGCGCAGCTTCCTTTTTCAGATTACTTCCTTCAGTGAACCTATCATTGAATATGAAGATTTTCTGCGGCAATATCAATACACTTATCAAAGTTCTGTTTTCATTGCTACCACTTTACTCAATTGCTGCATTGACATTAAAGATGCAAGCACTGGTTTTGTCCACAAAGTCTTAAAGTATAGATTGATTAATACTGAATGAGACAAACATCACCTGACTCTTATCTTACAAACTCTTTAACAATCAACAATCTTTCAATTTTTTGTACATGATTTTGTCAATCTATACACTTTTAAAAGAGATGGATTTTCTAGCTATGAAAGTGACCTCTAAGCGAGGTGCAAGTAGTGTTTTAGTAGAACATACAAGAGCCTCCGAAGTAAATACAAAGTGACTGTCTGACTGAGGCTAAGATCTAAATTTAGCTTCAATGCCATGAAGCACTCTTTTCAGAACCTAGGTCTTGAGTTTATTAGCCACTAGGCTGAGAACTCACAATTGTCAGGTTATGGGTTCGAGTCCCCATAATGTATTGCAGAGGTTTAATTTTCTTATTTAATTGAAGTAAAGATAATTTTCTTTCTTTCGAAATGTGAGTGGAGTAGACGTCTCTTGAATATTAGAGAGGATAAAAATTTAAGTAAATTTTATAAAAATTAATGTAAATTAGTTTCAATAATAGTCTGATTTGTAAATATCAATTGTATTATTGAACAATAATTTCATGTAATAAAAAAAAAAAAAAGCCTTAGAGTTTATTGACGTGTGTGTGTGTAAGCGACTTACAAGTATGATATGATTTATATGCACATTTATGTATGTGGGATTATGGGCAAATTTTTATTTTCAAATATTTAGAATAGAATCCCGTCCCTTCGTAGACTTGTAAGCTCACATATAACAAAGCTAATCAATTTCATAAAAAAAAAAGAAAAGCAAAGCGAATCGGCCAATGTCCCAACAAAGTTCTAATTATGAACAACAAGAAGCATCCTAATTAAAACACATGCATGATAAGGGCCCTTTCAGAGGTCATGGACATGCTCAGGCTGCTCAGCCCGTTACAACCCCAACGAATGTCATCATCAATCCGAGAACTTGCGAGATAAAGTGCACGCACTGCCACGTGTCAGCATCTGCGGCTATCGCAATAACGGACGCGCTAGATCCTGCGCATCTCTTCAATGAACTTTCCTCACCATGTCCAATCCCTACACGCCGCATCATTCTCAACTCTTCAATTTTACATTAATGTCCCAGTGATTTATGATAATTACGAATATTGCCATTTAAAATTTTAGATAGCAAAGAAAAAAAAAAAATAGATATTAGAGCTCAATTTTATTCTTTTATTCCATCTCTCATTGCCCCTCTCCCTCTCTCTCTCTCTCTCTCTCTCTCTCACTCACAGAGATCACAAGAAAGGTACGCCTCTTTTTAGATCCAATCCCCATAATTCTTATTCATTTACTTCGATTTAATTTTATCTAATTTAGTTTAATTGCACTCAGTATAATCCAGATTTAAGTTCATTAGATCCTGTGATTTTTTTTTCCTCTTCATCTTTTTAATTTAAATTCTTACCACTAATGATTCGGGATTTTGTCTTGTTTATGCATTAAATTCAGGAAATAGAAGGGTTTTTAAAGTTTGAATTTGTATCATATTCTTTTTTGTTAGTTACAGGTTGGATTCCAGAATGTTAGCTTAATTTAGTTAGTCGCTTTCAATATGATTCAATTATTGCTTTAGAAGAGGGAGTTTATTTGCTTTTTGAGTTTCTGAATTGTTGGGTCAATTGTGTAGTTTTCAGATTAATCTAGTTTGTGGTGCTGATCAAGCAACTTTTTGATGCTGTTTTTTAATCTGGAGTCCTAGTTATCATTTTTTTCACGAATTGCTTTGCTGTTTTATTTATGAATGTTGCTTTTGTTTGACACCTTTGATGACTTTGTTGTTTTTCCTTCCCCTTTTTCAGACCAAAAAAAGAAAAAAAATTGAAAATGGGTGTGGCACAAAACAATGTTGACATGGAGGAGGGTACTCTGGAAGTCGCCATGGGTATGTTATGCACACATTTGTTATGTGTACTAGTTGGTGAAGAATCATTCAGTTCACAATAGCAAGTGAAAGAATCGTTCTGTTCACAATAGCAAGAAGTGTTGAATTGCTGGGAAATTGTTAACTTGAATCTGGAGTTATCTATAAATTGTTAACTTTTTTTTGGGTGTTGCAGAGTACAGAACGGTCACCGGAGTTGCTGGGCCTCTAGTTATCCTTGATAAAGTCAAGGTAGATTATTTTCTTTTCTTCCTCAACATCATTTGGTTCTGTTCGTTTCCTTGAAATTTGCTGATTCATGCATTCCGTGATGAATTTGTTAGGGACCCAAATATTATGAGATTGTCAATATTCGGTTGGGAGATGGAACAATGCGACGTGGTCAGGTCCTAGAAGTTGATGGAGAGAAAGCTGTTGTTCAGGTAATTCTCTTTTATGTTCTCCAACTTTGGTCGGTGGTAAGAGTCCAATTATATGCAGTCCTGTGATGGTGTTAGAAATTAGATGCTTTTAGAATAATTATTTCTAAAGGGATTTGTCTCCTATGAATTAATGTTGAAGCATTTTAACCAATATTATTAATTTTTTTTTTTTTTTGGTGTCTTGTCTGCCAGGTCTTTGAAGGGACATCCGGAATTGACAATAAATTTACAACTGTGCAGTTTACAGGGGAGGTGTGGTTCTGGCTATAAACTTCATGTTATGGAAATAGGCTTTACTTGTGCTACTTTAGTTATTCTAGAGATTTTTATATTTTAGTCACAACCTTTTGATTTGGATTCTATTTGGTGGTTCAAATTCTGTATTTTGTGTGAAAAGACACCCTGCTCATGTGTGCTCTATTTTAATTTTTCTAGAGATTTATATGTCTTGGTCACTACCGTTTGATTTGGATTCTCTTTGATGGGTTAATTCTGTCTTTTGTGGATTGGTCTTTGATATGAAAAAACACCATGACCATGTTTCTCAGGTTCTGAAGACTCCTGTCTCATTGGATATGCTTGGGCGCATTTTTAATGGTTCTGGGAAACCCATTGATAATGGTCCCCCAATTTTGCCAGAGGCTTACTTGGATATATCCGGTAAGTTACCAATTTTTTTCACTCATGATATTTATTTTCTGATGTTAAGAAAAAGATTTGGTTGAATTTGTTTCCTATCTCCTCCCTCTCCACCCCCACCCCGCCCCCCCCCCCCCCACAAAAAAAAAGGTTTGAAAAGTTGCTGTAGAAATATCTGTTAATTTGAGACATCCATTTACATAAATTTGATTCTGTTTGTCTCCTTCTTCATAGGAAGTTCTATCAACCCTAGTGAGAGAACCTATCCTGAAGAGATGATACAGACAGGGATTTCTACCATTGATGTGATGAACTCCATTGCTAGAGGACAAAAGATCCCTCTTTTTTCTGCTGCCGGTCTTCCCCATAATGAAATTGCTGCTCAGATTTGTCGCCAGGCTGGTTTAGTCAAGCGATTGGAGAAGACTGATAATCTTCTTGAGGTATATTATCATACTAAACAGTATTGGCTATAACTGCTGCATTTATTCGTGCATACATTCTTGAATCTTGATGATGTTCTTGTTCAACTTGGATTCATATGCCACAATTTTGTGGATGAAGGCAGAATATTGGTGCGGTCAGCATCTCTATGCTGAAATATATTCTAAATTAGTATGAATGAATATACACAAAATCATCTTCTTAAACCATATAATATGGCACATCCTTTGATTCTGCTTGTAGATGTCTAGTTTTCCGGTTCTTTCAACTAAGTTCCGACCTGGTAAATGTTTTTACTTCTGTCTATTTCCAGGATGGGGAAGAGGACAACTTTGCAATTGTGTTTGCAGCTATGGGTGTAAATATGGAGACTGCACAGTTTTTCAAACGTGATTTTGAGGAAAATGGATCAATGGAGCGAGTGACTCTTTTTCTGAATCTGGTATACATATAAATTGATGCATTGGCTTTTGGTCTGTATCTTTTTATAAGAATTGCTGTTCATTTTCTTGTGGAAGTATATGATCTCTTGTGGTTTGTAAATATATTGGACCTAAAGTTAGTTTTTTTCCGTTATATGTACAGGCTAACGACCCTACAATTGAACGTATTATCACTCCTCGTATTGCTCTTACTACTGCAGAGTATCTGGCATATGAATGTGGGAAGCATGTTCTTGTCATACTGACGGACATGAGTTCTTATGCTGATGCTCTTCGTGAGGTATATACAAATTCATGTCACTGGTTTAAGCATTATAGGATGTATACCAAAGGCAGTTGAGGCAAATACTCAAAAAGTATTTATTTTTATGTAATAGCCTTGTCACTCTGTGGTTCTGATTCGCTCATGGATATTCCAGATCTTTGCAGAAGTGCACAGTCCTATGCAAGACTAGCAAGTAATTTTGATAGTTTACTTTATAGAAGTTTTCATAGGACAAACTACTGATTTGTATGGCAGGTGTCTGCTGCCCGAGAGGAAGTGCCTGGAAGAAGAGGGTATCCTGGGTATATGTATACTGATTTGGCTCAAATTTATGAGCGTGCTGGACGAATTGAAGGTCGAAAAGGTTCCATCACCCAAATTCCAATATTGACTATGCCAAATGACGGTAAATTCCTGAACCATGTTGGCTGGATTGCTTGCATACTACTCCTTGCTTTAGTTGTAAAGCCTTATTTTGTTCTTTTATTTGGCCAGATATTACACATCCCACTCCAGATCTTACGGGATATATCACCGAGGGGCAGATTTACATTGACAGGCAGCTCCAGAACAGACAGGTAAGGTTACGAAGCTTGTTTCGTGAAAGGCATCAATTGAGTGAACTAGATTTTTATGTCAGTTGATAAAGGGTAAATGGTAATTGTATGTGCAATGCAACAAATGCCAATATGTGATGATGTTATAAGCATGTCCTAGTATTGACTTATTACAGACTGAACTTCAGAATTAAGGTTGAGTTTGTTTTCAGTGATGAGAACAACAGTCTTATGCCACAGACCCTTCAAGATCTTATTCGTTTGTGGAATGAAAAATTATTGTTTAAGATTGGGCAAGAAATTGAATACTAAACATTAAGGTCAGATTTTGCTTGGTTGAAGTCATTGTTGACTATGACGTATTTAGAAACCTGGTCTTTATTGCTTGCCAATAGATCGACAAATGAAGTTGGTGATTAAGTAAGCTTATAAATACTTCGAAACTAAAGGTTTATCATTCTGAATTTGGCAGATATATCCTCCGATCAATGTCCTTCCGTCCCTATCTCGTCTGATGAAGGTAAGAATGCTCGTACATGTTTGAACTCTGAACTTGGTCAGGGGTGCCAACTTATCAATCAATGCAAGTACATTATGAAGGCTTATTTTAAATGCTTATCCTATATATTTACAGAGTGCTATTGGTGAGGGGATGACTCGTAGGGACCATTCCGATGTTTCCAACCAGGTTTGATAGGATAACCATGGCATTCATTATCCTGTATACTTTTCTATAATCCATGTTTAAAACCTTTCTATTGATTGCTTGTATCTTTAACCCTCAGCTGTATGCAAATTATGCCATTGGGAAGGATGTCCAGGCAATGAAGGCTGTGGTCGGAGAAGAAGCACTTTCTTCTGAGGATCTGGTCTTTTTCTTCTCTTAATTCACCAAATTCTCTATTAACATAGAGTCATTTATTACAATAATACTCACAATACTTCTGTTGTCTGGAACAGCTGTACTTAGAGTTCCTGGACAAGTTTGAGAGAAAATTTGTTGCTCAAGGAGCTTATGACTCTAGGAATATCTTCCAATCTCTTGATCTGGCATGGACACTTCTTCGCATCTTTCCTCGTGAGCTTCTCCACCGTATACCAGGAAAGACCCTTGACCAGTACTACAGCCGTGATGCAGCTAATTGATGAAGAAGCCCTCTCGTACTGACATGTACCTTGCTGCCTCATTGGTTTTGTCTACAATTTGTTTATTCACCAGCTTTTTGATATAGGTTGCATTTCTCCGTTGAGCAGAAATAATAAAGGTTGTAGTCCACTTGAGGCCCCCGTGCGAAGCTCTTCGTCTGGTCAAAAGATGCAAATATTCTTTCAGCGGAGTGCTTTTTAGATCTTGTAATTCCTGTATCTTCTATTTATTAGTGTGGTCTGGATACTTTTTCTCAAAATTGAAACCATGGTAGTGAGGATTATAATGCCCAAGTTTGATGATTATTCTATTTATCCTGTAATTCTGTCTTTGTTGGACTTTTTCCTTGAGAGGGAAAAAAACCTGTTCGATGTTTTTCAAAATGCGTTTGGCATGTTTTTAACTAATTGTATTACATGTTCATGTTCAATAATAATCTCAACTTTGCAAACGCGATTTCCCAAGTGCTGCTCTAATCGCAATTTAAAATGAAATCAAATGTAAACATATCTACAAAATTTGATGGTTTTCAAGATTCTATAACAACAGTGTTGAAGAGAAAGCGGTCTTTCATTAGCCTTTTGAAAACGTCTAACAAAATCGGCATCATCTCCACCCTTCCAATACATTGTGCATACCTTTTTAGGAAAATCCATGTATAAAGGGAAAGAAAATCAATGAGGTCCGGAATATTCCTCATCCTGAATGATAAAGGAAGGAACTAATAGAGGCTAAATATCCATTATTCAGATAGAGCAAATGGATCTTACTGAATCTCAGCCTGCTTTTGATGTTCTTGCTACAGGTGGCAGGACAACTAAGTCAAGGTTCCCTGGATAAGGAGTCCAGAAGCCTAATCCACCCCTACCTTCTATCATACTGCTACCATTCCCCTTTAATTCGTCCCGTGATTTTACCCACTCTATTTTAGAAGAATGCTCTCTGGTATGTGGGTGCAACACAAACAGTGAGTTATACTCGCAATTTGGGAACATATAGAACTTGAACAAACCCTTTAATCTATAGACAACATAGCCAAAACTCAGCTGATCTCTGGGTGTTAAGAGATTGACTTCATTGAACCACAAGCAGCTAAACAAGTTACTCAATGCAGTATGTTCTCTTATGATGACAGCACCCTCTGGTACATCTGCAATATGTAAAATTTTGTTGGTAACATGAACGAGTAATTGCATATAACAAAGTCTAAATGGAGCACTCTTAGAAGGTCTTTCAAAGGCGAATGAAATAACTAAACAGCAAATAGGCTTGTCTGAGTCCTGACTGCAGTTTGTCAGGAAGCAGCCCTAATATTCAATTGAAGACAAAGGCCAAATAAAGCTATGTGTTTTTCATAAACTTGCCGCAACATATAATACAAGTCTTATAAGTTGCCTCGTGGTTACAGTTTTTCCTCCAAGAATACAGGCACTCTTGATCATAAGGTTTCCTTTTACTTATATAGTGAAATATTGTTATTCTTAAAACTGAGAGGTCAGATGTTCAAAGTTCACATAAAAACCAGATGACAAAACCAAAGCAAATATTGAGTAAAGTTGTAACATTCTTCTTACCACTAATGGTGTTTTTCTTTATACTCCATGGCTCCATTCCTTCATAGCGGTAAATTTTCATCTGATAATCAATAAGAGGTCGGGCATACCGCTTCCTTCTCTTATTTGCATCAGCTTCCTCGTATATGCTGCGATGATGTTTATGCTGAGCAATAGCAAAGGTATGCTTTCCACGCCATAAGTATCTGCAGAACAAAGATAATTGATGATATCAAGACACTCCTCCACTGTAACCATAGAGGAAGAGGGGCAGGGGCGAACCTTCATCCGCATGCTTATGAACTTATTTAACTAAAACTGAGTTGAGTTTTCATTTTCAGATTACTAGAGCAACCAAAAATCATAACAGTTTAAAATTCAGTTTCTGGCAACTTCATGAACACAAATATACCTTTCAAGAATTAGTAATGGATCAACAATCAGCTCCATTTTACCATCAATCCAAATGCTATACTGTGCTTGAGGAAACAACCTATGGGTTAAAATCTTAGGAACCTTCCCATTCCTTCTGGGCTCATCATAAGGTGGATGCTTCAGTAAAATAAGACGCCAAATACCCACCCACTGCCCACCTGCGGAATCTTCCTTGATGGTAACATTCTTCCTTATGAATTTAAGAGATACCTCATCCATCACCATAAGAAAACAGAAGAGCTTCTTAGAGCGGCGACTAATGTTGGAAGGCTGATGAGGAACATCATATCCATCAAAAATCCCCGATGCAACAACAAATTTACACTTCTTAACATATTTGACATCCAAGGGAGACATTTCAGCTCCACCATTTCGCATAAATCCACAGTGCACCTGAATAAAAGAGCACATTGCAAAAGAAATGAAACTAACCTAAATTTATGATGGAAAGTTAAAACAACTACTTTTAAATACCAATAAACCTTTTTTTTTTTGGCTGAAAGAACCAATAACTAATTAAAAGAGTAGAAAATAATGACTACACATAGAAAATTTAATTTCACCTTCATGTTAGAATTTAATTTGAAACTCTCTTCTCTTTGCAACCAGCTTTGATGTCCTCCAAAGAGAGGGGATGACTGAGATCCATTATGCACAAACTCATCCTCCAAAAAGTAGGTTAGATTTTTGACAATTGTGTCGGGAGTTCTTTCCTTTGGAATAAAAATTGTGTTAGGGTCATCCACAGTGGGAATTGGGCAACCTAATCAATGTAGCTAGAATCAGTATCATTTACTTGAACAACATTGAGGTCAATACTGCAATTAAGAGATGTTGCTATAAGCTTACGATGTTGTGATTTTGGAACAAGCCCCATTGTGTCTAACATAATAAATACCTTGCCCTGTTTGTTGCAGATTGCTGCATATCAAGAAGAAACCATAACATCACTTCAACACTGAATCAACAGAGAGTTTTCACCAAATAAAGTTATTTAATAACATCAGTCCACTCAAGAACGAGAGCATCACAAATTTCAGGAAGTAAAAGCAATTCTTGATCTACTCCAAAACTACCTAACCCTAAAAATTATTCCAGAATGACAACATAATGTACAAAATAACCTCTCATCAAAAGAGGCTTAAATCAAGTAATGGTCCTTTTTGGAGTCAAGCTACCTAACTTTTAACACAGACTTCAGCACTGAATATTTTAACACAGACATAAGATTCATGATTCAGTTTCCGTCTCTTTATTCCACACAGGATAAGTTACTAATGATTTAAATGCCAGCAGCAAATGAACAGATGAAAAGTTTAAAATAGCACAAAATAAATTGCAAAATAAACTTCAAATCTCCCTAATACCTGAAAAGAAAGCCAAAGAAGATTGACAAGACCAGACATGAAATAATAATACAACAAGAATGAGTAACATCCACGCAATGCCAGCTACAAGAACCAATCTAATAAATCCTCTCTTCCACACGATCTTCATCGGATAATCTTGAGGAAACCTCGGAGAAAATAAACCTACTTCAGCATCTGCATCATCAGCACATATCTTAATTCTTTAGCCAAAATAAAGCAATGCCACACTGAAACAATGCTAAACCAAAACTCCATTAGATAAAAGCATAATCTTTTGTTTCTACACTCAAAACCCATGCAAAGAAATCACTTCCCATCAGCTTAAAATTCATAAAAATATAACCTCTTTCACTTCTTGTGATAAAATTCATAAAGCCCATTAATTAAAAAAAAAAATTCATAGCCTTTTATGATATCAAGAAAGAAAAGAAATAGTTTTCACTTGCCTTGGGTACGAAGGGTTTGATGATTTCGATCCCCTCTCCTGTTTAAGCGCGAAGAGTAAGAAGATAGAGCCTTGCTCTCCATTATCACTCAGCTTGATGAACACAGTAAAATGTTGATCAAAATCATGCCAATTGGAGTATATTAACAAAGTAGCAGCACTTGCTAACGCGCTAAAAACACGAAAAAGGGAAAAAAAAAAAAGGCTCAAACTTTTTACTTATTGACAATTTATGAAGTTATTGAAACAATAATTTTTTTGAATCCTGAAGGGGTAGCTAAAGAATCCAATTAAGAACGAAAAAGGAAGAAACTTTGAGGGGGCACAAGTGGATATAGAAAGAATGTAAGAACTGTCCAGATCTAAGCAAACTTGTGAAAGCTAATGATTCAAAATTTCTAATCTCGAATAATTAGATCTATAAAAAGAATTCAATTAAACTTGATTCACTCACCCACCCAGTGCCTGAGATTCTCCAAAGCTCAAGCACTCCATGCGCCTCCGTCAAACGGCGTAGTTTTAAGTGACTGTGTATAACTAAAAGAGAAAAGAACTGCGAACTCCCTAATGTTTGGGAAAAGGAACGTAAAGTCTCTTAATATTTCACGAAAGATATATAACCTCCATTTTTATCAATAAATTTAATTTATTTTAATAATAAATTTATTTTTAATATATAATTATCTTTATGTCCCTATAATAAATAAATTAATATATTAACATAAGACATATAGTTGATAACGTGTATAATAGAATAAATAACATTTTACTTAAAATTTAAAATTATATCTATTTTTAGACTGAATTATTTACTCTAAATTATCAATATACATTTCCAATAAAAAATTATGAATGATGAATCAAATTAAAATTCACTCTAAAAATAATAAAAAATTTAGATAAAAGACAATTATATTTTAATTTTAAGTTTTAAAAAAAGTTTTTTATTTCATTACACACATGATATATCTTAAGTCAATATATTAATTTATTTATTATAGTGACATAATAATAATAATTATAAATTATAAATAAATTTATTATTAAAACAAACAGAATTTATTAACAAAAATGAGGTTATATGTCTTTTTTAAAATGTTAAGGGAGTTTATGTCATTTTTTCGAACGCTAGGGTTCACATGCTGAAACTTTGCAACGGTGTCGTTTTTTGCAGTGAAAATAACACACAGGTTCACACGCTGACGTTCGTCTTCCTCCTCCATTGACAACTTAAATAGGGTTTGCGATTTCCGATCAAGTTTTAATTTTCTTTGGGGAATTCTGTTCTATTGTTGAGTGATTTGGTGACAAAGAAGAAAGAGAGAATGGAAGCAGAGGTGATAGAAGCAGAGCTTGTGCTGCCAACGTACATGAGTTTCAAGAGAATACAAATGTATGAAAAGTACCCCAAAGGCCAGTCAAGGGGCAGGCATTGGAAACATCTCAAGCAAATTCTTCAAGCTGAGAATTATCAGAATTACCCTCCTGATGAACCCAATTGTAAGTTGATGCAAATTCTTCAAACAGTATGGAAAACACAAAATAAACCCTCTTATGCTTTTAAATTGTTTGTAAATTTTGATACATGATCGAAGAAGTTATTTTACAGTTGCCCTTTCGTTTGCTCTCTTAGAATATATATACAGTGGACAATATGAGCAGCACTACCGTGGCTGGTGTTTAGATAATCCAAAACCTCCACACTATTTACGTCACGTGTCCTACTGCTCACCATATTGTGAGCGTAGCTGGTAATGCGGTGCAATATGGGTTGTTTTCTTAGTTGAGGTGTTAAGTTGTTTAATGCAATTGCTAAACTGATAGGGTATGGAATGTCATTCATTCTTTAGTTGTGTGTGAAACCCTTTGTATGTGGGCTGTTTTGTACCGATTCTGTGAGCCTGATTTTGAGGAGATGTAATAAGTGTGAAAAGAAAGGATTTTGCTTCATCCGTTACGCACTACTTTGAGTGAGGTTATTTGGATTGAGGGGGCGTTTATTGATACTAATGGAGCAGATTTGATATGATTTGTATTAACAATGTCGGAGTTTGGTTTGCATATAGATGGTTTGAACCTGTACTTGATTAAGCATCTGAATGCAAATTCTCATTTAAACTTTGACATGATCTTGATCAATGTGAGCTTATGTGTTGAATAGCCTTTTTTATTTATTTTACTACTTCAATGACCTTCTTTGGATTTCAGAGATTTGGAGCGTTTGCCATAATTCTCCATGATATTGTAATTGACTAGATGATGAGAAATAATTGTAACTAAATGTGTGGGGTTTGTTGTGTGTTCACTATTTGTTTAGGCTGCACAGCCACAAAGTAGCATCCTCAGGAAGCTGAAAAATATAACACCTATACTATTGTTTCATTTCCATAGTCCCAGAAACCTGAGAAAGACACTCCATGTTGGATCTCTAAGATTATAAGATTTTACCCTCTTTTATCTTCTGTTTTTTTTTTCACAAAATTCAGTCGTAGTTCATCTGATGAAAAATTTCACCCCTTCATTCTATTTTCTTTTGCAGATGTTAATATTGAATCTCCACCATCTATGCATCCTTGCAAGAGAATTTGTGATATAACAGGATTTGAGGTATGTGGAACTATGGAAGAGGATTTTTTTCCCTAAATTCATTTCACTATCATTCATGTCATCAATCCAGTCATTCAGATGCCATGTTGATACACTATAAATTTTATTTAAACAAAATAAAACAAAAAGAGACTTCTATATTGAGTCAGGAATTGCGATTAAATCTTGCTAAGTTGTAATCTCAGTAGATGTTAACTTTTTAGCGTACCATGCAGGCTCCTTACTATGATCCCAGAACAAATCTTCGCTATGCGAATGCTGAAGTCTTCAAGCTTGTAAGATCACTTCCAAATGAGTATGTGCAGAGATACTTGGCTTTGAGAAATGCAGCCGTAGTTCTCAAGTAACTTGGGTTCTGGAAACATTGGTCATCTGTGTTTGTGCCTGTGTGTTTGTTTTAGAATCAAAGTTCATAGTCATGGAGTAAGCTCAATCAAGTAGAGTTGTCTTGAACTATTCTTTGTCATGGTATTTTACATTATATGATGAAAGAAATGCAGAGAAATGCATATTAATTTCCTCTAGAAGCTTGGGCAGTCTTTTTTGTTTGTTTGTTTTTTTGGGGGGGGGGGGGGGGGGGTGAATTATAAGCAAGTAATTATTGTACTAACCTAATAGGTGGCTTGCCTGCTTTTTATTGTGCATGATCTCACACGATCCTAATCATTTATTGTGGGATTTTTCTAAATGGCTATTTTAATCATCAGAAAACACATTTAAACCAAATTTCTATTTGCACCTTTCACCAATTATGGAAATTTAAAGATGTTGTTTCTAAGATCCCAAAAAAAAAAAAAAACACACACGCACATATATATATATAACAGAACTATTAGCCATAATTTGGCTGAAGCACATACAAAATATTTTTGTTAACAACATATTCGTCAAAGTAAATTCAAGAATCAAGATAAGCAGCGTGATCTATTGATGAATCTTTCCACTTATTTAATTTTGTATATATTCGCATGAACGAAAATTTTCTTTTTAACTTATTTATGTTGTATATATGAACATAATTTATTCTAATTTCATATTTTATATATTTAATAATGGTGATAAAAACTTTCTTTGGATAATGAAAAATCTCCCACAGCATAATAAATATGTGTAAGAGTAATATTTTTCAAGGATTTTTATGGAATTTCAAGGGAGGAACCATAGTGAAAGGAAATCGTGAACTGTGTCATACATTATAATTTAGCAAAAATATCTACCGTCCACCCGTTTTTTTTAATTTTTTCAAAAATACACAATTTTTTTTTTTTTTTTGCTGGAATCCACCTGAAATTACATTTTGTTTCACTTTTCCACTTCTGTTTGGAATCTATTAAGAAAACTAACGGAAAATTTAAAAAATGATCATTTTACCCTCAAAACGAAAATTATAATTTCACCCTAAAAATTACCAAAAATAATCAGATTAAATCTAATTATTTTCCTCATTGGTCAATAAAGAAATTAATTCCACAACCATCAAATGCAGGGTTTTTTTTTTTAAAAATATGTATGTAATTAGAATACTAAATTATAGCAGTAGTATTAAAAATAGCTCAATCTCACAAACCATCAATTGAATTTAAGATAAGTAGAGTTTTATTATTCATTGAGTTATAATCTCTAGTAGTTAAAATTTTTTTATACTTCATTAACGTACCAATAATGATATTCATCATTAAATCTTATTATTTTTGGCATTTTTAGGGTGAAATTGTAATTTTTGTTTTGGGGGGTAAAATGGTCTTTTTAAAGTTTCCGTTAGTTTTCTTAATGGATTTCAAACGGAAGTGGAAAAGTGGAACAAAATGTAATTTTAGGTGGATTCCAGCAACAACAAAAAAAGAATTGTGTATTTTTGAAAAAATTAAAAAAAATGGGTGGACGATGAATATTTCCCTATAATTTAAAAAAAGTTATGGAACTAGATGTTATTATTGTAATCGTAATACAGCCTCAAAATTTTGATTTTGCTTCATTAGGAAGAGAAAGGGCGAAGCAAGCACAAATTCTCAGGGTTTTCAATTAAATACCCTTTAATAGTTGTAAAATTATTTAAATATCCATTTCCTTTTTTATTTTTATAGGCACCCTAACAAATGTGTAGAAATCTAAAATGCTCTTAATGAGTGCATGAAATCCACTCCTTTTCATTGTCTTTTTAGTTCTTACACTCAAATCTTTTCTTATCGAAATTCTTTCAAAATCTCTTATAACCTCTTACACAAATACAACTATATATTCACTTTTTTTTTCTCAATAATTTTCGTTGATATTTTCTGCATAGCAACAAATATAAATTCTTAACACAAATTAAGTCTTTAAAGAACTAAATTTTTCTAATGAATAATGAAAAAAATCGTATAATACATGAAGGTCGTCTAATCGCGTAATATATAAAGTCGTGTAATACATGAAGGTCTTGTAATACATGAAGTTGTGTAATACATGAAGGTCATGAAAGTCTCGTAATACATGATTCATGATTATGTAATAATACAAAAAGTCATGTCATATACGACTGAGGGTTGTGTATTACATGTGTGTATTACGCAGCCTTGAATCATGTGTTACATGAGCTTACACAACCGAATTATAATCGGAACAATCCATCAATTTTTCACCATTTACATGGAGCAAACAACTAGAAATTTGTATATTATGAGAGACCCACAACTAATTTAATCTATTTTTACTATATAAGATCCTATTTTTTTAATTTTTCTTTAAATATAAAAAAGAAAGTTAATTATAAGGAATTACTTTCCTAAAATAGTTAGATTCCAAGAATTTTGTTAAAAATAATCGATTTTCACCGGCGATTGTGCAGTGACAAACTAATCTTCTCTTTCTCAATTGCAATAGCTTCCTCTTCTCAAGCTTGGTTTGCTCATATGTTGATGTCTAGTTCAACATGTACCAGTATTTGTTTGAGCCATGTTATGTTTGAGTTGTGTAAATATTTTAAGATAAGGATAGTTTAGTAATTTTGATAAATTTTATTTTTAAGATATTGAGATAATTTTGAAAGTAATAAGGTACATCTGCTGCAATTAAGGATAGCAAAAAAATCCGAGTCCGGCTCGGATCCATAAAAATCTAAAAAATTTGAATCCGGAAAAATCTGGATCCACACTTTAAAAAATGTGGATCCAGAGTTTAAGAATTATAATTCGTGCGATCCAGAAAACCGGATATCCGGATTCGGATTAATTTTAATTATAATATTAATTTAATCTAATTTGTATTGAAAGATATATAAGCTATAATTAAAAAAAATAAATAAATAAATCCAGCGACCTAAATCGAAAAGCGCAGACGGCAACAGCATCACTCACTCACCAAACCGTTCGCGCCTCACACGTCCACCACTCACAAGCGCTTGAAATCGAAAACCACCCTAAATCCCTAACCCTTGAACGCCGTCCGGCTTGCAGTCGCTGTCATCGAACGCCGAATGCCTCGCCTGAGCTGAACGCACCAAACCGTTTGCGCCTCACACGTCCACCACTCACAAGCGCTTGAAATCGAAAACCACCCTAAATCCCTAACCCTTGAACGCCGTCCGGCTTGCAGTCGCTGTCATCGAACGCCGAATGCCTCGCCTGAGCTGAGCACGCGTTGTTGTCGTCGAAGGTTGTTGTCGTCGCGCCGGCTGCCCTGCCTCGCCTCACTCAGCGCACTTCGCCGTCATCAAACGTCGGCAACCCGCTGCATCTTGGCTCGCGTGAAACACACCGTACTTGGCTGCCTTGTCCATTCTTTCCACTGTTGGTCGCTGTTAACACAAAAGGTGAGCACGAATTTCCAGCAAATCAATTTCTGATTTTAAGTGAATTAATACGTATAAGCATAAATGCATAAATGTAGTTTCTGATTTGTAGTGTTTTTTATTTGTGGATTTTAATGGTTGTGTACTTGAATTTTGCGGGTTTTATGATGATGTTGTATTTTATTCATGTTAAATTGGTAATTGTTGATTATAATTGAATTTTATTTGAATTTATTAGTTAAATTGTTGAATTTTTAAATTATTTTTTAAATTATTTAACTTAATTTAGTGGATCCGGACAGCTATTAAAACCTCATTGGAATTGGGATTTGTTCAGGATTTCTATTGGGAATATTTTGCTTGTTGGTTCAGTAGTATTCTCTTTTCCTTTAATTTTTCTCACGGGTGTGCCACGAACTCGCCAAGCAGCCACCGTATTGCAGGTTTTTTGTTTTCCCCCAAAGTGCTTGATAAATTTGAAGTCTGGATTGCTTGTTTGGATATTAAGTTACTTGCAAGTGGGTTCTTCAGTTGATTGCTTATCATCAGAGTTGTGAATTGAATTATAATTTCTTCCTTGTGAGTTTGGTTCAAATCAACTACCCAAGAAAGCTTATACTAGGTTCTTTTTTTTTTTTTTTTGGGTGGCAGTGTATCATTGAACTTTATTAGCAGATATGGATGTCGATCATGTTGATCACTATAGAGTTCTGGGGTTACCCTCTGGTGAGGAAGGTGCTAAACTAACTGAAAAGGAAATATCAAAAGCTTATAAATGGAAGGCTTTGGAATTGCACCCGGATAAACGACCCGATGATCCTGATGCCCATGATAATTTCCAAAAGCTGAAGTCATCTTATGAGATTTTGAAGGATGAGAAGGCCCGGAAATTGTTTGATGATCTTTTGAAAATTAAACGGGAGAAGCAGCAGCGCCAGTCCCAGCAGGATGGGAAGAGGCGAAAAATGATGTCGGATCTTGAAGAAAGAGAAAGGGCTGCTTTTGCTCCTGACCCGGCTGTGAAAGCCCGACAAGAAGAGGAGAAGATTGCTAGGCAGCTTAAGGAAGAGATTGAGAGAATACGTGCAATGCATGAGAATAAACGAACACCTGCAGCATTTGCATCAGTGAAAGAGACGAAACAGAGTGGGAGTGGTGGGGTTGGGTTGGATAAGGAGAAGGTGCTTAAGGTTTCGTGGGAGAAGTTTGGTGAGGATTATACGGCAGAGAGGTTGAGAGAGATATTCTCAGAGTTTGGGAAGGTGGAAGATGTTGTGATTAAAAGTTCCAAGAAGAAAGGTTCTGCGCTTGTTGTAATGGCTACTAAAAGTGCAGCGGTGAGTTCCTTAATTTGAGACGGTATTGGCTATATTTCTGTCTATTGTATGCTGTTTGAGTATATGTTTTATGACTAATAATTTGTGTTATTGCTTTGTAGGGCGCCGCTACAGGAAGTGTTTGTGGTAATCTATCTAATCCTCTGCTGGTTTTACCTCTTCAACCAGCTGTGGCAACACAGATTCCGAGTGCTCCGAAGCCTGTGGAGACTGAAAGCATAAACAATTTGGTGGGTGCTGGTTATCAAGCACATGAAGATGCTATTTTGGAGAAACTGCGGGAAAAGGTATGAGTTTTATGTTTTAGCAATTGTGATTTATATATAATTAGTGGTTTAAAAACATTTAGTTTAGATTCAACCTTTGGTTTGGATATTTTTTTTCCCCAATTGTATATGTCGTTATCATTTGCTTTATGTTTGAAAAATGAAATTGCTGAAACCATCCTCGGAAATACAAAGAGGGTTGCAAGATTAGGAGCAATGCTGGGCATAAAACATTTGATTCTGTTAATCAATTGAGTTTGATTACACTACCATATTATATAATCTTTTGGTAAAATGTTGGCATGTTGTAGTGCCCTGGCTCTATCACATGGAGTAGTCTTCATGGTGTAGTTTGGCCATGAGATAGTGAGTATGACGGATGTTTTGTCACATTGTGGGCCGTATCAGAGCCAGTGTCTTTTGCTGAAACTTTGCATAGAATTCCTTCCCTTTTTTTTTTTTTTTTGTGTTTTGTTTTTTATTTGTCTCTGCTTTGAGCAGGCTGCAGAAAGAGAAGGAAGAAACGTTACATTGTCTTGCTAAAGTTTACATATAATTCTTTCCTTCTTTTAATGATTCTTTATTGACCTGTGTCTGCTTTGAGCAGGCTAAAGAAAAGAACAAAAAGAAATGTTGCTAGCGTTGAGGGAGAGATTCTTGGATGTGTCACATAGCTCCGGAACTTTTCTATCTCTGTAAAGGTAATTTAGCATGTTCCATTTTTGTTCATGCCACTGTTTTTTTTAATCCTTCTCATTTGTTGTCATTTTGTTTGGAGCATGATTGATGGGGGCTTAAAAGGTCATTGGATTTTAATTTTGCTCCACTCATGCCTATATTAAAAATCATTTCTTCTTTGACATACGTGAATCTTGTTAATGCAGGATCCAATCGTGTCTTACGAAGCGGTTCTGCTGAGCATAGCTGAAGATGTGCATCTTTGTTTAATCAGAAATTTTGCCAATACATAAAGGGAGCATGTAATATACCCTATAGTAGCATTTATAGATATGAGTAGGAACATTTAAGCTTCAATTCTTTGAAGTTACATCAAGGGAATTGGGTGTTAGAGATTTATATTGGGTTTTAGAGATTTACATTAAATTTATCAACTTTTCTAAGATATGTATTGTAGCTTTCTTGTGCAATAAATTGCGTTATGTAGAACTCCTGTTGAGCAAGAAACCATTTTGAATGATTGCTTGCCACAATGATTTTCAATGTCACACTAGAATCCTCTATCTCCCTTCATTATTTGAAGCTTATGCAGCGCTGCAACTGTTGTTTGAGTAGCAACAGTACCAAACATTTGTAAGACTTTATTGAGACTTTATTGCTACTGTTTAACAAAGTTAACTTTAGATGGAAGTTAATGATCCATCCTCTAAGTCTGATGGTAACACAGATGACAAACAGTACAACACTCATTAAGCTGGAAACAAATCTTATACTAATAATTAAAACCTATAACAAGTCCCACATTAACATAAAAAATAATATATCTTTTATATGAAAGTGATAAGGCTTCCTTTAATCGACAGATGAGATGATAAATGGTTTATTGATGATGCAATCAAACAAGGATGACTTCACTTATATATATATATATATATATATATATATATATATATATATATATTCTAGATGAAATATACTCCATGCGCCATAAAATATTTTACAACAACAATAGTCATTTAATTGGTATTCTAGCTTGTATAACCAATCACAAGTCACATAAAACAATCTTTGCTTCCTTCAATTTACGCCAAAAAGTGCGGTTTGTTCTAAAATTTGTTGCAATCTACAACTAACCTCTGCAGTTTTTAAATGGACACCTAAACTTGCATGGTCTTAAAAATACATATCAAAATTTTTCGTTAATAAATTATACCCATTTCAATGGAGATTAAGACATCAATGTTCATCAAAATTTTTGTACTCCGTAACATTCATCAAGAAGATAATGTGAGTGAACAGTATCTTTTGATCAAACCTAAAGGGTCTGAGGGTCAATCTCCCTTGTTGAAAACAGCATAAGAAGTAAAAGATAAAAATAAAACGTGGTAGATCAATTCATAGAGTGCAAGAAACACAAAATCCATATTAATTATTACTAAGATTTTCTAATTGGCTTGTACAATATAAATGCAATAATAAGCAAAACCCAGAGAGTCTCTTAATTAGTACTTCTCTTTGTCTCTGCCCTCCAAAATCTCTGAAACTTGTCCAAACATAAAACCCGCACAATCTCTCTCTCTCTCTTTCTCTTTAATCATAATCATCAGCAGTAAAGATGGCGACCAGTGTCGCGTGGCAGCCGCAAGAACAAGGGTTTAATGAGATCTGTCGCTTGTTAGAGCAGCAGATATCGCCATCTTCAACTGCTGACAAGTCTCAGATTTGGCAGCAGCTTCAGCAGTACTCTCAGTTTCCTGATTTCAATAACTACCTTGCTTTCATTCTTGCTCGTGCTGAGGTATTATCCGTTCCCTAAATTTCAGTTCTTTCGCTTGATGGATGGTACAAATTATTACTTTTTAGTGGAAAGTTTAAATTTTTACCTTAATTATTGATTTTAGGTTTGATTGGGCTTCTGGGTTCTTGGGATATGGTTGTTTACTGGAGTATTTTGAATTATTTTGTTTGGAGAGTGTGTTGATGTATATTTTTTTTTTCTTTTTAATTGGGTTTTTTGTTCTTTTTTTTTCCCTCATTGATAGTGGGTTTGGGTGGATTTCTTATTAGGGTTTAATCAGCAGTAAAGTTGGTTTCGATTTGAAGTCACTCACTTAAGGTTCCTTTTATGAACTTGTAGAATGTTTAATTTACTTCAATCTTATGATAATGATCAACTTTTGGAATACTTTTACATGCAAATTGACTTTCAGAAAATACATTTTTCTTTAAATTTTATTTTCTTCTTCTCCATTCTTTTTATGGTTGCAAATTTCAGTGTTTTGCTTGCTGTTTTGTAAGAGTTTATAAATACAAGGAAGCCTGATTCGACAAAGGACATCAATAGCTTCTCGGTGATGATGAGATTTTAAAGCTTGGGTTTAATTATTGGTCATTATACTTTTGTGCGAACATTAAACAGGGTAAATCGGTGGAGATTAGACAAGCTGCTGGTTTGCTGCTGAAAAACAACCTTAGAACAGCTTACAAATCCATGTCTCCTTCAAACCAACAGTACATAAAATCAGAGTTGTTGCCTTGTTTAGGAGCAGCAGATAGACACATCAGATCAACTGTTGGGACAATTGTTAGTGTTGTTGTTCAACTTGGGGGAATTGCAGGATGGCTGGAGCTGTTGCAAGCTCTTGTAACTTGCTTGGACAGTAATGACATAAATCATATGGAAGGTGCTATGGATGCATTGTCTAAGGTATATTTTATCCTAGAATTAATGAATCTTTCTGCTGTTAGTTTTCTGATTTATACTGATGCATTCAATGAAGCTTTAGCTGCTCCAACTTGAACTTTTGGGTTTAGTTGTCGGACGTTACTGTCTGTCTATGAAATACAATTCTCTTTTCGCATTCAGTACGCTTCTAGTTGTTATTTTCGAACATATTTTGAGTGCGGATTTATGAGTTGGTGATGGTGAGAGTAATTTACGTAGTCATGATTCAATTTAACACAGATTTGTGAAGATATCCCCCAAGTGTTGGATTCAGACGTACCTGGGTTGGCTGAATGTCCCATCAACATCTTCCTTCCTCGGTTATTGCAGGTGACTTAACTGTTTTAATTTACACCAGAATTCCATAACGATGCCTGCTCTTTTATTTATTTGTTTACTTATTCATATTCTGGTTTTCTCAATGATCAGTTTTTCCAGTCACCACATACCTCACTAAGAAAGCTGTCCTTGGGTTCTGTAAATCAATTCATCATGCTAATGCCTTCTGTGAGTATACTTAGATTGTTTGCTTTCTTATTTACCTTAGGATGTTATTCTTGTCCTTTGGGTTGACAATGAATATTATGTTTTATTCCATGCAGGCGTTATTTGTATCCATGGATCAATACCTTCAGGGTTTATTTCTTCTTTCTAATGACCCCTCTGCAGAAGTGCGGAAATTGGTAAGCATTCTGTTTGTTCATTTGTATATAAATGATTTTTAATTGTAGGTATTATTGTGGCACCAAGTTGCAAACATGCTAAAAGTAATCTCTCTGTACTTTTAGTAATGTGCTTTCTGGTGCTGCACTGTGTCTGATGGTAAAACGTTGATTATTTATTATTTTCATGAGCATGTGAAATCGGTATCTTCTGAATTATATATATTGACCTTAGTATGGTGCTTAAGGTGTGGCTGTCATTTGACTATGTTCTTGTCGGATATTTGAGATCTCTCTTTTCAACATGACACCTCCTTTGAGTTTTTTTTTTTGGGTTGTCGTTTTATGGTCTAGCAGCAGATTTTTGACTGTTAAATTGCTGAGAAGCTTTGCTGAGGTCTTATATGCATACTTTCTACCTCTACAGGTATGTGCAGCATTTAACCTGCTAATTGAAGTCCGACCATCTTTCTTGGAGGTGGGTTTCTTGCTTGTCTCAATTTACTGTCAAATTATTGATCTATATCTGTATTCTTTTTAGGTCTTAATTTGTGTTTTTGTTGCATGCTTTCTTCTCTTCTTCAAATCTTGTTCCTGTCTGATCAAAGAGTTTTAATTTCCATACGATAACTTTTCGCCATGTGTGTTTTTGTTTTCTTTTGTCATTTTCCTCCCTATGCCACCCTTCTCCTTTCTGTTGTTGCTGATGGATTTTGCACTATTGCAGCCACATCTGAGGAATTTATTTGAATACATGTTGCAAGTGAACAAGGACACTGATGATGATGTGGCTCTTGAAGCTTGCGAATTCTGGTAATCATCTGCTTTGTGAATAAATCTAAATCTCTTTACTGACATTCAATTGTAGGCTCATCGGAACATTAAAGATTAGTGCACTGCAATATATCATTCTTTTATTAATTGTGGTTGTATGTTGAATTCTAGGTTTGTAGTGTAGAATAATCGAGCAGAATATGAAGTACACACCGTGCTTGTGTCTAATGTTATTTCCTGAAAGCACTTTATGCACTGTAAATATGCTTGCAGCCTGTTTCAGTAGTCATTAAACCCTGGTGATAGTTTGGCATTGTTCTTCTTGGGGAATAAGGGATTGTATGCAATGTTTATTTGCTCATTTATCTGTTTATAGTCATCTCATTACTTTATATTTGTATGATACAAAAAATGGTTGAGTGTAAATAATTCACTGGAGAGGCAAGCAGTCTTTCGTATTATGACCTTCAGATCCAGCACTCTTTTTCTGATTGCTAGACATATGCCACAACACTGTATTAATGTTTACCTTTTCTTTTCTCGGTAATTTTTTTTTTGCTTTAATGTTTGCGTTTCATTGATGATTATTTCTGGCAGGCATTCATACTTCGAGGCTCAGTTACCACATGAGAACCTAAAAGAATTCTTGCCACGTTTAGTTCCGGTTAGCTAATGATTTGTTTAGCCTTTCCTTCTCTTCTCATTAAATTTTTCAAGATCCATTTGAATGTGTTTCATAAATCTCCAAAAAATTTGTAGGTTCTTCTGTCAAATATGATATATGCTGATGATGATGAGTCACTTGTTGAGGCTGAGGTTAGATTTTCTGTGTCTAAGTTGTGTTGGTTGATTCTGAATGATATAATTTTTATCTAATGCATCAGTAATTTGTTTCTGCAGGAGGATGAGTCTCTCCCAGATCGAGATCAGGTTTGGACTTTTCTGTTTTTCATTCACTTATTTTATATTTTGTTGAAGCTATATTATCTTATTTGATGTGTTTATTGAGTTTGAGATTGTCTTCCCGCCATGACTGTTTGCCACCACAGGATCTAAAACCTCGTTTTCATTCTTCACGGTTGCATGGGTCGGAGAACCCAGAAGATGATGTAAGTTACTGTGTCATACAACATCTTTAGGAATTTTAAACTGTTTGGTTTATTAATGTTATTTGGTTAATGTAGCTAATTATGATGTGGTTTATTTTTATTTTCTTGAAGCTATGATGTGGTTTTTTTACTATTAAAAAGATGAGATCATTAAGTTTATTTATGATTATCTTTTTGCAGGATGATGATATCGTTAATGTATGGAATCTACGGAAGTGCAGTGCAGCGGCTCTAGATGTCCTCTCAAATGTTTTTGGGGATGAGATTCTTCCAACTTTGATGCCTGTTATTCAGGTTACATAAACATATTTTACACTCTGAAAAACTACAGTTTCAAAAATTTTAATTTTCTTGCTTGTTTCATTATTTCTGTCCTTGTAAGGGATGATACCTCAATTGGATCCATGTAAAAAAGGGCGGACGCAGCTGGCCTATTAATTTATTATAAATGCACATCTGCGGTTGCTTTTGGAATATGTGATACTCAAATAGTCAATCTCTACAAAACTTGCTTTTATGGCCAAATGCAAAAGTAGTAGTCTTTGGTGCTAGTTTGAATTTTTGGTGGTTGTGTGGTTTATAGATTAAAAGTGATACCAATAGGAAACCAGTAGTAGTCTATGACCTGTAAATCCTTGGTTGGGGAGTTTTGTCATAGAATTTTATCTTATTATTTAAAATTCTTTGTAAGCCATTCGCTTTTCATGTTCTCAGTTCTAAAGAATTTTTGCAGGCTAAGTTGTCTGCCAGTGGTGATGAAGCCTGGAAAGACAGGGAAGCTGCTGTTTTGGCTCTTGGTGCTATAGCTGAAGGTTGCATTAAAGGGCTTTATCCTCATCTATCTGAGGTAATCTTTGTTGAGTGATCTCCTTTGGCTCAAATTGTGGATCAGATTCCAAATGAGTGTAGAATAGTGGATGCAAATATGATGATATATTTATTCTCTAGGTTTGGTTATGCTTTTTCTGATTCTCAACGTTAAATGATTTACGCGTGCAGATTGTGGCATTTCTTATCCCTCTTTTAGATGATAAGTTTCCTTTGATACGAAGTATTTCTTGTTGGACCCTTTCTCGATTCAGCAAATTTATTGTGCAGGTATATTTCTAAATAATGACATTGAAAATGGACAGGAAACTTTTTTTTTCTTTTTTCTTTTTTCTTTTTCTGTAACAAAATATAGAATATACAGTAATATTACTAGGATGAAAGAACCTGTCATTATTGCTGAAGTATTAAGGAAGGCAAGGTCATACTTTTTATAATTGTACTCCAGCTTACTTGATTATTCCTCTATAGATGCTGAATTGCAAACCAGGAGAGTCGTGCATGGAAGAATATTTATTTTTGGTTACTTCCTACGGTTGACTAACTTTTCTTTTTCATCCACACTAGGACATCGGCCACCAGAATGGTCGTGAACAATTTGAGAAGGTCCTTATGGGCCTTTTAAAGAGAATACTGGATACCAACAAGCGGGTGCAAGAGGCTGCTTGTTCTGCGTTTGCGACACTTGAAGAGGTTCTTTCCATAGCTGTAGTTTAATGGTTTCATTTTTAGGTTTAGGACTTGGAGATATCAATGGTTGATTTAATTTGCAGGAGGCTGCAGAAGAGTTAGCACCACGTTTAGAAATAATCTTACAGCACCTTATGATGGCTTTTGGAAAATATCAGGTCATTTGCTGCTATATTTCGTATATGAAGTTCCTTTTTGAAGTTGCAATAGTTAGATGTGATGCCAGTTGATTACCTTATAGGTTCACACTGTTTTTTACTTCTTTTTCATAATTTTTTTTTTTTTCCTGAGAAATTTTAAAATCTCTTTTGTATGCATATCATTATATTCAGAGACGGAACCTCAGAATTGTATATGATGCTATTGGAACTCTGGCTGATGCTGTTGGATTCGAACTAAACCAGGTATTGTTGTCATGCTAAGAACATCCACTTATGCTTCTGTCTTGTCTTTTGCTTTTGTATTCTTTTCTTCAGTAATTTATATGGGTTTAAAGTTGTACCAAAATTTATTTCATATTGCATTGTATAGAAATATGTGGCAAATAACTATCTTGATGATATGCAGCCTGTTTATCTTGATATTTTGATGCCACCTTTAATTGCAAAGTGGCAGCAGCTTCCAAATTCAGATAAAGATCTCTTTCCACTGCTTGAGTGTTTTACATCCATAGCACAGGTGTGGATTAATATTTTGACATTATCTATTTTCCTTGTTTTCTATTTTTAAGATTTTAGTTACAATCTTAAGATAGGGAAAAAAAAAAATTATACAAGGGGTTTGGGAAAATTTTTTAGCTCCTTACCTCCCCTTATGTGACCAGCCAAATAAAGCTGCTTAAAAACCACTTGACCATGCCCCTGGGGGCTAAGATAGATATTTTCATTTTCTATATATTCTGATCACTGAAGTGGATGAGTAACAGGTGTTAGGTATAGAATAATGATGTGAAAGGCATTTATCCAGCATATGAAATAATGTTCAAAATCAAGGAACTTGGAGATACAATGCCATCAGGGATTCTGTTTGCAGTATCTAGCTCTGCAGAATAAATTTTGATTAGCAGCATATAGGAACATTGACTTATATTAGCGAAAATGCATGTTTTTGTTAGACTTTTATGATTTTGACAAGTTGTAACATTTAATATTGGAACTAGTGCAAACCAAGGAATAATAAAGGCTTATTTACTTCTTTCAGGCATTGGGCGCTGGATTCACTCAATTTGCTCAGCCTGTATTCCAGAGGTGCATAAATATCATCCAGACCCAACAACTGGCAAAGGTTTCAATTGATTGATCTGTAGATATTTAATATATATTGTTTGAAGTTTCTTTTTGTACTGTTACTTCGTTTCATTTGCTTTCCTGATTTCATGATATTACTCACATCTTTTCAAAGGCATATTTTGCTCAGTTTTTCAGATACATTACCTGGAATATCTATTGCAGGTTGATTCTGTTGCAGCTGGAGCTCAGTATGATAAAGAGTTTGTTGTATGCTGTCTCGATCTGCTTTCTGGACTTGCGGAGGGTCTTGGTAGTGGGATCGAGAGTTTGGTAATTTCCCTTTTTCCAAATTTGACTTGGAAAAGTCCTAAAAGAAAATGTATTTTAACTAATAAAAGATATTTTTGAGTCTTAATTCCTCGTACTTGGTGGTTGTTACTCCCCATTACTTTCCATTAAGAAAAATTAATATTTTCTCTGAAGGTTGCTCTCTGACATGAAGAATTTAACATTTACACCAATGAAAGGAAATGTTTGTTGAGAATTTCAACTTCTAGCGAGTTTTGGTTTCCCGTGGAAGGAATGCTATGTACAGTGAATTTGAATGCCTGCTCTTCCTCTTATATGGTTTTCTCCACAGGTTGCACAAAGTAATTTGAGGGATATGCTTCTGCAATGTTGCATGGATGATGCTTCGGATGTCCGACAAAGTGCCTTTGCCCTTCTTGGGGACCTTGCAAGAGTAAGTTCAAAAGATTCCTGCCAGGCTATGAAGTTTAGTGCCTGGACTATAAACTAAGTCTCCGCCCCCATGAGCTGCTAATGAGATGTGAAAACTTATAACTACTTTCATGTTTATACTTGTAACATTCAATTTAATACACTGGCGGCCACTTGAAAGCATTTATTTCTCTTGGTTAAAAAGTTTTGATTTGTTTATCTGATGCCTGATGTTTGTCAATGCTTTTGATAATTTCAATTAGGTATGTCCTGTTCATTTGCAAGCTCGGTTGTCTGATTTTCTTGATATTGCAGCCAAGCAACTGGTAAGTGAAACTATCTTTTGATTTGAAGCTTTATATTTGGCTATGTATACATTTACATGATATGCTCCGTGCAGAACACTCCTAAGCTGAAAGAAACTGTGTCAGTTGCAAATAATGCTTGTTGGGCTATTGGAGAATTAGCTGTTAAGGTATGAAAAGCTCTTGATGGTGCTGCTTCATCATGCTAGATTAAACAGTTTTCTGTTTGACTGTTTAATCGGAGGTGGCTAGAATTCAAATTAAGTACA
Source organism: Citrus x clementina (assembly GCF_000493195.1). Taxonomy (NCBI): domain Eukaryota; kingdom Viridiplantae; phylum Streptophyta; class Magnoliopsida; order Sapindales; family Rutaceae; genus Citrus; species Citrus x clementina. The sequence continues at coordinate 820,563 of NW_006262022.1, forward strand.
ACGGGAAACTTGTTTAGCTCTGTACTTGTTGTAACTGATTTGAGCCTACCACAAGATTAAACTCAATCACTTTGCAATTATGTTTTATACTTCTTATTTCAGGCTCGTCAAGAAATTTCTCCAATTGTTATGACAGTTGTCTTGTGCTTGGTCCCAATCCTTAAACACTCTGAGGTGATCATTTCTCGAAACTTTCTTAGCTTTTGTTGCTGTGTGTTTACGTTATCTTAGTGTATGTGATTTCTATGAAACATCAATTCATTCTAAGCAGGAGTTGAACAAGTCACTCATAGAAAATAGTGCAATTACACTTGGAAGGCTTGCGTGGGTTTGCCCAGAACTTGTGTCGCCCCACATGGAACATTTCATGCAACCTTGGTGCATTGCTTTGTCTATGTAAGTATTCATTTACCTGTGTCTAATCATTGACGAATGGTTGCTTGACATATGGAGACCTATAGTTTCACCTGGGATTGCTTATTGCAAGGACTGAGACATATTCCTCATTTTTTGTTTCTCTGCATAGACTCCACATTTGATATCACGGGCCTTTATGCCTATAGTTTTTTACTAGCACTTTGCTTGTTATGGCAGGATCCGTGATGATACTGAAAAGGAGGATGCATTCCGAGGTCTTTGTGCAATGGTATGCGATTGCTTCCATGATAATTACCATTGGGATTGGACCCTTTTCCCCTTGTGTATACTTGCATCAATAACTGAATCTGTGCTTGGATGTCCACAATTTGTTTTCTTTTTCAGGTAAAAGCGAATCCATCAGGGGCTCTAAGTTCACTTGTTTTCATGTGCAGAGCCATTGCTAGTTGGCATGTAAGGATAACATTGCATTTAATTTTACTAAGTGTTATTTTTTTTGGCTCTTTCTGGTTAAGTTAGCTTCTTTTTACAGGAAATAAGAAGTGAAGAGCTACATAATGAAGTTTGCCAGGTGTTGCATGGTTATAAACAGGTTAGTGATGCTTTTGTTTGGTGCTTATATATGTTTAAATAGTGAATTTTTCTTTGTTCGGGGCAAGAAATTTTCACCCATTCTCAGCCTGGTTCAATAAGAGAGTTGTCAATAATTAAAATTTGACAATGTTTCTGCAGATGCTTAGAAATGGAGCATGGGACCAGTGTATGTCTGCTTTGGAGCCCCCAGTGAAGGACAAGCTGTCAAAATATCAAGTGTAATAGTTCCCTGGTCTTTGGTGCTGACTTGTCTTCAGTATGTGATTCTTCAAATTTGTGCATCGGCAATGCTTCTGTCGGTTATTCTGCATTCCCTGATGATATCGGAGGTGTCATTCATTTAAGCATATATCAAAGTTTTGGCCAAAATTTTTTCAGGCATGACAGTATAGTCACCTTAATCATTAAAGCTTGAAGTTGCTATCCTCTCCAAACATTTATATATGCATCGGTCCTCCCCCGCAGCATTGGGTCTTAAGAAATGAAGCAACCTGAGGTTTGAATGTGGATATGTACAGGGTGCAGCTTTTCAAGCTTTTGGGAGTATTTATCTTAGCGTTTAGTGTTTCAAGGGTGACCAAAAGTATTAATTAAGGCTTTTGGTTCATGGTTTTTAAATGTCGGTCGAGTTTTCTTTTTCTTATTATTTCAGCTGATAGGCGACGGTTGGGTTTTCCACAGATTTTGTACAAGGGCTTTTAGCATCAATTTATTAATAGTTCATCGTGAGTTGTGTTAAATCTTGTAACTTCGATGTCTGAAACAATTAATTCTTTATGCATTCAACAATTGTGAATTTTGGGTTGTGGGGTCAATAAAATTGTTTTGAATCTTCTGAGTTTTCTTGAGCATGTTGAAAACGAAATTATTTGAATATATAGACCTTCGATTGCCTTGATTATTTGGAGGTTTGTACGCAAAGAGTTGAAGACATTGCAGACTATGAGAGGAGATTCAGCCCAGTAAATTTGGAACAACAAAACACTGATGCCATTCTCAAATGCTTCCATTTTTACCTTCCACCCCCCACAAATACAAATCCCCCTGGCCCCCGCGAACAATATACTAAAAATGTATGAAGAATGATAAAGTTTATGATAAAACTCATATACAAAAGCCTCCAATCTTTGAGTCGATTCTTAACAATGCGGTGTTTATGATAACTGTCCCAAGTAGCTCAGCTTCATCTTCATACATACGTCAATTTTCTGCTTCACTGATAAAACTCTTTAGGATCTTAGCTCATTCTGCTTACTAAGATCTGAGCAGTCAAAGTACAACCAAGATCATACATTGCGAACAGATGCTCATTTTATGGGGTTCTTCTAAGAAGTAAAGCCAGGATAAAGCTAAGGGCAGAGTCAACAGATGATAGTGCAACAATTAGCAATGCTACAAGAACAAGAGTGAGAGTAGCAGTCTTCAGCTGCATGAAATAAGTAAAACCTGGATTACTATCTCGATTTGCATTTACCTTAATCCAAACTTCAACAGATTGACACATGGTATATAAATTGACTCAAAAATATGCCATATACAACAGAATTGGACATGCATATTGATGCAGTAATCAGCTTATATATTGCTTAGGAATCATTAGTTCAAAACTACAACATGAACTTCAAAACAACCATACATACCGTGCTCTGAAAGCCTGGCCACTCTATGTGCTTGAGCTGACTAGGCTGCCCAACCAGAAATAGGAATAAAGATTTCAAAGCCCTAGAAAGGAGAAAACATTAATTAGTTGACACATACTACCTGTATCCTTTCTTCATGATCAACAAATGGATCCAATTCTTATGCAATTCACCAAATGGGAAACAGTATACTAATTATGAATCGACCACCAGACATCCAAAATATATTGAACGTGACTAGGAAAACAATAACCAAGCCTGCAGCAATGTTACCAGATGATGTCCTTGACGAGACTTAACCAAAAGGGCTCCTCAGGTATGTCATCATTATAAGTCAATTGGTTATAATCTCTCCCCACAGAATTAACACAATTGTTGCCCAAATGGTTTGCAAGAGGATAACGAAATCCTCCAAGAATCTACAAAGAACGAAATTCAAAATTCACTAATGAGAACTTAGACTCCACTCGAATACAGAATTCATGACCATAAAAGCAAGAAAATTAAAAATTACCCTTTCAACGGGTTGAATGGCACTGTAATCAATGAATCTTATCCTATTACATCTCCCAGCTTCAATAGGTAGTTTTGTACGCTGACTAGAATGAATCAAACCTATTGACATGGAGAAGCAAATTATGCAACATTTCAATACAATAAAATTACAAATCGTAACAAATAAACCAGAAAAAGTCAGATAAAGAGAGAACCTGGACAATTAGCCAGCAACCCAGAAACCATAACCATAACCATTCTAGCGTCTACACCAACTCACTCAATTTCATCTACTGCAACATAATCAAAATATAAACTTCAGCATCTCTCATTAACTATTTCTCGTACATGACTCACTTAAAAGGGAATGAAAAAAGATGTTCATTTTTTAACCAATTTTGCAAGAAGAAAGCTCAATTCAATGATAAAAATAACTTTTTCAACTAGGTTTGCAGGAGTAGAGATGCCCAGATAGGCAAAAACGTTTTTTTTTTTGGTTTATTTACAATTTTGCTTTATGAAATCAGAGCATACCCAAAACTTCAACCTTGGATAAAGCAAAGTGTTTTTCGTTATATTCAATTATGGGAAAACATCAAACAAAAACGCACCGTTTAACTCACTGACGAAGTCGTTGGAGATGGCCGCCGGCTGTTTGCCTCTGAAGGAGCGCGAACGGCGGGAGGAATTTGAGAATAAATACTATTGGCATACCAATTTTAGAATTATGTCCTATTTGGACTAACGAAATCACGAAATTAACCCTTTTAAGTTATAGAACAAAACGCACAGGCAGCACAGGGTGGATTGAGCGTTAAACGACTTGTCGTTTAATTGTTGTGTACATTTCACCAAGGATTTATAATTGCTCCGTCATTTAACTTCAGACCTAGTTATCTAATCTTGGTACCTTTTCGTTCAATTTTTCTCTTATATTGTAGATTGCTACTTGCTAATCCCATTTGTTAACAAGAATTTGGTGGTGTGTGTTACAATAGTCAATTAAATCTTGAAAGATGGTATAAAAGATATAGGGTGTAAACTTCCCTTATATAAACCGTTTTCTTTCTTCGTAGGCTTGATCCCAGTTATTGGTTTTGCATGTTTGACCTTCTAAATGAACAAAACCGGCATCTCTTTAGCCGGCAAATTACATTAATTATTTTACATGAACACTAAATTGTCGCATAGAATGATATAACAATAAGGCTTCTGTTATATTTAATATATTTAGTTTCTATAATCATGTTAAAGCTGGTTTTGTTCTGAAAACACTCAAAGGCCAGAAAATAGCATTATGCATTGTTCTTTCAATGAGGAACACGTATATATTGCTGCGGTTGAAGGAACTGATTCTGTTTCTTTGCTGCAGCCAATGTTTCAATTCGTCTCCATTTCTCTTTCCTCTTCATCTCTTCTTGTCGAGCTGCGGATTCTCTGATTTCAGTGGCTTCCAGGCATTTGGAGTATAAATTTGGATCCATTTGTTCCAGCATTACTTTGACATTTTCTGTTAGTTGCTTCACACTCTTGCTCCAGTGCAACTTTAGGTTCTTCTCCATGCCTTCAACTATCACTGGGAATACATCTTCCAGCGAGGATGATACCATTCTCACAAACTGCTCATTGTTCCATACATACAGTGCTCTCTCAGCAACCTGAATTAGAAGCAATTGAGACAACAAATGATTAGAGATATGTTAAATTACTTTGAGAAAGCCATACAGAACAGAAGAAACTTTAGCATTTTTTGGTAACCTCTGAGTTGCAACTGTTCAAGCATTTTGTTATTTTGGTGCATAAAGGCAGAGCTAGCCTCCTATACTGAGCCGGGTCTATGCTGTCAACCAGTTCTTCAAGTTCTCCAATAAGCAAAACCTCCTTCCGGCAGTTGGTGACCGGCCAATACTTTAGAATCCCTCTAGCAACAAGCCCACCGAGTGCAGGCTCTTTCTGCACAAACTGAGAAACACAATAAGCCAGCTGCCTGTGATAAGCCTGCATTCCCTTAGACTTGTGCAAGGGAATCAGCACTCTTATTAGGAAGAGCTTGTGCTCTTCCTTGAGTGGAACTGTGAAACCATTAATGATACTTCCCCATATCTCAAGTAGCTCACCGATGCCACAGTGCTTCTCTGTCTCGAAATTATACTGCAAGAACACATCGTTCATTGCTTTCCTCATGAATGATCGGTAAAAGGTGAACTTGGCATATATCCGGTGATATATATTCTTCAAGCTGTCACGTTCTCTCAGGTCTTCGGATTGAAACAGGGAGAGGAGATTGGTCAGGAAACGATGATCAATATAATCACGAAGTGTCTTGGGATCCACGTGGAGGACAAGTCTAAGGAGAATATCATAAACAATCTGCAGGTGTGGCCATAAAGGTTGAGGACTGGAAAAGAGTTCTTCATCCTCAGGTAAATCCCCAGTGATGGGGGTACTTATCGGAGGAGGCAGTGGCCGGAAGAGATTTGCTGATATCATGGAAATGAGATGCGATAGAATATAATCGTCCAGTTGTTTTTTCGGTGACTTTGTGATGGAAAGCAGCTGCAAAAGCTTGAACCGCTTGAGGTCTTGCTGTTCAGGGGACTCTGAAGGATCAGTGAATGTGAAAATAGTGTTGCAGATAGAGATTGCAGAAAGGATTTCCTCTTTTTCGGAATCATAAGGAGATTGCAAGCCATTGTTATTAGGACTGGAGTGATTGCTGCCAGAGTTAGCCCTGGAATCTAGATCAAACAAGTACTGAAGAGTAGATGATTTCTTCTTTGAAGAGGCTACAGGAGAGCCTCTGACGCCACCCATTTTCTTTGTTCTATGAATGATGAAAAAAAGAGAGAGTGTTTCTGTGTTTTGTTTTATCTTTATTTCTTGTGGGTCATGAAAGAAAGGCCAAAAGGACAGCGGTGTTTTATAGACGAAAAGTGTTGTAATATCCGATATTGAGCTCCTATGAAATTTCTCCTCCCAAGTCATATAGAAATGTGACAAGTAAAATGACAATGTTATAACTAAGAGATCTTCTTTGTTCTTTCTCCTTACCTCGGTGGACGCCATGTGGATTTCACTGGGTTTAGTAAAATAATAATCTAAACAGCTTTCTGCAACTCAGATGGGGACATCAACAAAAGGACAACACTGATTGTCATATTCATCCAGTGCAACAGACAATCAGACATGTGCCTCACCACCCTATCAATCTATGCATTATGAAACTAGGGGCTCTCCATAATAGAGAAGAAGTTTTAAAATTCACAAACATAGCTTATATTGGCATAGGAAAATCGCAAATATGACATTCAAAATTTAGAACAGAAAAAAAGTTCAAGCAGTCATGATTCATTGTGTTGGGGATCGGCAGATGCAGAAAGGATATCTGGAAGATCTGAACTCATAGAGAATCTGAACCATTGCCTTTTCTCAGCATAAGTCATACAAGGCTGAATGAAAAACCCAATCAAAACAGCAATGACGCTAATAGCCATGACTTTAGGAGAAGCAAGTGCTAAAACCACTAAAATCAACAGAGTTGGAGGAATGCATAAAAAAATTGCTCCCACAGTTCCTAGAGGTACCTTATATGGACGAATAGCTTCCGGGTACTGCATTCGTAGTTTCACGAATGCTATGAATTCCATGATCATTGCAAAACAGTATAAAAAGTTCTCTGCTGCTACAATCTCTTGGAAGCTCAACCATGAGAGCAATATCACCCCAGAAGCAGAGAATAAGATCCCTACTAGTGGGGTTCCATACTGAGACCGCCTGGCAAAGATTTCAGGAAGCATTCCACGTTCTGCCATTCCCAAAAGTTGGAAAGAGTCGCTGCTCATTTCAGCTATAAACATTCCCATGTTTGACACAGCAGAAGCCCCTTGGATCCAAGTTCTCAACCATACACCTCCAATCAATTTAGCAATAACTGAGAAATACCCATCAGACCACAGCTCCCGATGAACAGGAGCTGCTCCTGTGCCAATCAAAAGAGGGAAAAAGTACGCGAAAACAACCAGTATCAGTGCATAGAAGAGTGCTCTCGGGAGAGTTTTTCCTGGGTCTTCCACTTCTCCAACAAGCGTGCTAATTGAATCCCAATAGTTCAAATTCCAAAAAAGAGTGTTCAAGTACAAACCCCAGTTCACATTCTTCAAATCAACCATACACCATCTCCAAGGCTTCAGCCTAGGAATTGCAATAAGTCCCATCAACGCAAAAGGAACAAGCGAAAACACTCCTAATACTATAGCAACCCAGCCAACAATAGTTAAACCTCTATAGTTCATATAAGTAAGAGCCGTAGTCAAAAGCAACACTGCTACAATTCTCGGAAAACCTCCTTCTAAAGCCGGGATTGCGGATTTAAGATAATCAAGAAACAAAACCGGATACAATGCATTATCGATAACCCCACTCAGCCATTTCATCCAACCTTGTTGGAAACCCCAATGAGGACCTAAAGCTGACGCAACCCAAACAACATATCCACCATTTTCAGGAAACATAGTACCCATTTCAGCAGTAATCAGGGCCTCCGGAATGCTCCATATAAACGGAAAAAACAGGAATCCGATGAGGGCTAACAAGGGACCTGCTGCCATGACACTATCCTCAACACCAAAGGGTCCACCAGAAACCTCATAAAAGATGAGAAAAACTAGAGGTATAACTGAAACCTTTTGAAACCTCTCTAGCTTGGGTGATGAATCTTCACCTAATTGTACATAATGAACATTGTTGGACTCCATCAATGGAACAAACTTTTGTCTATCTCGTTAATAGATTTCTCTTCTTCTGCATGCAACATCAGATAATTAATAAACGTAGATTTAGACAAACGCGACAATTCTTCTCATGTTAAAGATTAAGAAAAATGAAGCCGCCCATCGAATAACATTCATAACAGACATAGTGTCACAAAAGCATATATAAGACAATCTAATTAGTTTCACTAATAGAATAAAAACTTATTTAGACCCAGAAAAGATAAATGCACCTGAAACGTTGTTAATGTCGGTATGAGTTTGATGACATTTCATGTCATGTCTCAGTCAATGAAACAGGAGGCATAGATGATGAACAAGTGAGAAGTGAGAAGCTTCGTTTAGTTGTCATGTAATGTTTACGTGTCGAGTGTTGACGCATGAGTAGCCATCTACGCGTCCTCTTCAAATGCAACGTGTCACTGTATTAGATGTCACGTGGTCACGTCGGGCTTTGGCAATTTTATTCTATAAAATGCCAGAAAGGAATTGCATTACCAAAATTTCAGAAGAAAAAGTCAAATGCTTTCAACGAGGAGTTACTTATTATTATGGGGATTCATTGCCGGATAAATGTAAATTTTTATTTCTCGTGGAAAAAGTTCGAAATTACGGTTTCATTTATATTTTTCACTCTCCGTCGTGTATGTTACTTATCTATCAATTTTGACTAAATTAGGACAATTTTTTTATTAGTATTATTTAACTCAATAAATTATGGGAACTTATTAGCAAACTTTTTTTTTTTTACCTAAAATTTACTTAGCAAATTAGTTTCTTCACCTCTTCGGGTAGAAAACATACCATATGAGCAGATATTGAAACGTTTGTTTAGATATATTAAAAATAGATATAATTAAACAATTACATGTATGAATCTATGAGAAGATGAATCTCTCTCATAAAAAGAAATATATTTATGAAAATTAATTAATAAAATTAGGTGCTTTATATGTATACTCCCAATAATCACATATGCTCGTTTATGTTTACGTATAAAACTTGCATACTTCATAGTTGATATACAATTAAAATGGATATAGAGTAGTAGAGATAGATATGACATATCATACAAACTTAATTTGCATTCGATACCATCACTCTTTAGAATATTATTTTCTAATATTTAAACTCTATAGTTATCGAGAATGTTAATATATTTGGGGCCCGTTTTGAATTATTATGGGAGGCTCAAAAGTAATTTTGAAATGTAAAAAAACTAATTTTACTACTTAGTAATTTTTTTTAAAAATAACTTTGGTAAAATCATTCCATTCTAGAGCAGATTTTGAAAAGATGAGAATGACTAACTTTTCAAAATATGATTTTAAGAATCAGTTTTATACTTAATACAATTCCATATATATCCTCATATATATCATAAAAATTCAAAATTATTCTTGTTAATAAAAAATAAAATCATTAACTTTAAATAGATTATTATTCTTATTACAATTACATTGAGATAACAAAATAAAAAATAAAATTGATGATATAAAAATTTATTTTAGTTATCGATTATTACATAGACACAATAAAAATATATTTTATATACATTTTTATAAATTTTCAAATAAGTGTTATTCGATATTATGTCCAATTTAATCATTTACATTTCAAATAAGTGTTATTCGATATTATGTCCAATTTAATCATTTACATTCGTACAATAATTTAACAATAAGATTTACCAATACATCTAATTACTTTTAAAACTCACAGCACTTTTAAAAATAAATTTTACCAAATATTTAATTGACTATCATCACAACTGATTATTTCTACAATAGCTAATACTAATTATTTTAAAAGGTACAACATTACCAAACTTGTTCTTAATATCAATTTATAATAATTAACATCTTGCGTAATTGGTGGGTTTAATTTCAATCTTATAACTCACCAAATTTGACTTCTAACCAAGATATTTGTGTCGACCTTCTATTTTGGACAACCATATTCAGATTTCCATTTTTTTTCTTAACTCATATGGTTATTTTTTTTTAATAAATGAGAAAAAATTTATTATTAAGGAAAAAAAGAAAGAAAAATTACAAGTAACAAAAAGATACATAGATAAACCCAAGCATCTTCTAAAAAGTTCTTCTAAAAAGAAAACTGGTGGATAATCCCACCAGGTGAAAGAAATATATGATAATCTCAAGTTTGTCAAAAAATCAACAACTGAATTCCGCTATCTGTATATATGAGAACACCTAAATTCCATCTTCTTTAGTAAATAAAAACAATAGATTCATTTATTGCGAAGAAGATAAGGAAGCTTATAATCTTAATTAGTGAGGCACGAGGGCGCTGTAGAAGAGTCACTCTCTAACCATAACCAGCGCCAACCATTATAGAAGGCAACCTCAGGATAACAGCAAAAGATTAAAAAGAATGATAATGTTCTCCTTATGCCATATGTTAATTGTGTTGTGTGATAAAATGCAAAAGATTGAAAAGAATGATAATGTTCTCCTTATGCAAGATGTTAATTGTGCCGTGTGATTCATAAAATTAAGATTCAGACAAAAAAGCTACTCAACTCACTTAAGAAAGTCAGCAAATTTGCACACAACCATTGGTTTTTTTTTTTTTTTAATACTGTTATACAGGTATTATAATTAATATTTACAAACAGATTCTACAATTGAGACATTATTCGTGGCATGTACTCCTCTGAAGTATTGTAGTTATTACAATTAATATTTACAAATAGATTCTACAATTGGAACCTTATTCGTGGCATGTACTCCTCTGAAGCGCTGCTTAAATTCTTCAAACCCTCTTAAATATTCGAGAGCTGTCCACTCTTCTCACATTTCGTGAGAAATAGACTGACTGAAAATATGAGTGGATAGACTGATTCCACTCAATTATTTAATAATTAAAGGAGGATTGTAAATAATCCCAATAAATATTTGTATGAAAGCTCGAATCCTTCAAAATTATAAGTGAAAGGACTCTCACACTGGACCAAAAGCCTATTGGTACAACCATTGGTTCTTTAATTACAATAATTACAACTCCCTCCTAACTACAAAATCTATCTCACTAAACACACACTCACTCCAACTTAAAAAAAAAAAACAACCTAAGAATCAATGACAAATCTGTGTAAACTATTCACTCTCAAAACCTCCAAAAATATAAATATCAAACACTCCCTTCTTAAAAGAAAAAAAAAATCCATTTTTTTCATTCTTTATTAAGAATTAAACTTCCGTTTAGTTTTCTTTTGTCTCCTTCATTAGCTCGCAAAAACCTATCTACCATATTCATGGATGAACATATCGTTAAGGCTCCAAACACGAACACAACGCAAAAGCTAAACACAAGTTTAGACCACGATTTGTCTTTAAGCACTTGTGCTTTTTTCTTAAGCAGCAACGGTTTATCACACGATGATGATGATGATGATGATGATGACGACAATCAGTTTGAGATATGTGACATAGCGACGATAACTGTAGAATCAGTAAGCTACACAAGCCTGAAGGACTTGTTGCCGTTGTCACCGTCGTCGGCGGCGGCGATCACGTCACCGACGAACAACTCGAGCTGGCACGAGATCCCCATCAAGAACCCACTTGTAAAACAAGCTGCTCTGGCTTACTTGCAGCCTATGTCCAGCCCCCCGGAGGTTGGCGGTAGCAGAGGGTTTTTTGGTAAATTCAAAGACACCGTGTGTTGCTGCTGTCAATGTGAGTGCTTTGGGTGGATACACGATGTCGTTTTGAGGAGTTTGAGAGATGAAGATGATAAGAAAGTCGACTGAAACTTTAGAGATCTTTTATTGTTTTTTGTTTGGAAGTTTTGGTTTTGACCCGTGGATATTGGGTCAATTTGTAAATATTGACTCTTTTTTTGTTTTCACTTTTCACTTACGTGTTTTTCTTTTTAAATTTTGTTTTATTCTATTCTTTTTAGTCGGTGACGCGTAAGTAGACAGACAAAATTATTGAATACAGACAGCCATTCTTTTCTCACTATAATTTTTTAACAGCTCTGTGGTTAATTTGTTTATAATTTCACCACAGTAATTGGCTTTAGGTGAATTGTTAGCTCAAGTTCTCTTTAATTTACCATGGTAAGATCTCTTCTCTATTAAGACAGAAAGAGTTATGATCCCTATAAAGGATTTATGTTTCTTTTGTAAACATTTACAAGTGCCGGATATATATTGGATGTATTAGGGATATACTTTCAAATTATACTCTTCTTTTTCATGGGTAAGCCTTGGTCTAATTTCTTTTTTCTTAGGCACCGATTTTTAAAGGGTTATTATCATTTCACTACTTTAAAATTTGTCAAATATTAAATGACTATAATAAGTATTGTTTTCTATCATTTTTCTATTATATCTTTATAAAAATATCATTTTACTACTTTTTCGTTATAACCGTTAGTTGACTAGTTAGTTGACTAACAAAATACTAATTTCACCCTTCATGATTAAAAAAAAAACTTGAAACTTATTTACAAAATAAATTTGTAATATATTTATTAAAATGGATATAAAATACCAACATAATTCTTTTTGATGGAATTATGATATATGGATTACAAATTTATCTTATTATTATTTTTTTAATCATGAAGGGTAAAATTGATATTTTGTTAGTCAACTAACGGGTTAACTAACGGTTGTAACGAAAAAAATAGTAAAATGATATTTGTTGTAACAGAAAAATAGTAAAAGATATTTTTATAAAGATATAATAGGAAAATAATAGGAGACAAGACTTGTTGTAGTCATTTAATATTTGACAATTTTTGAAGTAGTAAAATGATAATAACCCATTTTAAAATTATATTTTGCACGCTTGTAGACTATGCTGTGTATAATGATGTGATGAGATAGTCTCATTTGAGATTTTCATTTTAATACAATAAAACTTCGATAAATCGATAATATTAGGATCGTGTAAAATTTATTAAATATTAGAATATCAATAAATTGATGAATTATTAATTTATGAACAAATTCTTTCCATTTGTAAAATATGATCACGTGTATAGTATTTATTATGTTTTGTTTGAATAAGAATTAATTTTCTTACATTGATAGTAATTAAACTATTGTAGAGTTTTTTTTTTCTATATTAAAGATGACATATGGAACCCATCTTACGTTTGTTGCAAAACAACAAGGTAAATTAAAATTTTACATTAGAAATGAGATTTAATTTCAAAACAATTTCAAGAAGCAGCAAATAACACTAAAAACATATTTTACAAATGTCACACGACATATCACATTAATTTAATTTCAAATTAGGTAATTATTAATTTATTTGGTAAGTGAATGCTATAGAAAATATGATTTTTTTTAAAATTATCTTATAAATTTTTCGAATTATCAATTTACTACTTTGATCCTAAGTTGGGACTAGTAAAAACTATTATTTAATCGAGATTATCAATTTATCAAATATTAATTTATAGAGATTCTATTATATAATCATTATTATTTATTATGATATTAATGTTACTAATTTAACATTTTTCAATATCAATATCATCAAATTTGAACAATGGGATTCTTAAAAATCATAGTTATGCAGTTCTTCGCTATGCCAAGGGAAGGGTAAGGATGCTGTTTCACGATGTTCGCATATTCTGATATTTATTGCTTTGCAGCTTAAAATGGTTGATCCCAAAAACACATTCTGATAGCCTGTGCGTTTACGCGCCTCAATGCAGTTGCTGAAATTGAATTGCAGATTCTCGACCTATTTATCAACTCATTTAACAAATAATAGTTAGCTTTATTATAATTTTAATGGGTGAGGGTGATGAGCTGATAATGCAAGTCATGAAGGAAACTTCAGCAGAGTTTCAATGAAGCTTAGGTGTCAGTTTAAGACCATAGTTCCCATTGACAATCTTATCTTCCTTTCAAAAGGTGATTATGGTTAATTTAGTTGGTGAACTTTCATTTTCATTGGCAAAACTTTCTGTTTTTTCAATATTTGATTGGTTCCCTCTTATCTTTTATATGCATCTCATCGGCTTCCAGATCCTCCACATGCTTCAATTGATTCTAGATAAATAAAATTCGAAAATGCATACATAAATGGAGAGAGGAAGCTGGAAGAATTTTTAAATTCTATTGCTCCTTAAATGAAGTAACATATGATTTGAGTGATGTATATACATAGTTGGTATTCTATTTTCTCTCTTTTTCCTTTTGTCCGAAAGATTCTGTTCTAAGTTTAACATAAATGCAGTCACCAATAATCTCCACATGAGCAGCAGCCATTTCTGAAGTGGTGAAAACATTTAGGATCTCTAACTATTAGCTCTCTTTTAGTGATTTCTGAAATCTTCTTCACGGCACTGTGGCAATCTTCACATATTCTGGTGTTGTTTCTAACAAGAACTGGGTTCCCAACACTTGTCGAAATCAAACCGAAAGAAATAGCTAGTCTTACACTGTGATGCTGTGGTGATTTTGCTCTATTTTTCATCAAATGTGCCGGGCTGAACTTAGAAACATTATGAATATAAAAATCTTCCCCTATCTTCCTTAAGAGAATATCCAAGACATTATAAATCAAGTAAGTTTTGCTGTGGGACCTGTCTTGATTGATGAACCTGTGAGTTTCACCATTTTTCTCGAACATGCTACAGCCAGTTGTTTTCTTCAGCCCTTCTTTCTCCATAATAGCTTTAATCTGCTCTACATCTTCCCACCTCCCAGCTTCAGCATACATATTAGAAAGCAAGACATAACAGCCTGTATTATCTTGTGCTGAGGATAAAACATGCCTTGCTGCAAATTCAGCTGAGACTATGTCATTATTTTTTCTGCTGGCAGTCAGTAAGGCACCCCATATCCTGGCTGTTGGGGCTGATGGCATTTCTTCGATGAAACGTTTGGCTTGGTCGAGGTTCCCAATACGACCAAGAAGATCTATTATACAACCATAGTGCTCAATTCCAGGAACGATACCATAATCCTTTCTCATTGAATCAAAGTAATTCCATCCTTCATCCACCATGCCAGAAATACTGCAAGATGATAACAGGGATACAAAAGTACTCTCATTGGGTTTTATGCCCTTTTCCCTCATCTCAGAAAACAACTGGATGGAGATTTTCCCCAAGCCATGAATTGCATAAGCCATAATGATCACATTCCATGAAACTACATCCTTACCCATTATGCCATAAAAAATTACTCTCGCAGTCTGGAGGTCCCCGCACTTTGCATACGTATAAACAATTGAATTTGAAATATAAATGTTTGAAACAAGCCCAAGTTTGGTGATAAGAGAATGGATCTGCATACTATCACTTAATGTGGCTATTTCAGCATAGGCAGGTAGGATGCTTGCAAATGTCATTGCATCTGGCTTTAAAGGTTCACTCCATAGGTCTTGAAAAAGTTCCATGGCTTCTCTGTTCTGCCCATTCCGTACATAAGCAGCAATCATGGCATTCCATGACACCAAGTTTTTCTCAATCATGCTTCCAAATAATTTTTCTGTCATTTTCAACGCCCCAGACCCTGCATACATGTCAATTAAAGCAGTTTCCAAAGCAACATTAGGGAGAAACCCTTTTCTAATGGCGTAGCCATGAATTGATTTACCCTCCAAGAGAGCTCCCAATTTCGTGCAAGAAGGGAGCAAGTTAATAATTGTAATACAATCTGGATTCAGATTATCATCCTCTAGCATCTTTCTCAAGCAAGAAAATGATTCAAGAAAATGAGCATTTACCACATACCCGCCTACCATAGCATTCCAAGCAACAATATTTCTAGGAAAAATCATATTAAATAATCTCTCAGCATAATCCACCACACCACATTTACCATACATATCAACAAGGGAAGTTTGAACCATAACATCCATTTCAAGCCCACTTTTGATCACTTGGCAATGAATTTCCTTACCAATTTTTAGACAACCCTCAATAGAAATTGCACCAAGAGCACTTATCAGACTAAACCTATCATATCTCAATCCACAATTTTGCATTTCTTTAAAGAAAACCAACGAGCTTACGCCATCACCAACTGAACAATACCCACCAATCATAGAATTCCAAGACACCGTGTCTCTGACAGGCATTTCATCAAACACTCTCTCGGCACACTCCACACACCCAAGCTTCATATACATAACAATAAGTGAATTACAGACATAAACATCCGAATTCAATCCACTCTTAAACAAACTCCCGTGAACTTTTTCTCCTTCACTCAAATACAATAACCCCGCGCATGCTTTAATCACAAACGGGTACGTAAAATAATCAGCTTTGAAACCTTCACACACCATTCTATGATGAAATTCTACAGCTTCTTGAAACAACCCATTATCAACAAATCCTCTTATCACAACATTCCAGATATAAGTATCTAAGTAGCTCATTTTGTCAAACAAGTAGCATGCACTTTCCATAGACCCTGAACTAACGAGCTCTTGTAGAGCTCGAGTCTTAGTAATATTTCGAGGTCCAATGGATTTTTTTGAAGTAATTGTTTGATTTTTGTGTATATGAGTTGATTTTGAGCTTCTTGCATTGGTTTCAAAACTAGGGGTTGGATTCGTTTCTGGGATTTTGAATTGCTTTTGTGAGGGGTTTCTGCGTGTGGGTGAGTTGGAGTTGAAGAAGTGACTGTGAATAGCTAGAGGTGCGGGTGTGGCCATCTTTGGGCGGTTTCAAGATTTCGAAAAATAGCCGTTAAAAATCATCGCATGAGGGTTTCTCTGCTTTGGCGGGGATCATCGGGTAACCGTTAAACTCTTAGTATTGTAGATTTGCTGGTTCGTGCTGATAAATGTTGCAGTGCACCTACTGGATCTTACCCGTCCAATTACTGTTGACTGTGACACCGGGCCGTCAGTTTTCATTTTTTATTAATTTATAAGGATCCGAATGAATATTATAATTTTGTAAAGCCATATACTGGCCAAAAACTTACTCATTTTGGGCCAAAATGTCTTTTCCTTTTTCTTTTTCAAATTATATGACACTATTGATTATATTACAACTTATATTATATATACAATCACACAATTATAAAGACAAGGTTATATTAAAGAAGAATTAAACCTTTATAATTGTTTTAGGGGATTTGAACACTTACTCTCACACATTGTGAGTGTTCTCCACTAAGTAAAAGGCTTATTAATGGCTAAAATCTTATTTTTATTCAACACATTATCAACGATAATATATCCACGGTATTGAACAAATATTCACAATAAAATGAGTTTAATTCTTAATGGTGTAGTGGATTTAAATTTAAATATGGGTAGGAATTTATCCATTGTTTAACATAAACATGGCACAAATAATATTCATATCAACTTAGTCAAACCTTAACCTACTAATTTTATGTCAATCTTGTGTCAAATTGCTACCCTTGCATGTCATATTTCTATGAGTTTATTGTAACTACCTGTGTATCATGCAAGCATGCATGATGCATCCATCAATTTATTTTAACTATCTACATGCCGTGCATGCTATGGTGTCCATTCATTTACTTATAACTTTAAATTTTGCATTGATCTTTGTGAAATGCAATGGTTGGAAATAGAAAAATTAAATAATATCTTTTGACTTTGAATATCTACCATTGGATTGTGCAAGAATAGATGATATTTTTTAACTTTAAATATCTACCATTGGATTACACAAGAATAAATAGTTTATGTTAAAATTTTAAGTAAACATAACTTGACTTATTATTGGGACTACCAATTTATTTAGCAATTATAAACTAAAATAATCACATAACAAGTGTTCATTAGTTATTAATTTCAACTTCCCCTATATGTGACAATCCTATTCCAAATCAATTACGAAATAATACAGCAACTAAAGGAAAAAAAAAGTTGCATTTCCTAATACAAGTTAATATGAGGCAAATAATACTTATTATGGTGAAAGGAATTCACCAATTAAGGTACGTGAATAATATAATACCCTTAAAAACCCTAAAAATTGCCGTTATTCACTTGAGCATAATCAAAGGCGACCATCTTTTCTTTCTCATACACAATGATATTTGTAGTGTGCGACTAATCAAATATAAGTCTACGAGTAAGGAGGTTTTAATCGTTATATATAAGACAAGGAATTATTATAACCCAAGATTATGAATTTTTTTTTAAATTTTTATAACTGTTCTATTGGCTTTTCCTGATAGTGGTCGATAAACCCTTCTTCCCCAATCATTATTAATTGTCAAGAACGATAATGGAGTTCTGCTGATCATCGGAATCTGGTCGCATGCGCTCAGATCTTCGTGTACATGCAATAATTATTCAATGTAAGTAATTAAATAATGGCTGTAGCCAATAAGCACATATCCTTTTTGCACAAGTTATAGTACCAAAATCCCCCTAGAAACCCTAGTTTTTTAGTAGGAAGTTTTCTTAGAGATCAGTAGTAATAAACAAAGGTTTTGCGTGTCAAATACCACAAAACTCTAGACCTCTAGTTGTTATGGGTATATAAACCCTAGAGCCTAGAGTTTCTCTCCTAAATTTACTTGTACGTAATTGTTAATTATTGCTTCTTCTGGTACTTAATACTTTTTTAATGTTAGATTTTTTATTGTTTTATTATTATTATTATTATTATTTCTTTTTGGTGGATGTTGTAGAGACTAGAGAGTGAAGAAGCAAGCATTTTGTCATAACTAGCGACATGCCATTGAATAAGGGAAAAATAGTGAAGGCTTGTGAGGACATGAAGAGTTTGTATGGCATGCCGGAACCGAAAGTGAAGGCAGCTTTGAGTCGTCTTCTTAGAATATATCGTGACGAATGGGGTTTTATTGAAGAAAATAACTATGAAATTCTCTTCGAGAACTGCATGATAGAGGATGAACAAAAACAAGAAGAAGAAGAAAAGGTATATATACACTCACTTTGTTGCTTTATGTGATTCTCTATATTCGCAACAACTGTGGATTAAAAGCATTTGCATATTTTCGATTCACTTTAAATGACTTGTGTTAATTTCTCTCCCTCTCTCTCTCTCTTATATAAACATGTGCTTTGAATGACTTGAATTTTACATGCTTATGACGTTTGGCATTTGACAAGAAATCAGAATTGAAGATTGTACAAGCATTGTTGGATGATAGTTCAGAGCCATTATTAAAAGGACATTTAACAGATCACAGTGATGAGCCTTCAACCTCTATCAACAAAAGTGAAAGATCAGCAATATGCTCATCAGAGGATGCGGAGGCTGTGATTGAAGTAAAGAAACCTGTTCAATTATCTAACCACAAAAGAGCTAGGGCCTCGTGTTCTGAGACTGCTACACGAAACATCAAAGGAAAAATCCCAGAAATTGAGGAAACTGCTTGTACAAGAGCATTAACCATTGATAATACAAATGGATTGTTCTCGTACGACAGTTACTCTCGTGAATTTTCCCAGGAAGCGCCTCCTCTTGCTGTTAAATATCCAGGTATCTACCCTACAAATTTTGTTTATGGTGATAATTGTTGAGACTTGTTTTAATGCTAATGTCGAGCTGTTAACCATCACCTTAAGCTTTTTTCTCTATCATTGTTTAAATCAAAGGTATAATCTCATGTTTGATTCCCTCATATGAAAACTCTATCTGTCAGGTTTTTCTTGAGTCCATGTTTTATGTAGTATTTGTTAAGACTTTTCCCTAATTAATACTTATGGTGGACCTTTTGTATTTGACTAATTCTTTGGGTCAAGCGGTGTTTTTCTACTACATGGTCAGTTCAATTGGTAAGTTTGTTTGAACGGTACAGAAAGTTTGGGATTTGAATCGGCTCGTACATATGGGGAGCTAGTGTATTTAGTTTCTGTCAACATAACAAAATACTTCAAATAATAAAAGCGTTTTTTCTCTAACATGATATTAGAGTCAAAACTTCATGTTTATTTTTCTCTGTGTGAAAACTCTTATTTTTAATGCTCTTCTTTGAATGTATGTTTCAAATGAGAACGCCGGTTGAGACACTGTTTTTAATATTGAAGTTGGTCTTTACTCCATTAACTTTTGGGGTCTGAGTGGTTTCTCTTACAATAATAAACTTTAGCCATTAGGTTTTGTATACCTCTTCAAGTGTAATAACTAAGCAGGTAATTAGCTAAGATTTCGTAGCAGGTAAATGTTTTATAAGATTGAAGTGTCTGCATTACTTCCACTGTAGGTTGACATACATGATGGAGGTATATTTAAGATTGAGCCATATATTGTGGCTTTTAATCCATATTTGTTGCGGTATAAAACCACTACATGTCAAATGTAAGTGCTTAAATATTATTGTGGCTTTTTATTCTTTAGTTGTTATACGCCTTCAAAATTTTTGGAAGCTAGATTGACATTGAGAGTAATTCTTTTAGTGATGCTTAGAGGTCAAACCAATTGATCTTATGATTTGCTATTAAGTTGGTAATTTGTTATGCTACGTTTTGTGTTCATTCAAGATGAATATTTAACAAACTTGATATGGATGGTTATTGCAGTGACTGGTGTTTCTTATTCAACTCCATTGCAACTTGTTTCATCCAACAATGGAGAGGCGAAACTCTCCATAGTTTACAACTCTGTATTAAACAATTATAAACACTTTCCAAGTTCGGATGTATTCTTGAAAGTGGTTGAAGATAAAATTTGCAAGAAATATGGAATCACAGATCCTAAGTTTCGCATGAAAAAGCTAATGAGGGAATTATGCGAATACTTTTTGGCAGTGGGCGCTAATGTGACCAATAGTGATCTACATTTACCGCCCATTCTTGATACATCACATAAAATTGAAGCAGAGTTTGAGGATAATGGCAAACATTATCACCAAAGCAACTCCAAAAATCAGCCAAGCTCTCCAAATGTTGACGATTGCTGTAGTAAATTTGTGAATCCTCCATTTAACGTCACCAAGAATCCCATTTTTGTTGAAGATATAACCCGAGGAGAGGAAAAACAACCAATTTCCTTGTTAAATGAAAATGGAACATCGGAGCTGCCCAAGTTTTTGTATATCTCAAAGAACACAGTTTATAAAAATGCTCATGTGAACTTTTCACTAGCTCGAATAGGTGATGAGAATTGTTGTTTAAACTGTTCAGGGAATTGTCTGTCAGCGCCGGCAAATTGTGCCTGCACTAGTGAAACAAGGGGTGACTTCGCTTATACAGCCGCAGGACTACTGGACGAGAAGTTTTTAAGAGAAAGTATTGCTATAATTAGGAGGAAAAATGATAAAAAGCATCTTTTTTACTGTGAAAATTGCCCACTTGAAAACAGATTGGTGAATGGTAACAGGAACCACAAAAGAAAGAGATCTGTAAAGCCATGCAAGGGCCATTTGATGAGAAAGTTCATTAAGGAATGCTGGGCTAAATGCGGATGCAGCTTGAATTGTGGAAACCGTGTTGTTCAGAGAGGTATCACAGTGAAATTGCAGGTAAATATTTCAGCTCTTTCACTTCTGCATTTTTTTTTTTAATCTTAAGTTATGAGTAGCATATCATTAATTGAGGCTTGTGCACAATAGTCTGCACGAAGAGTTCGTGTTTATTTATAGTGAAGCTAGCTGTTGTTGTCAGGTGTTCCAAGCATCTGAAGGGAAAGGATGGGGTGTTAGAACTCTTGAGGCATTGGAGAAAGGCACTTTTGTTTGTGAGTATGTTGGCGAAGTTGTAACAAACCAGGAACTAGATGAGAGGAATGAGGAATTTTCCGGTGATCGGCATACATATCCAGTGTTACTTGATGCAGATTGGGCTTCTGAAAGATTCTTGAAAGATGAAGAAGCTCTTTGCTTGGATGCAACGAAATTTGGAAATGTTGCAAGGTTTATAAATCACAGGTACTTTTGTCACACTTTTGAGTCAATGCTTTGTGCATTTATTTTGACGAAGAAGGACACATATGTCCTAATATCTTTTAATTAATTACCGATCACACCCTTAACGTTAAACCTGTAATAGAAAAATATAGTTTATAACTTTATGGTCTTTTAATTACTACTATTGTCAGTTTCATAGCATGTGTTTGTCAAAGGAAGGAACAATTTTATTTGGTGAAATTCACATTTTATCCTTTAATAGTAAAGTAGGAACAACTAAATTATAATGACAAGGATGCACTAGGTAATTAAAAAAGAGGTCTGGTTAAGTTGGATTAATTCCACAGTAGAGCACTTCTGGTGACCGTACGATCATTGAAATAAATATTAAATTTGTACTTATTATTATGATTTAACAGTCATCATCAGTACTTCACCATAGAGCTTGATCCAACTTAGCTATTGTCTTAAAAAAGATTTGAGACTTGAGTAATAAATATGAGGAATATTACAGGCCTATTAAAGATCATTCTCCATTCTTTATTAGAAAAGTTTTGTTTTTGTTGCTTAGTTACCACTTAATTTAAACTTTTTTCAACATGTATATCTATGTGTTACAATTTACAGATGTTACGATGCTAATTTGATCGAGATACCTGTAGAGATAGAGACCCCGGATCATCACTATTATCATGTATGTAATCTCAGAATTTCATTGTTTTTCGTTGAATCTTATTATGTAGAAGATAACTAAAACTTTCTACAGGTGGCTTTTTTCACAACAAGAAAGGTCGAAGTGAATGAAGAATTGAACTGGGTAAGTAGATTTTACCTCTTAGAGTGTGCATTATTTATCATGTGGTAATTGAAATGTTTAATTCTGTCTTGATTCATGGTTTAAGATTCAAAATTCCATTGGCCGCAGGATTATGGTATCGATTTTAGTGATGAAACCCATCCAATCAAAGCATTCGACTGCAAATGTGGAAGCTTTTTCTGTAGCATGAAGTCACAATCTTAAGTTTTAAGTAAATCTTGTTCTTTTGTCTTATATCTGAATGGAACTGAATTGCTGAATTGCTGATCTCAAAAAATGCCCTCTTCGTTAAAGAATTAACCTTTGTTCTGCACACTATGTCCGTTCTTGCTATAGTAAATTGGTACATAATCGTTATTTCATCTTCAGGAGTCCATGTTCAACTACACCGTTAAGCCGTGGAATCGCTTTTCCAGCAGATTACTCATCAAAATTCTGTGATTTATCTCTCTTTTGTAATGCATTATTCTGTAACCTTCGAACCCCATTTTAATTTTTCTAGTTTAAATCTGTGTGTTTATTTATCAAATTCTGTGCCATTGAACCATATCTTTAGAGCTTCCAGAGATAATTATCGTCAGCAATTGCAAGGGTTGGTTATTTGACTCTTTAATTTGCATTTTTGACCTGCTAAATTTATAATAGAGCTGAGCTCACAAATAGCTGGATGGAGAATGTCTAAAAAAAAAAAATTGCTTTTACAAAATTATCCTCGAATTTAAAAAAAAAAAAAAAAAACCCTCATGCTATAGGAGCAAACATTATCCTCGCCAAGAATTTCAAAATAGCCCTCATGCTATAGGAGCAAACCTTGTAATTGAGAATTCAGTTGCACTGGATTTAGAATGAGTGCAATTTTTTAGGCTAAGACGCGAAATGAAGGGGGACTTCCATTTTGTGAGAAAATTAAGAATATTGTTAACATAAGCTGTAAGCATACTTCTGAATAATACATAACATGCTCTGAAAATTAAATGCGGAAGTTTTAGGACCTAACCTCCAGCTATTGATGTGTCCTTTGCAACTGTTTGCTTTCGATTTTGATACTTCTGTAGCTTCAGTAATCAGTAATGATGGTGTAGTTTTTGTTTTCTTTTTTTATTACAAGCTGTCAGGGACCAAAATCATTTTATCATCTCATTATATTATCATCTTTTCATCATACGTGAAGTAATGGTAGTTATAATTAGCTATCATAACATCTAACAACTAGCTCCAAACTTGGTAGAATTAATGTCAATGAAATGTTGGTCCATATTGATCCACATATTGGTCCACATACTAGAGACTTCTTTTAAAAAAAATACCTCGACATCCAGGTGCCCAACATAAGCAACATAATTTAGACAACTCCTCTTTAGTCTTTACTTAGAAGTTCACGTAATAACGAAATAATAACGCAAAGAAATTAAAAGATTTGAGTTTCATAGCTCCTTAGGGATGCTTTGGAGCACAGGTCTCCAAGAACGTAGCCGGTTCTCCTTCCCTGGATTAACGGCTCTCAAAATATGCTTTCTTCTCAGAAGATTCAGCCGCTGCTCCACTGAAGATGCCGTTAATGGCGAATTACCAGCTGGGATTTGACTGTGATGAGCACCATTCGTATTCGTATTCATTACTTGAAGCATTTGCTTTAAATCCTGCTTCCTCACCCTGATCTTCATTCTCACAACTCCATTATCATCATTACTTGTTTCTGAAACAATATTATTATTACCTCCTCCACCTCCATTCACCTGTGCAATGGCTTCCATTACACTGCTCATCATGGTCCTTTGTTGCTGTCGAATTTTCGAGGCACGAAGCTCTCTCTTTGGTGATGCTTTGCCTCCTGAAACCTTCAAATAGTCCATGTAATTTTTTAATTCTCTTCTCTAAGTTATTTTTGTTTTAATGCTTCCTTTATCTGTTTGTAGTGTTTGCAGCAAAGCTCCTGCACATTAATTGAGCCTTAAATAGTGATGGATTGTCAACAGATAAATAATACATTAACTCAAGGCACATTAGTTAATTAATTTTAATTTGATCAGACCCTCAATAATCCGAATACAACTCCAAATAGCTAGCTGTATACAGTTGATATCAATTAATTACTAGAGAATCTAATTACCTTTTTTTTTTCCTCCGCTCGAGAGGGAGGAGAAAATCTAGAATGCATCAGAAGTGTTACGTCACCCATACAATAAGTAAATAATGTTATGACATGTGTGCGTTTATTTTAAAATACCATCATATAAATGATGGTTATATTAAATTTGATTATACATATTATACATGTATCAATTAGTTGTAATACATTAGAATTTCTCGTAGGAAGAATATCATCATTGGTTTCATTGACTTTGTTTTTAGAAAAAGGGGAAAAAAACCAAATGCCAACTTCAAATAGATATATAGACAGCTTTAATTTATGCCTCAACTAAGCATGAAGGATGAAAATGAAAGTGGACCGACGCCGGCGGCGGCAGGTCACACATGCTAAGCCTATTACCGCGCTGGATTTACCATCATCGCATGGCATGTAGTACATGAAAGAATCTCGATCGTTGATTCAAAATATTGCAACCTGCCTGAGTTAATTATTTGATAATGATAATGATATGATATGATAAATTAATTATTTATTTGTTTCATAATTGAACGTACTTTGAGAACTAAAGCTATCGGTGGTTCACCCTTCACCTGCCAATAATTTCATTGATTCAAAATATTGCAACTTCCCTGAGTCTATGTGAATAATTTTTATTTACTAAAACCAATTTCTCAATTCCGATTGAAAAAAAAAAGGGAAAGAACAGACAAACCTGAATAATGATAATGTTACTCAGCTGCTTCTAGAAAAACACAGTACCATAGCATTGAAATTAAAAAAAAAAAAAAAACAAAAAATAATAATATTAGGGATCTCAATATTTGAGTCCGAACTTAAATTCTAATACTATGTGTTATTTATTTATTGGATACTTATCATTGTTCAAACAAACAGTAGTTTACTAAATCATTTCTCCTAAAAGTATAATAACATGCATTTTTGAAGTACCTTGAAAATATTTCCAATCCTTGGCCCTCCAAAATAACAATGATCATTTTGAACTCACTGCAACAAAATGATGAAATAAGCACTCAAATTGTTCAAATAAAGGATCATGCAAAATATTTCATTCCTCAGGACAGAGATCCCAGAAAATATGTCCACAATTCGATATGATCAAGGTGAAAGTGAAGAACAAGAGAGTTAGTTATTCATGCTA
Source organism: Citrus x clementina (assembly GCF_000493195.1). NCBI lineage: Eukaryota > Viridiplantae > Streptophyta > Magnoliopsida > Sapindales > Rutaceae > Citrus > Citrus x clementina. The sequence goes on from NW_006262022.1 coordinate 846,323, forward strand.
CGTATGAATGAAAAAGAAACTACACTAGATCTGAGCGAATCCCTCGTCAATTTCCATAAATGGTTCGTTTTTGGCAAGAGGTGGACATTAATTTATGTAATTTTGGGTGCATGGTACAGACCAGCCTCCGATAATTGTGAACTTGATCATCACTGATTGTTTAACATGGAAATTGCAAGTTTTTCTTACTGCGTCTTGCCTTCTTCATCTTTGGTATGTTTGATTTGAAAAAATAATAAGGTAAGGAGAAGAGAAGAAAGGAAAGGAGGAAGGAAATAAAAGAAAAGATGATTTCATATCAAATCAAATAAGTAACATTGAAATTAATTTTTTTTTCCTCATTTTCTCTCCCCCTCTCTCCTTTCCATTCCGCTGCTCTCCTCTCATTTTTTTTTAACCGACTTCAGTATTTACTAACATTACAAAGAAATGAAGTAGGTTTAAATACAAAACCCACTTTGTTGTTAATAAAAAAGAAAATCGTATTATGCTTGAGCAAACTGGACTTTCTCCATGTGGTTACCATGATAAATAATCACCAAATTGAAACAACTTTATTTTCATTGAACAAGGCCTTCACTAAATACCTTGTTACACGGAATATAAAAATAAAATTATAACAAATAATATTCACAAAATTTCCACGACGAAGAGGAAAGCAGCCAGCAGGGTATGAAAATTCTGCAACAATAACCAGAAAATCTGCAAGCCATGGAAGATAGTATTCATACCGATGACATTAGACTGTCCTCCAACTTGAACAGCTTTCATAATGTCCCGGTTCTGTTTCCTCTCTCTTTTCAGCTTTTCTGTATCTTCTGATTAAGAGCAGCCTCTTCATGTACACAAGGAATAAAAAAATACAAAACCAAACTGGTAGTTAAATAACGCTCTCCCATGCAAATTTGCAAGAGCACTCTACTATTGAGATATTGGCTCATAAGTTTGATGCTCCTGCCCCTTGTTATGATGTTGATTGATGCATAAGCAACTGTATGAGTTTAATTAGCAAGATAAGCCTCAACCTAGGTTGGTTTCAAAATATTCTAGAGTATATGAAACACCATGTGTGCGCACACAGCAAGAGGGAATAGAAGAAAGAGAAACCAGAGTTGGCAGAAGGAAACATTGACATCAACTTTAAATTTATTGAAGGATGCTGGAACACAGCATTCAGTATACATTCAGAAATGTGATAAAATGCCAATTAAAAAGAATACTAATTTACAAATAAGTTTAATATGCTTGAAATAAATTGCCAACAAACCAATAGGGCAATAGGGTAACATGTTGAAGATTTTTCCATTTATTTGCGTTTCAGTCATGCAAGAATAATTTAAATAACAAACCATTGAACAAAAATTAGATCAAAATCCGAACAAAAGTAACAAACTGAGTTTTGCAGCTTCATAATACCTTTTCGAATCAATGTGAAGACATGTCTTTAGCTCTTCAACGGTCAAGATATCGTCATTATCACATTTTAATAAATTGCAACCAGCAACAAATGCTAGAGGCTCAGCTGAGCCTGGGAAAAGTGATAAATCCTTAACCTTCTCCTTCAGATGTTCCATCAAAATGAACCCTGAATGCGATCCAAAAAGAAACTAACAGTCAGACAAATATGAAGTACAAAAATCAACTTCAAACATCCATAATCGGTGAGTTGTTTTGCGTCTGAATCATAAATTTTCGCAGGCTAGTAGGCATATCTGACATTCACCGACATTAGTTTCAATTAATGTGTTAATTCTTATTAAGACAAGACATGCAATATTAGTTATCTTAACCACCCCAACCCACAATTCATCAAAATCCTCTAAACATGAAATTTAGATGTATGATGAAAGGAGTAAAAAGAATCATAAACAAAAATTAATAGTGATGTAACTACAACTTGGTTATATAATTCATTAAAGAATTTGTTATTCAAAATAACGGATGTAAGAAATTTTGGAGAATGGTAAACCAAGCTCAAATATTCGCCTAACAACTCTATCAACTCTAAGAAATAACTATGTTAAAATATATGTTACTCAATATTTCATTAATCTCCAAGCGTAAACAATGAATGCCGAAGGATGAAAATGAAAAGAAATACCTAGGGCTCGAAGTGTCTTCAAATCAAACTTATTGGCAAGTTCTTGATGGCCAATTACTTTAGCACGTTGTAAAACAAGCAGCTTTAAGCTAATAAGCATGTCCTGCTCAAAAGAAAAAAAAGAAAGAGAGAGCTGACTTTCTAGGTCAAATTTCTTTTTCAAGAAGAAGTGATAACTAGTGGAAGAACAAGAGATCTTACAAGCTCGGATTCGGAGAGGGAACAAAGCCAACTGACATCTTCGACCCTATTCTTACTCAATATTTCATTCATCTCCTTCACTTCCATGACTTCACCTCTCTCTCTCTTCTTTCACTCTACGCGGTGGCAGCTCTGCCCCTCTCTCTCCCTCGTGCGCAGCGTCTGTAAATTTGAAAACTAGGATTTAGGATTAGGGAAGTAGGTATTAGTTTTTCTGTTTTCCATTTATATTCTAAAAATAAAATAAAATTAAAAAATAACGGGTCTATTTGGAATTATAGTGGGTGTGAAGAAAAATAAAAAATTTATTAATTAAATTTATATCAGCACTGATGTTTGCCCTAGGTCAAACCCCAAAGATTCCAAAAACAACGCCGTTTTAAAGATTTTTTTTTAATCGAAATCGCTATCTGCACTGCACTGAGGATTTAAATTCTGCTTTCTCTTAACTGTTATCTTCCATCTTTCTTCTCAAATACACACTTACTGTTATCTTCCTTCTGGGCACACAATTTAGCTTCTTTTAAATTCTGATTTATCAAGCATAAATCTAGAAAATCTAGAAAACCATGAACAACATTTTCAGAAACAGAGTACCACCAACTCAAACAGAACCAACTTATCAAACCACTATAACCCAGCTTGTATATTTCTCTTTACTTATTTCTAAGCCTGCCAGCTTCTTCATCCATGGGCTGATCAAGCTTCTAATCCAAGACGACATGCTGACCTTGTTAGTCTCACTGTCTTCATTTGTGTTCTTTATAAACAATGATTTTAACAACAAATTCATGATGCCGTAACTAAATTGAAAAATTAAGACAACTCTAATCAATTTAAGACAAAACAGCGAGAAAAACCCACAATAGGGTAACTCAACATTTTCGACAGATTTTCAAAACTCTACAATAATTTCTTAGAATTTCTACAATTAAAAAAAAATAAAGCTTACTTGAGGTGGAGTTGGTGTCTTGGTGATGGTTTGTTGCTGGTTTGGTTCGGGCGCTGGGTTCGATGGCTGCTGCTGCGTCGCCCGGGTTCGGTGCTGAGTTCGCTGCTGGGCTCGCGTGCTGGTGCTGCTGTTGCGCCGCGTGCTGCCGCACGGGCTCGCTTGGCTGCGTCGCGATTGCTGAACGGTGAGGCTGCGTCGCAATTTCTGTCTTGCTGAACGGTGTGGCTGCAATCGTTGTGTTGGATGTTGCCTCTTGGGTGGGTGCCGTGGCTGCAATTGTGGCTTCACTTAGGTTTTGTGTTTTGGCCTTTAGTAATTGGGTGTGAATCGTAAGAGTATCAGACTCATTTAGGGTTGGCCGTTTTTGTTTTGTGCTTTCGTTTTTTTGAATTATTTTTTATTTATATATTACAAAGCCCGAGCCTTTTTATCAAGCCCAGGCCTTATATACTTTGCATTTTCTAAGCCCTTTTCCAAATCTTGTCCTGCAGGCTGGGCTTAAAACCCGCGGCCCCAGGCCGAACCGGCCCGAATGTTTTTGTCAAGCCTACCAACTATATTGCTGAACGAAAAAGCAAGCGGCTATTTTTTTTTAAATAATAATTTATTAACTCCTCTTTGCAAATATGTATTTACGGTATTTTAGATTATATTTATCAGACCAAAAATCAAATGGTATTTATTTTAATACAAATATTTTATAGCCATTCACTCCTTCGCTATTCAACATTAAAATTTTCTGTTAGCTATTATAATTTTATATTTACTTCCTCAAAATTTTGATTGGGATAACATAAATTTCCTAGGAATTCACTTGAAAATATAAATATAAATTTATATTACTGGTTTTGATTACTGAGCTGGCATTATTCAAAATATAAATTTAATTTCCCAACATTATTCAAAATATAAATTTTGATTGCTGAGCTGATCATTACCCACTTGATTACTGGTGTTCACTTCCTTTGTATTTTGCTGATGCTCCACGTCTCTATCTCTTCTGTGTTTTATGTCATCCTGTTTCTGCCTTTAACTAAATATACATCAGTCGCTTATCTCAACTTTCTTCTTCTTACCGGTTCCGGTACTTTTGTGATGTCAAGACTCTAAAGAAAGCATCTCAAAAATCATCTTTTCCCGTGTTGAAGCCACAAAATGCTTTGATATTAGCTCCAAAAACCTTTCATAATTAAGGGTATTAAGAAAGAAAATTGTGGAGCATTTTTGGGTCAAGCAGTGGCCTGTTTATGTCTGTAAATATATATATATATATATATATTATATTTATGCCTATAAATATTAAAAGATAAAAAACAAAGAAGTTTTTCAAGTATATTTCGAAAAGCGCCCCCGAGTCCCTGACATCCTTAGGCACCAATACTTTTTATAATATTTTGTCAAAAAGACAAGGATATTATCATACTACATCGACAAGGGAATTCATAATTTATATCGAAGAGTTCAGTGGACCTCCGGTTATCCTTGTGTTCATAATTTCGTGTTTGAGGTTCATTAATTGCTTTAGCGGAGCCTTTTCTTCCTATACTGCAGCCATTTTTTGCTTATGATTTCGTAACAAGATTCCTCTACGGCTAGAATAATGAGAAAACAGTAGTAATGAAATAATTTGCTAGAGCCCCTAGCACCCGTTTGACCAAATAGATCATGGAAGAAGATGAAGATATTGTGATCGTGGGAGCTGGAATTGCTGGCTTGACAACATCTTTGGCGCTTCACAGGTATTCACCAACTGATTGAACGTAAAGTTGTGAATTTGTGCATGCTATATCTGTAATTATATTTTGATTAGAGTTGCAGGCTGGGAATCAGGAGCTTAGTATTGGAATCATCAGAGAGCTTGAGGGTCACAGGATTTGCAATAACATTATGGACTAATGCTTGGAGGGCCTTAGATGCTGTTGGCATCAGTGATTCTCTTCGCCAACAACACATACAGCTCCAGGGGTAACTTAAAACATCTGATTCTACTACCAAGTTGTTCTTATCATGAATATAACCAGAACTATTGATAGTTTCTTTAATCTATTTCCTAACTGCATCTCGGAATACTGGTGCCTCACTTATCACTAGTAGTACTGATAGTTTATGATTGCTTGACGCTGACCTGAATTGATCCGATGCAGGATGGTGGTTGCTTCTTCAGTTTCTTGTCAACCTGCTTCAGAGATATCATTTAAGACCAAGGGAAATCGGTAAATTATCTCATAATGTTATAATGCCTCATCATTTCATCCCCCACATTACCATTTTTCTAGATTACTTTCTTTGTATGCGAATGAGTATTAATAATGTAGTATGAGATGCTTAGTGGAGGCCATGAAGTTCGATCTGTCAAAAGGAGCTTGTTGATGGAAGCGCTTGAAAGGGAACTTCCAAGTGGCACCATAAGGTACTCCTCCAAGGTAGTTTCGGTTGAGGAATCTGGATTATTTAAGCTTGTGTATCTAGCTGATGGAGCCGTTTTTAAAACTAAGGTAAAATAACAGCTAAACTTATATATTTTCAAAATATTCAGGCTACTCAATGGTATAATTATGTGACAGCGGCAATATTGGCAACCTATGTGATGGATGAATTGCAAAAACATGTAAATGAGCTTGATAATATGTTTATATCATGTTGATAATGGAATATGATCCTTAAACTCTGTGCTGCTCTAATTTGTGAGCTGCTGCTCGTCCAGTTTTCAGAACTTTATCATTTGCATTGCTTTGTGATGAAAGGTCTTGATTGGCTGTGATGGAGTGAACTCAGTGGTGGCAAAATGGCTCGGGTTCAAGAAACCGGCTTTTGCAGGAAGATCTGACATAAGGGGTTGCACAGATTTCAAGTTGAGACACGGCCTTGAGCCGAAATTCCAGCAGTTCCTTGGGAAAGGTTTTCGATATGGTTTTCTCCCTTGCAATGATCAAACTGTTTATTGGTTTTTCAACTGGTGTCCGTCCAACCAAGGTAATTATCCCTTCCTCTCAACCTTGATTAGTTCAGCTATTCAGGTATGGGAAATGTATCAGTAGATATGGTTATGCAGCATATCATCAGATCAGCGAGTACGAAACCTTGAAGCTTAGATTACCTTACAAAAGTTTATGGTAACATAAGTTATTCAAGTAAAATTTCATTGTTCAAGAGGAACATGGCAACTCTAGATTCGCCAAAGTCATATCATCAACAATCCTTACTGAGTTTCTTGGTTGTCTGCATAATCATTAATGTTACGTTCACTTCTAGGTTTGTCACTTTCTGATCAGCATTTGGCAAAATTTCACTGATTGTAGATAAAGAGCTAGAGGGCAACCCAGATAAGACGAAGCAGTTTGTGTTGAGCAAGTGTCATGATTTACCCGAGCAAGTAAAGGCTATTGTAGAAAACACTCCGTTAGATAGTATATTAGTATCTCCACTACGATACCGATATCCATGGGAAGTTCTATGGGGAAATATCAGCAAAGGAAATGTGTGTGTAGCTGGAGATGCATTTCACCCCATGACACCGGACATAGGTCAAGGTGGGTGTGCGGCTTTGGAAGATGGCATTATTTTAGCCAGGTGTATCGCTGAAGCCTCAACTGAAAAACCAAGCGGAGTGACTAAAGACAAAGCTGGTGAGGACAAGGAGGAATTTAAGAGAAATGAAATTGGACTGAAAAGATATGCAACAGAGAGGAGATGGAGAAGCTGTGAGCTCATCAGCATGGCTTATATTGTTGGCTATGATGGGAAGATAATAAACTTCCTGAGAGATAAAATCTTTTCAGTTCTTCTGGGTAGGCTGATGATGAAGATACTTGAGTTTGATTGTGGAAAGCTCTGCATTTCTTGATGCACCTACTTTTGCTAATTTTCCAATCTGTAAATAGTTACTTGCACGACTAATTGTGCATACAGAACTTGAAGAAAAATAACAAAAATGTACTCTTCTGGTGCTAAATGTTTGTCCAATATATACTCTCAATGCTTTATAGCAAATACAAAATCACAGTACTGCAGAATGAGGGAAATAAAATGAAATAAGAAGTTGATTTATTGGAATAATTTTTTCATCACATCCGTAACTTTATTCCGCAGTTTCAAACCTTTGTGATTACAGTTTCTTCTTCGTGATTGTTTCAAGATGATTTGAATGCTATCAATTGAGCAGGCAGCATTTTTGTGCAACTATATTTTCTGTATCTGCTGGTAACCAGCCCCAATCTCTTTGTATGTAGTTTCATCTATTGGAATCGAATTGATTTATCTAAAGTCTGTCGTTACTTTTTCCGTGATGGAATCTTTCATGCATTGGCATTATTTCAAGTTCATTGATTACTTTAGGAAAGACCTTATACAAGGCCATGGCTGGAAATAGGGAATTCATATTTCATGTTCATTTCTAGTTGAGGTCATGATTGCTATGACCCCACTCGGGAAAATTCTTAGGAGAAGGTGGTGAAACAATCATGGCCGCTTCTAATCAATAACAAAATATGAAAGATAAAATAAGAAATCGTAAGTCATCACATATTCTCCATAATGTAGGTTTATTGGCTGCATTACATTAACAGTTCGAGCTGACTTCTGAACTGAAATAAACATCTGTTATCTTGGAGCACAAAACTGCAGCAGAAGATAAACAACAAAAGAACCAAATATTACTCCATTTTTCGTTCCCCAAACACTTGATCATAACATCCATATGTGAAGCAGCTTCAAAATATTTTCTTAAATATTCCTCTCTGGTCTCCTGAAATTATCGCAGCAAAATACACGGCCCATCACTTCTGAACTCACCGAAACAAAAGAAGAGAAATGCCACCTAGTTGATGATGCATTCAAATTTTCTCAACATAGATCCCATATGATACCTTGTTGAGCTCGAAATCTTCAGCTTCTGATCTAGGATTCAGGATGAAATTCCCCTACAAGTCTTGAAAATGAGGGGGAACAAAAAGTTTAACGATTAAAAAAACAAAACAAAAAAAATTGTTACGATTAAGAATGTAAACATACTACTATTCAAATGAACATACGAAGTAATAATTACCTGAGAAAAGTTCCCTGTTATATTGACTGATTTTACATGAGAGAGCCTTTCAGCCAGTCTCTGCAAATCCAAGGCATGCTCTAAATGAGCATATCCTGATAGCATACGAATTTTGACGTTTTCAAGAACAGGAGTCAAACAAAATGAGGGTTCGAGCAGATATCACGAGCTTCATCGTCTTCTACACGTAATAAGAAAAGAAACCAGATATGGCTAAGTTAACAAGCCGTGGAGCAGATATTTTAAGTTCATCAAAGTAATCCACTATACATTCATTGAAGTATAGGTTCTCCAACATCAAGCAACCCGAAAAGATATCACTGTATCTATAGGTATGATCAAACTGGACTCGAGTGAGACACAAAGTTGTTAATGGTGCAAAGTGAGTTGAGTTTGTGATGCAAGGACCAACCACACTCAGATTCCTCGGAGTTTGAAGTTTAGAGAGCTGTGAACAAATCTCACGAGAATCAGTTTTGAGTTCTTCAACATTGTGTGACCTAGCAAACTTTGAAATTCTTGTTGCCAGAGATACGCTAGATATGGTTCTTGGCACATATTGTTAGGAAATTGGTGGGTGAAGCAGACGCGCAGTTAAAATAAAATTAGAAGAAAATAAAGAACAAGTACAAAAATAGACACTAGAAATTACGTGGTTCGACTTTTAGCCTACGTCTACGAGCGAAAACATAAGGAAATATTTTACTTGTGAAAATGAGTTACAAGTATTGTAGTATTTTAGCTCACTTTCCAAAATCCGAATACACCCAAACTCTCATAACACTAATCACTCAAGAGTTTATTAAACTCTTAATACTCTCAACTCTAAAAGAAGGAAATGCTTCTCTCTTGATGGAATGAATTTGCTCATTCTCTTTGTTTTTATTTATAGAGCAAGTTTTGGCACTATTAATCAATTATTTAATTATTATTATTATTTTTTTTTCTTTTCCTTCTTGGGCCCGGCATCTCTTTTTTTCTTCTCTCTCTTTTTTTTTTCTTTGGTCGGCACCAAAACCTTCTTCTTTTTGTTTTCGTTGATTCAAAGAATGCAGCAACAACCGCATTCTTCTTCAAAAGTGGTGGGCACCACCTTCTAGAAAAGGTGGTGTTATTTTCTACACAGATAGCATCCCCCAGTTTTTTCTAATAAAACTGAGTCTAGTGAGATTGAATTGCCTGCGTTGGCGCAAGACGCGACGTATGAATTGCTCAAATTTCTTCATCTTATTGAAGGACTTATAGTGAAAACTGAGACTATGGACTTGAGTCCAATGCTGAATCCATTTCTTGGACAAGAAGAAAGTCCTCACAGCATATTTAGTAGATGATATGGTCAGGAAGATTGCTGAGCCTATCACTATCCATTGGATGATCACCATTTCTGACTCTCTTTCCAGCATTTTGCTGATCCTTCATGTTGGTGTTCCGTCTCTTATGTGTATATCAATATGTTTTCACCTGCAATTGATTATACAGCAGTGAAAGAAAGCATATCAAGAGACAGTTACAAAAAATGTTTCAGTCCAAACTATGCTGCACTAGACTCAGATCAGCAGGCTTACTTTCTAAATATAAGAGAGAAGCTTTTTTCTAGTATTGCTTGTATGCTTTTCTTCAGGGAAAGAAGACTTCTATACGTATCTAATGGAAACCTAGAAGCCATTTATGGAACAATATCAAAATTAATAGATTTATGTGGTTTTTGGATAATACTTAATACGATGATGGTCAACAGCATGTCCCGTCTGAAAATGAGTTTTTTCGACAGCTTTGGTCTATTTCTGAGGGTACTTTCCCTTGGAAATGACCCATTTTCTTCCAGTGAAATCAATAAAAATGATTGATGGAAACGCATTTATAGCCACTTTGGTAATATTGTAACTTTCAAAATGATTGTTACTGACCGTACTGGAAAAAAAATTAGCTGTGAATAAAATTAATTAATGTTTGATAAAATTTATTTGTAAAAGTGTCGTGAATTTTAAAAGTAGTTTTATGTCTTTAGTAAATCTTACTGTTAAACTACTGTAAAAATATAAATGATTGAATTGAATATAATATTGAATAAAATTCATTTATAAATTTATAAATATATAAAAAAATTATTGTGTATATGTAATAATTGATAACTAAAATAAGAATTTTTTATAGTTAATTTTATTTCTTTATTTTATTATCTTAATACAATTGGTAATAATAATAATCCTTTTAAAGTAAATAAATTTATTTCCCAATTAGTAAGGATAATTTTGGATATATATATAGTAGTTTTCTGGTCTAGGATCATAAAGTACGGAAAATATTCGGAAAAACTTTAAAACCGCGGGATTTTAAAAATTTAAAATTTAAAGCGCTTAAACCGCACAATTTGTACATTTTCCCAAATGTTCCCGCACTTTAAAATTTCGGACTGAAATATTTTTTTTTCTCTCTCTCCATATATATATATATATATATGTGTGTGTGTGTGTGTGTGTGTGTGTGTATTATATTAAGTTTAAAATTGATTCTGAAAATGAGATTTTGAAAAATTACTCTTTCTATACTTTTTAAAATCTATTATAGAATGTAAGTGATTTTGCTAAAAATTATTTATAGAATCAATTTTTTAAAAATTAAAGTTAACTTTTAACTTTTTAAAATCACTTTTAAATCTCTAAAATAATCCCAAACGTGCGGTAAGTGGCTTCATAGTTATAATGTTTACAAGGGAGGCTTTTACTAGAACAGGGTGAAGCTATTAACATTAATTGAATCATTTGCTAAATTCATCTAACCTTGTCCTTCTTTTATTTGGCGTTATTGGGAAACTTTTCCTGCAAGTGCTCTTACGCGTCACCCCTTACGTAATAACATTAAATCTTTAAGTGTTCTAAAAACAAACATGGCTTAAATACGTAGACTATATTGGAAATAAATATCATCCCGTTAGCCGCTATTAAATTGTACTTTTAACCTTTTTGGCATAATTTTATATATTTTATTTTAAATAAAAACTCATTCCATCTTTATATTTTAAGATTAGTATCTATTTAATTTTTATATTTTTTAAAATATCTCAAAACATCATTACTCTTAAATTATTGACATCTCTATTGTTAATTTTTTTTTGTTTCTTTTGACTTATTTTTATAATATTATTCTCTTACAATAATATTTTTTTTATAAAATTAATAAAAAAATTAAATTATCAATTTAACCTAAAAATAAAATAAAAACAAATATATATATATATATATATATTAATTAATTTTTGTGAAAGCTTACATTTGTCCCAAAAAAATTATTGTAAAAATAATTAAATTACCTTTTTTTGGACAACATTAAAAAAAATTAATATATTAACTCCTCAGCAGTGTTCCAAAAAAGTAACATATATTAATTTTTTTTCTATTTTATTTTTTAAGATTAAATTGATAATTAATTTTTTCTTTTTACTAATGCTTAAAAAAATTATCGTAAGAGGATAATATTATAAAAATAAAACTAAAAGTAACAAAAAGTAAAAGAAAATATACTAATAATTTAATATCGGAGATATTTTAAGATATTTTAAAAATTTTAGGAATTAAACAAATATTAACCTCAAGATAGGAGAACTAAACTGATATTTTACCATATATTAAAGCCTCCTCCTTATCCTTCTTGCCATGCATCAATTCCAGAGCCGATCACTTTACGCTCTAGCTAGAACTTGAACTCACAGAAAATAGAAAGCCCAAGATATCATGGAATCAGTTGAAGATATTGTGATTGTGGGAGCTGGAATTGCTGGCCTGACAACCTCTTTGGGACTTTACAGGTTTAAAACAAAAAAGTAAAATAATAACCAATAGAACATAAAGTGTTCCTGTGTGCGTAATTTGTCCAATTAATTAATTGGTGTTGCTGCAGGCTGGGAATCAGAAGCATGGTACTGGAGTCGTCAGAGAGTTTGAGGGTCACAGGATTTGCATTCACAGTGTGGACTAATGCCTGGAAGGCCTTGGATGCTGTCGGCATCGGTAATTCACTTCGCCAACAACATCAACAGCTCAGAAGGTAACTCAAAGCGAATTCTGCTTTGCCAATTTCTAGCTTTTGTGGATGTTAGTGAAGTTTGTAGCTTGAAAAATAGAAATGGAACCACAAAGCTAAATATGTGTTAATTAAGTTAGTAGCAAGGCCTGCTAGGACATTGTGAAGTAATTAAATATGGCACCGCATAAATATGCTTGCTGGAAACTGACCTGAACAGATGTGATGCAGCATAGTTGCTACCCCCACCATATCGGGGAAACCCTCTTCTGAGAGGTCATTGAAGGTCCAAGGAAAATAGTAAGTTATCTCATTGATGTCACATGTACTGCCTCATAATTTGATCTCATATTAGCAAGCTGCCAAACTAAGCAAAAGTTTGGTGGGGCAATTTTGTTTGTTACTATCGATGCTGTTGTGGCTGTGATCATGTTTAGCGGAGAACATGAAATGCGATGTGTGAGAAGGAAGTTGTTACTAGAAACACTTGCAAAAGAGCTCCCAAGTGGTACTATCAGGTACTCATCACAGGTGGTTTCAATTGAGGAATCAGGACATTTTAAGCTGTTGCATCTAGCTGATGGAACCATCCTCAAGACCAAGGTAAAAAGCTGAAGCTAAACTTCTATTTGATGTGACAGTTTCCCATTCTTATGCCTTTATCATTGATCACTTTGTGAATGAAAGGTGTTGATTGGGTGTGATGGAGTCAACTCCATAGTTGCAAAATGGCTCGGCTTCAAGAATCCAGCTTTTGTAGGAAGATCTGCCATAAGGGGCTATTCAGATTTCAAGGGCAGTCATGGCTTTGAGCCCAACTTCCTGCAGTTCTTTGGCAAAGGTCTAAGATCCGGTTTCATCCCTTGTGATGATCAGACTATTTATTGGTTCTTCACTTGGACTTCCTCCAGCCAAGGTAATTATTAAATATATATGTCATCTATGAATGCACATTTTCAATGTAAAGTTATCACATTATGTTTGATTACTACTAAAGTTAGGCCATTTTCTCACGTTCTAATCTGTTACTAAAACTTTATTACAAGAGTAGATAAAGAGCTAGAGGATCACTCAGCTGAGTTGAAGCAGTTTGTGTTAGGAAAGTTGCATGATTTACCTGCACAAGTTAAGGCTGTTATAGAAAAAACTCCATTGGATAGCATTATATCATCGCGCCTACAATACAGACAGCCACAGGAGGTGCTGTGGGGAAATATAAGCAGAGGCAGCGTGTGTGTAGCTGGAGATGCACTTCATCCAATGACACCAGACATTGGCCAAGGTGGCTGTGCAGCCTTGGAAGATGGCATTGTTTTGGCTAGATGTATCAATGAAGCCTTAAAGACTAAACAGGGAGTTGGAGAAGAAGATGAGGAGGGATTTAATAAGAGGGTTGAAATGGGACTGAAAAGATATGCTAAAGAAAGGAGATGGAGATGCTTCGAGCTCATCAGTATAGCTTATCTGGTTGGTTCCATACAACAAAGTGATGGGAAGATATTGAACTTTTTGAGAGATAAAATCTTGGCTTCATTCCTAGTTGGGTTGCTCTTAAAGAAGGCTGATTTTGACTGTGGGAACCTCACCTCTACTTAAATGCAAATAATTTTAAGTTTCAATCATAATAAAGGAATAAAAGCTAGAAGTTCTGCTTGATCAGGAGCATGTCTCAATGTTTCATCATCAGTATCTTTCTTCGAAAATAGAGTAAAATATATGCTTATTTTATGAGTGTATTTGAGCATGTATATACGTAATACAATATGGAAAATTTGAAAAAAAAAAAAAAAAGCCTATCTTACTCTTACATCTGTAATATGTTATAATAATTAGAAATTGTTTATTTGTTTTCCAAAATTTTTCATTTCATTTACAAATTTAAAATTCTAATTAATTGACTGTGGACTTTCGAACAAAAAAAAAACGATTACAAAGTTAGTATAATCAAATATATATGTGCAATATTATTCGTACGATAATATTATACAGAATTCTACATGTTTAGTCATCTCAATAAAGGATAAACCTCGTAGCAACTTTGGAAGGAATTGGATGGAATGGGGTGCATAGTAATTTTAAATATAAGATTTAGAGGAAAAAAAAAACCTATGGTTAGCAAATTTTATCTAAATAAAGATTCCATTACTCTAGTGAATCGAAATAATTTAAATCAACTAATCATTGCGGCAGAATTAATTCATTAATCGTTGTAATTAAAGTGTCAATCTTTTTGAATAATTTCTTGTAAACTAGATTTAATTTGTGAGCTATGTAAATTATTATTATTATAACACTTTTTTTTAGGAGATTATTATAATATTTAAAAGAATTTTTTGTTACCAATAAGTTTGTAGATCATGTGGTAAGGAGTTGTTTTATCTTAATTAAGGTTTTCGAGTCGAGATTTCAGAATGTAATTGCATTAAATATTTGTTGAAAGAGCTTTATCGTCCTAATGGTTTTTAATCTAGATTAGTCCCTGATGGTCTTTACCTGGCTCGAATATGGATTAGTCGAGATCCGATGTTATTCTTCGGATATCAATTGATTTAATATTTAAAAAAAAAAATTGATTTGTACAGGTAGACGACGCCGTTCCAAATCCCCATACAAATCCCGAAATCGACGTCGTTTTAACTTTTGCTCTGACTTGCAGAGAAGGAAACCAACCAGTAGACAATCGAGATATCCTAAGCTCGCTTGTTAACTTCACCATTCTCCGATCTCTCAAAATTAACACACACGGTCTCTCCCTCACTAAAGGTTCATTATTGCCCAAAAATCCCTAAATTTCGTCACCAAAAAAACCCTAATTTTGATTTCACTCACTGTCGAAGAAGATGACTCAAGACGTCGAGATGAAGGATAAAGAAAACCCCTCCAATTCCCTCTCCTCCCCCTTTACTCCCTCCACTCTCCACCGTAATTTCCATCAGCTAATCAATTTCTTAAATTACTTCTTTAACTAATTAATTAATTAATTTTCTGAAAGAACAAAATCAATCTTTTTGTTCAGATTTGAAGGAGATTGCATCGCTGATGGAAACTGGTGCTCACGCGCGGGAAGTTCGGCGGATAATGCGTGCTGTGAGGCTGACGATGGCGCTGAGACGAAAACTCAAGGCGCCCGTTCTGTCGGCTTTCCTCAATTTCGCGCTGGCTCCGGGATCTGAGGCCCACAGTCGCTTGCTTTCGTATTTGCCCAAGGTGATTTCGTAGTTGTATTAAACTCTATTAAACTTTGGTTGGGTTTTTGGTCAAAATTTAATTTTCGTCTGTGAATAGGAGGATGAACATGAGATGGAAGTTGATACCGCATCATCTGGAGCTCCAGCCCCTGCAAAACATCCTTTGCCGGAGTTAGAGATTTACTGCTACTTGCTTGTGCTTATATTTTTGATTGATAAGAAGAGATACAATGAGGTATTGCACATTATTATTATTATTAATTTTTGGGTTTTTAATTGATGTTGTCATGCGGTGCTTATTGGAGTTGTCTTGCATTGTGTTGTTTTAAGGCTAAAGCTTGTTCATCGGCAAGCATTGCACGGTTGAAGAACATGAATAGGAGAACTGTTGATGTATTAGCTGCCAGACTTTACTTCTATTACTCTCTTTGCTATGAACTCACTGGTGATCTTGCTGAAATTAGAGGGTGAGTTGTGTGTTAATATAATAATCCTGTCTCCTTTTAGATTGGTGATTTATGTTTGAACACATTACTTGAAATAAAGTCCAGTGCTAGAGGTTTGCGCATTAGGTCTAACTTTGGAGTTTGTTTGTGCAATAGGAATCTACTTGCCCTCCACCGAATTGCAACATTGCGCCATGATGAGCTGGGGCAGGTAATCTTTTGGTTTTCAAAGAAATTCTGTCTATATTTCTGGGGTCTTACAGTTGGATAAAACTGCTGGGTATTTACATTGGATTTCAACTTCGTGCAGGAAACACTTCTCAACCTGCTACTTCGCAATTACCTCCATTACAATTTGTATGATCAAGCTGAGAAACTTAGGTCAAAGGCACCTCGATTTGAAGCTCACTCAAACCAGCAGGCAACTCCTAATTTTCTGAATCTTTTTCTTTTTTGATGCATTCCAAGATGTGTTTGTTGTTTAATGTTGGATACCTGTTTAGTAGTTTGATTTATTTTGTTTGAAAAAATGCTGCTCTGATAAGCATGACATGAATTCTGGAATGGAATTTTTTTGTCAGGGTCATGTATCCCTGCTTGTTTTCCTCTTACTGCCATTATTTATGCTTTCTTCCTGTGGACGCATGATTATTCCTTCTTGACACTAATATTCTGAGCATCTTTGGCACTAACTATTTTCTCTTGCAGTTTTGTCGATACCTCTTTTACTTGGGAAAGATTAGGACAATACAGCTGGAGTACACAGATGCCAAAGAATCCCTCCTTCAAGCTGCTCGGAAAGCCCCCGTTGCAGCCCTTGGCTTCCGAGTTCAATGCAACAAGTGGGCAATCATTGTCCGATTATTGCTAGGAGAAATTCCTGAGAGGACTGTCTTTATGCAGAAAGGCATGGAGAAGGCTTTGAGGCCATATTTTGAGCTTACGAATGTGAGTTTGCATTTCTCAAATTTGAGCCATTGGATTTAAATCTTTTTGTTGATATTAAGGTTTAACAAATTCTGGTATAAGAATGTCTTTATTTGACTATTAAATGAAGAGATGCCTTGCACATGTGGCTATAATATGATGTTATCTTATATCTCAGGCTGTGCGCATTGGGGATTTGGAGCTATTTAAGTCAGTTGCTGAGAAGTTCTCAAGTACTTTCAGCTCTGACCGAACCAATAACTTGATTGTAAGGCTGCGGCATAATGTCATTAGGACTGGGTTGCGGAACATCAGCATCTCGTATTCTCGCATCTCACTTGCTGATGTTGCCAAGAAGCTGAGATTGGACTCTGCCAATCCTGTTGCTGATGCTGAGAGTATTGTTTCCAAGGCAATCCGAGATGGTGCGATTGATGCAACAGTGGATCATGCAAATGGCTGGATGGTGTCAAAGGAGACAGGAGACATCTACTCTACAAACGAACCTCAGCTTGCATTCAATTCAAGGATTGCTTTCTGCCTCAATATGCATAACGAGGCAGTTCGTGCACTTCGTTTTCCCCCAAATTCCCACAAGGAAAAGGAAAGTGCCGAGAAGAGGAGGGAGAGACAGCAGCAGGAACAAGAGCTTGCAAAACACATTGCTGAGGAGGATGACGATGAGTTTTAAATTAGTTATCTGCAAGCACATCTTTTTTTCCCTACAGAATGCTTTCATCTAGTTCCGCACCTTCCTCTGAAATACTTCTGTTAAAGCATTCTGATTTTCGTCTTCTGGTTGACCATTATATTTGATAGGTCTTGCTCTTAGTTCATGTCTTAGGCTTTCTTTGTTAAACTTGAGGAACCGCTGCATTATTGTTTTGAAGTAACCTCCGGGTTGCTCGTCTTAATCTTGTTTTTGTCAATTGCAGACCATGGCCATTTGATTCACCTATGGTGCTCATTTCATTTTGCAATGAACAGATTGCGTGTTTTCAAGCATTACGATTTCATTTTATGCGCAAATAATTATTCAAAGCAACACTTACGTAAGTGATGGGAGTAATGTTATGTTTATTTAGTTAGAACATAATTTGTAACGCAATTGATATGGCATATTACTGTCATTCATTGATTGTGTTGTATTACTCATGAGTATTTAACGTATACATAATGATAAATGATTAGCGACTCATCAATTGAGTAAAATAGCATCACCGAATTTATCTACCACTTAAGAGGACAGCTATAAAACTATGAGTTGAACATGTTTTTGTGTTGTGGAAATCCTTTCAAGATGTCTTCCAAGAATTGTGTCTCCAAATTCCAGAAACTATATTGGTAAACCTTCGGACATTAGATGGAAGAAATATTTTCCTCTTGTATCATGAGAATGGCATGATTGGAATAACATGGATACATAATGAAATGGAAGACAAGAAAGATCACAATCACTTGCTTTATATTTGGTACAAGTCAGATCCTGAGTTCCTTGAGAAAGAACATAAATGGTACAATATCTGTTCAATTCCTAATTGTAGCTGAGAAAAGAACTGAGGAAATGAAAACAATTGTCAGGAGATTCAAAAGGTTCAATCTTACACCAGCAGCAATTAACCAGCTGAACTCAACCCAAATGACTTGACTATGGTGCTTACTCTCTCTGCAAATGTTCTGGATGTTATCTTTTTTCCAGGCACGTGAAATGGGTTTGAAACGGCATCTATATATGCAGCATGGAACCTCCTGAAGAACTAGACAATTGTTGGGAATAAAATGAGCAAGAATAAGTCAGACCCCATACACTGGTCCCCAAACAATGGAAAATATAGACTAATAAGTAAATCAAAACAAGACAATCCAATCAGGGGCAAGCTCATACACTGAAAACTCTTCTTTTTCATTTTTCAAGGTCTCATTTCATTATATTTCTTATTATTACTCACAAGGAAACTAGTTAATCTCATTTGCTAGAAACTTAAAGGGAAGTTGTGACTGCCTAACTTTTCAAAAAGGTAGGGCACTTAAATCTGTAGTTGAAGAGACAAAAGTTTAAAGCAAGTTATATCATGATTTGATAGTACACATAATATCATCAGTGTGTGATTCATAACTGTGTAGAAGGAACAAGCCCCCAGCATGTTGATATAATAATCTGAAGGAAAATCCACAATGATATGAAACTCAAGCTAATAAGAATATTTCACATCAAGGAGAAAATAACATCTCAAGACAGATCAGCAAATCAGATAGCAGGTAACATCTCCTGGCAGTCGATGCACCTAATGCGTTGAATTGATAAAACCCCATTGCTTTTAAGAAAATTGTTACCAAGCATCATATGAATGCTTCAGACAGCTATTCCTTTAAGAATTTGGATCTTAGTTGATGTTTATTAATAAAACCAATCCCACAAAACTCAAACGACATATAACTTTAAGTATCTATGTATTGAATCAAACTTGTCAAACAAATCTAGAAATGAATCAAAATCCACAGTTGGTAGACATGATGCACCATTCCCCTTAGCAGTAATACCTATACATCCCAACAAGTATTTGGCCTAACATTTGAATGAGATAGTAACACTCACATTTCTCACGTCAGCATCTCTGACATCTAAATCTGTAGTCACTAAGATAAACTTCACCTTTGTATTAGTCAAATAGCCGTACCTGAAGAAAAATTGCGTAAGAAAAATAGTATACACGTAAGCATAACTGAACATACCACAATATATTTGCAAAGCAGCCAAAACAACTCCTTACACTTTATAGTTTTCAGTTGGATAGAGTAAACCCAAAAACGTCTCGTTCAGAGTCGGCCCAGATTTCTTGGGATTGTTAACTGTGCATGGTTATAACCACAATCACGCATCAAAACTTGAAATTCCAACATTAAATAATCCATTGCAAAACTCCTGCATCTACTCTAGAACAACAGTTACAACGATAACACACAGAAACAACAAAACAAAGACAAAAGCCCATAAAACTAACCCATTTCTCACCATCTTGCAAAATTCCTAGAGTCGGGCCATAAATTGTAAAAACTTGAACAAAACGACTACGATCCGTACGATCAAGACTAAAAACACCCCCCAAAAAAAAAAAAAACCTTCATATTGCCTCAGAAAGAATCCAAAAATAAACATTTACATAGAATTCTAGCAAGATCACATTGAAAAATGGAAACTTTTGAACCAAAAACAGAGCCACACATCAGATCATCCAAAATCAAGCGTTTATAGACAAATTACTCAAACAGATATAAATTATTTATATACCACGTTCGTCGACGACATCGAGAGAGCAGTGAACGATGTGATGGAGCTTGAGGGCGTCATCTGCTTCAGTGAAGCTCTGTATGTAGAGCGGATTGTTCTAAAAAAAATAAAAAAGCAAAATCAGATTTTTATCATCTCTTTACGAATAAAAGAGTAAGGAAATTGTTGAAACGAGGGAGTACCTGATGCCCAACGACAGCGACGCACGCGATCATCTTCTTGATTTCTCAGGTGGGAGAAGAAGGTGATTCGCTATCGCTTCTCTGCTCAATTGAATTGACAAATTTTCCAGCGTCACCCTCTAGACTGAGATTTTGAGTGTAATGCCACGTAATTTCCACTATTTAGTAAATCGCCCCCATCTTGTATCTAAAAATCTCATTCTACATTTGAATATTAGTTATACCTCAAGACGATATAAGACCTTTTTCTTTTTCTTTTTTTTTTCTGATACTTATCGAATTTTTACCTCGTGCCCATTTACATTTCATCCATTCATATTTCAAAAAAAAAAAAATTATTTCCACACAATTATACAATATATCAATTATATAATATAATTGAGTAATGAACTAACTACTACAATGTTTTAATAACGGTTTGGATTGCTGCCCTCAGAATGATATAAAATCTTAATCTTTAAAAATCCTAATCTAATGAAAAAGGGTAAAATATAAAATGACATTTTAATCAAACTAAAGATTTTAATGAAAGCCAACTTTTTTGTTTGTTTTTTTTTTTTTTACCTCTCAAATACCCACTTTTGTTGCAACATACAATACACTAGTGATATTGTTTTATTTCTATATTTTATCTACTATAAATAAAAATTGTTATGTTATTAGAAGAATTAGGTATGAAAAGATTAAAAAAAAAACAAATGTAATTACAGAGAAATTTTTATTGTTCCTCACAAAAATGAGAGGTTTAAACATTTTATCTCTCTTATTTTTAACAAGTGCTCGAAAAGTATTTTCACATGTTTAAATTTATGCTTTATAAATTTCTCCTACATAAAATAAGAAACAATTAATATCCTTGCCAATTAAGAGATAATCTTTATATGATTGGTTAACTTTTTAAAGTAATATAATATAAACACTTAATAGTAAAAAAGAAATACAAGAATTGTGATATTAATTTCAAAAGCTTAACAATATCACTAAAAAATGATCACAAAAAAAAAAATTATTACTTGTAACAAAAGGCTACCTTTCCTTTATTTACTTTCCCAAGAAAGCTACTATTCCTTTGCTTCAACTCTTTTCCTGTTATAGGCGTCACAATTTTCAATCTCAGGAATTCCCATACGGGTCAATTCTACGTTTCGTCATTAGATCCAACGGCTCATATCAAACACTATATTCTCAGACACATGACACGTCATTACCCACACAACTTAAAGGTTAAAAAGCCATTATCAAAAACATAAACTCCAACAGATCAAAATTACAAAATAGCCCGACACCGCCTCCAGAATTTCATCTCTCTCATTCTGTTTTCATTATATTCTCCTCTAACGAGCATCAACAGAACACACCCATTCAGCCAGCCCCCTCCATTAGAAATAACGAAAGGAAAAAAAAAAATCCTAAAAAAAATTACACAGCTGTGTTAATTTTTTTAATTTTTTAGGTAAATCTCGTTTATTTAGCTGAAAATAATTCGCCTTCATTGTTGTTTTTCTGAAACTCAACGTTGTTTTGAAGATTTGAGCTGGGTTTTTATTTGCGATTAATTCAATGTCTTTTAAAATGCGTTTTTGTGCAAAAGGGAATGATTCTATTGAGTGGGGTTGTTTTATTTTTCAAATTTTTATTGGTCTTGGCTTCATTGATTTGAAATAATAGAAGGATTGTAATGAGCTGGAAGATCAGCTAGAATAATCAATGCAAATTAATGTTTATGGGAATTTAACTTTTGTAATTGTAATTGTTTAATTTGATATACTGGGTAATGTGGATTTTATTTCCCTATTGAGTAATCCTTAATGTGTAAGTGTAAATATAAGTTGCTCTTTTTCAATTTTTGGATTTTGGGTTTGATTGGCCTAGACTAAGATGTGTATAAATGGTTTACGTGATTCAGAGGCCATTGTCTGGTATAAGTGCAGCTGCAGGTGCTAGGATTCAAGTCTGGAGAGCTGCCACTCCTTGCAAAAATGTGCAAAGGGTAGCACCTGGTTAAGATGGGTGTTCATAGGTTTTTCCCTTGTAATGATGTTAGCTAAACAAAAGGAAACACTATATAAGTGTAGTTGAGAAAATGATAGGAAGATGAATAGTAGTTGAGACATGGCTATACCTTTTCATACATGTTAATTTATGCTGAATGATAAGATCGGGAATAATAGTCTTAACAATATTTCAATATTTGTATTTAGATGGAGAATGAGCTATGTGCTGCTGTG
>NW_006262022.1:869746-872869 GCF_000493195.1 Citrus x clementina
CCACAGTTGCTGGTGACTCAGATTCAGATGATAGCTTAACTGATGACGAAGACGATGATGAGGATGAGGATGATGATGGGGAAGAGGGGGATGAAGATGGGGAAGAGGATGAAGGAAATGGTGAAGTCAATAACAATGCTGTTGAGAATGGGGATGGAAACAGAGATTCCGATAGTTATAAGTGTGATTCTCTTCAAGCTGAACAGGTACGAGTGCTTTGGATGGATGACACTGACCCGGTCCAAAATATTAGTGATGTCACAGTTGTCGATCGGGGATTCTTACATGGGGATTATGTTGCTGCTGCTTCAGACCCAACTGGGCAAGTGGGTGTTGTGGTAGATGTTAATTTGTCTGTTGATTTGCTAGCTACTGACGGATCACTAATAAAAGATGTGTCATCTAAACAGTTGCAACGTGTGAGGGAGTTCACTGTAGGTGATTATGTTGTTCTTGGTCCTTGGTTGGGTAGAATTAATGATGTCTTTGATAATGTAACTGTATTATTTGATGATGGTTCTTTATGTAAAGTAATGAGAGCTGAGCCACTGCGTCTAAAACCAACCCCAAAAACAACCCTGGAAGATGATGGACATTTTCCTTACTACCCTGGACAGCGCGTAAGGGCAAGCTCTTCATCAGTTTTCAAAAATTCTAGGTGGCTATCTGGCTTATGGAAGGCGAACCGTCTGGAAGGTACTGTTACTAAAGTTGCTGCTGGCTCTGTGTTTATTTATTGGATTGCATCTACTGGCCATGGGGCAGATTCTTCTACTCCCCCAGCTGAGGAACAGAGCCCTAAGAACTTAAAATTGTTATCTTGTTTTGCACATGCAAATTGGCAAGTAGGTGACTGGTGTCTTCTTCCATCCTTGGAAAAATCATCCTCCATTCAGATAGACAGGGGTTTGTCAAAGTTGCAACTTCATGATTCCAGCAAAACTGAATTAGATCATGATCAAATGGGAAGTGGGTGTGATTCTGAAGAGGTAGCAGAGGATACAAATGAGAATAGTGAATTAATGGACCTTGATCCTGAGACTTCATATGGCAGAAACAATGGAACTGTTCTCAGTAAAGCCTGTTCTGAACCTGGTTCTTGTAATCGTTCATCATCGGCTTCAAAGGAGCCAGGCCATGAACCGTGGCCTGTTCATCGGAAAAGGATGCGTAAGGTCGTAATTAAAAGAGACAAGAAGTCTCGAAAGAAGGAGGAAAATTTTGAAAAAGCTCTGTTAATTGTCAATACAAGGACCAGGGTTGATGTGGCATGGCAGGATGGAACTGTAGATCGCAGACTAAATGCAACAACTTTAATTCCAATTGATAGCCCTGGTGATCATGAATTTGTTCCGGAACAGTATGTAGTTGAGAAGGTGGCTGATGATGGGGATGATACTTCTGAAGCCAGGCGTGTTGGGGTTGTTAAAACTGTAAATGCAAAGGAGCGGACAGCTTGTGTAAGGTGGTTAAAGCCAGTTGCTAGAGCGGAAGATCCTCGGGAGTTTGACAAGGAGGAAATGGTAAGTGTGTATGAGCTGGAGGGACATCCAGATTATGATTATTGTTATGGTGATGTAGTTGTTCGACTGTCCCCAGTTTCACCTGCACAAACAGACCATGCTGCGGGTTCTGTTGAGGAATTTAAAGCAGCAAACTGGATTAAATGAGGTTAAAGTAAAAAAGAACTTGGGGGATAAAAAAGTTGAGGATCCGTTAGGTGATGAGGCTTCCATGGATTTCACCGATCTGTCTTGGGTTGGGAATATAACTGGCCTCAAGGATGGTGATATTGAAGTTGCATGGGCTGATGGAATGGTTTCAATGGTATATTCTCTCTGATTCCTTTTTTCTTCATGGAATGTACGTTTTCTACCAATAATTAAATCTTCAACTTTCATGACTGGTGACTTCTGTATGTTAATTTTAACCCCACGCCAAACCAGCACCCCGCAACACCCCCCAACTCCCCAACCAAGGAAAAAAAAAAGGACAGAGAGAGAGAGATAAGAAAAAAGAAACATTGCATGTCATTAGATTTAACAAAGCTGTCAGCTGTTTTTGGTAATTAAATTTTTGTGAATAGCATATACGATATGAAGTAAATCTTGGGGTAAGGAGATAGACACATGGAAACCTTATAGGAGATTTCTGCTTCTGCATAATTAAATGGTTTTTTGTGCTGTCCTGCTATTATCTTTAGTCATATGGTGGTTACTATTTATTTTTTCCTCAGTTTGAGAGATTCAGAACTGTTATTGTCTTAATGAATTGATTTTTTGGCTTCTCTTTAGGTTGGACCTCAAGCAATTTATGTTGTTGGTCGAGATGATGATGATGAGTCTGTCGCTGCTGGGAGCGATGTAAGTGATGCTGCTAGTTGGGAAACGGTTAATGATGATGAGATGGATGCTCTTGAGAATACTCAAGAGGTTCGTTTGAAACAGTCATACGGATGTCCTTAATTAAAACGTATTGCATGTCTATTAGGGGAAGGTCTTAATGTGTTTTCTTATGCTGGGATGGGTTTGAAATGTGTACATCTAGATCAGGTTTGACGAGAGAGAGATGTGGAAAATTACTAATATCTCTCCCATGAATCACAATATGCTTTTGGATGATCTTAATGACGATCGCCATGCTGAGTAACAATTTTCCTTGCAATATATTGGAGGCGTAAGCATTAAATAGTTGATTTCTCTGCTAGATGATTGCAGCAAGTGCTGAATTGATAATTCATTGACAACAGAGCTTGTTGAATTTAATTCCTGTCTTATTTGATCTGTTTTGTTGGTTAAGTAATTGATGTCAATCTGGTGTTCAGGAACTTGTATCCCAGCATGCAACTGGAATGAGCTCTGAGGCTGAGGACAGTGTAGAAAATAATTCTGGACGAAATGCTGCTTTGTCTCTCCCTTTAGCTGCTCTTGGATTTGTTACCAGACTTGCATCCGGAATATTCTCAAGGGGCCGGAAAAATGTAGATCCAGTTTGTTTTGATTCCAAACTTGAGGACGAACTTCCATCTCAGAGAATAAAAACAAGTTCTGGGGAAACTGATTCTGGCATTGAGTCCAGCACTCAAAAATCTGATGTCGTAGATAATTGTGGTGTGGAAAGCAG
>NW_006262022.1:872969-900133 GCF_000493195.1 Citrus x clementina
AAAAAAACCCCCCCCCCCCCCCCCCCCCCCCCCCCGCCCCCCCGCGCTAGTGTTTCGGCAGAGTTTTTGACATCATCGCAGAATGATGTATGATACCTAACCTGCAAACTTCAATTACATTATGGGGAGTAACGAAAGAGGCATGTCACGGGTAGTAAGATATCTTGTAAATGATAATTTTAAGGAATATTAAAACCATGTATGCTCATTTTTATTGTATAATATTATACTTGTCAATAGGTCATTTTCCAGGATATCATTTTCCTCGATGTTTCCTATATCTAGAAACAAATGAGTTCTTAGGTTGTTAGCTCAAGTGGGTCATCATCTTCTGCATATTTTTCTTGTTGGCATGGATATTCTCAATTCTTGGCAGCTGCAGCTGCACCTTTGCCCATATAGCTTCAGCCTACTTATTTCTTTATCATTAATATGATGCAGAATAACAATGGAAGGAAGTGGTTGAAGAAGGTCCAGCAAGATTGGAGCATCCTTCAGAACAATTTGCCTGGTAAGTTATGCTGGTATATTTTATAGAACTTGTGCTAATAGCCTGACAACACAATCAAATTCATCAGCCTTTGGTCTAAGCAGTTGAAAAATTTAACAAAATTTAACAGATGGGATCTATGTACGGGTTTATGAAGATCGTATGGATCTTTTAAGGGCAGTAATAGTTGGGGCATATGGAACACCTTATCAAGATGGTCTCTTTTTCTTTGATTTTCATCTACCTCCTGCATATCCTGATGTTCCACTGGTAAGAGTTGCTTATTTGAATGTTTTCGAATTGTCTTTGGTTCACAAGCTATACTTCTGATCTTGTTTATTCAAATTTACAGTTCTTTCATTCTTTTTAAGTTGATGATGTCCAAAAATGTACTCTTTTTCCTGACCAAGTCTGCAATCCTGCAGTCAGCATACTATCATTCTGGTGGTTGGAAGATAAATCCTAATTTATATGAGGAAGGGAATGTATGCCTTAGCCTTCTGAATACATGGACTGGCAGAGGAAATGAAGTCTGGGATCCAACTTCATCTAGCATTCTTCAAGTCCTGGTCTCACTCCAGGGGTTGGTGCTAAATTCTAGGCCATATTTTAATGAAGCAGGGTATGATAAGCAGGTTGGGACAGCGGAAGGAGAGAAAAACTCATTGGCTTACAATGAGAATACTTTCTTGCTTAACTGCAAGACAATGATTTATCTCATGCGCAGGCCTCCAAAGGTGATTATTTCATTCCATTGTTCTGACCAGTTTTTCTATTTATTTTTTAAATATAGTTTTACCACTTCAGATTTTCTTCCTTTTTTTCCCTTTTCTGGATGCAGCATCTTCATCTCTTTTACTTTATCTTGGAATTGTTTAATAATGGCAACGTGTATAACTAATTATTGTAAAATTGTCACCATGTGAATGATAAATGCAGGACTTTGAAGAGTTTATCAAAGACCATTTCAGGAAGCGTGGTTACTACATTCTTAAGGCCTGTGATGCATATATGAAGGGCTACTTAATTGGTTCTCTCACCAAAGATGCGTCCGTAGGTGATGAAGTTACTGCAAATTCAAACTCAAAAGGCTTTAAGCTGATGTTAGAGAAAATTGTGCCAAAGCTTTTGTCTGCACTTAATGAATTAGGAGCTGATTGCGGTGAATTCAAGCATTTGCAAGAGTCATAGTCATAGGCTTTGAAGGCCAACTGCCCAGCATTGCCTTGGAGCTGGTGAGGTCATTTTAGTTGCTGCCAGTAATTCCAAATTTCACTAACTATTTAATGTAAAGGTTTTTCATGCCATATTGATGTGTTCATATGAATTGTGATTAGAAATATTTTTGGGTTTTTTTTTCCCTTTTTGAAAGGGGAATATTCTTTGGTCTTATTTGAAAGCTTTATAAATTTTAGTGGCTGATTTTTGTTGGGGCAAATTGCTAGGTCTCATCTTGGTTTTCAAATATGGAAGTTTGTCAGCCAAACAGCTAGATTTTTTATTTTTACTCTTTCATTACACCCTTAGGATCAAGCATCTGTCAAAAGTTTTTGATCGTTCACTTTGTTGCTGATTATAAATCAATTACAATTTGGAGGAAAGATTATCCTCCAAGTCCTTTGACATTTCATTATTAATTGTGTAATATCTTCTTGGTTGCGCTGGGTTGGTTTTGCTTGTATCTCTATTCCTGTTCATGCATTCGGTTAAGTCTGGACCCTTCCCCTTGTTGAACCCGAAATAACGGCAAGTATGATTTCTTGATTCTGAGTAATTGGTCGTGAAGTGATAATTATTGAGCGATTTGATATGTCAAAGTTACTCTGCTATCCCCCAATCGATCTCTCCATCTACAGAGAAGCTTGTGGATAGTTCTTCTATTTCTTTATACCAGTATTATAAAAATACAAATGAACGACTTTATGGAATGCTTTAAAATACAAGCATCACTTAAAATTGGCAGTTGCTTAACTTAAAACAATTAGCATCTTGAAAGTATCTTTAAAGCACACAAGCGTGAAACCAGAAGTCTAGTGGAGCCCCGAGAACAAGATTCTTTCTCTATCTAAACAAAGTGAACCGGGAGCCCCATAATTGGCTGAGACTTCGCACGGTGAAGATGTGAGCTTTATTTTTCTCATTTAACCAGTGAATAAGTTGGACAGGAATACAGGAACCACATTAGTCTTATGAGCACCCAAAAAGCACACATTATGAATGAATCTACTTTTCATGATCACCATCCTCATGGCTTGCCGGCTGGCGGCTACTCTTCCTTTGCTATTGAAGGATGCAACACAGGGTGTCAAGGTCTGCTCTTCCAGGATAAGACCAATCTAAAATTTAACATTCTGTGACTCATAAAAGCTTAAACATCGCAGGCAAATCTTAGGTGAAAATACTCGTGAATGGTGATCTCACTCTCCGACCAGGTAGTTATCTTTAAAATGTTTTTTAACTGTTCATTAGCTGGTTCGTGGGGGGTTGGATTTAATAAGCTCTTTCTTCTGTTTAAATAAAATCTCTAAAAAGACAATTAGCATTGAGATTTAGGGTATCTCTCATGCGGGAATATTTGTTATCCATTATTGATAAATGTAATTTTTTTCTTCTGTCACCATACAAATGTTCCAACAGAAACTAGATTATATCGCCTGCTTTTCCCTAAAGTTACACAAACAGCAATCACTGTATTTTTCCAAATCTTCCACTGCAATAAATTCAAATATTTCATTTCATTCAACTCCAGGAAGAACAAATTCACATCTTTATATGAATGCAAGCATCATCTACCACCAAAACTCAGACCAATTAGCATAACACAAACTACAGCTAACCGCATTCAATATTGCCTGAATCATATTTAAGTAACCAACCGCTTGTGAATGAGGCAACCGCGAATGGCAAAACTATAAAACCAAACCATAGCTACGAACAATTACTCTCTAGAACTTAGCTTATTTCATACACCAAAAACATTTTCAATTTGTCACATAATACTTCCATTCAACATACTCAAACAAGATATCAAACATAAAATTACTGCAAAGTTGCTATGCAAAATTATCAAATTTATTTTCCAAAATTCCCTTTCTAAGGTTCTTAAATTTTTAAGACAAAATCATACACAACAAATTGCCCACATCATAAAGGGCAAAAGGGAACCAAACAAAAATCAAAATCAAAATTTTCATACATTGGTCTTGAAAATCCTCCTCCTAGCCAAGAATCTCGCCACTGGAGGCGTAAGCGCGATGGTTATCGGTACCCTTATCGGAAAAAGGGCCTTGTTACACAGCACGGCCAAAGCCAAGGCCCCACCAGATGATGCAGCAAGCTCAGCCGTACGATTCCTCTCCTTCTTCCCCTCCTCTCGAATCACCACCGTTGATTCACCACCATTACTAATGCTGCCAATGCCACCTTCGTGGTGTACCTCTCGGCCTTCTAGAGGGATCTTACCAGTGGATTGGGATGACGAACTCGAAACCTCTTCTGGGTTTTTGGAAGAGAGGCCTGGGAGGTGCCACGCGTCGAGTAGCGATTCGACGTCGACGTTGTTCTTGATGGCGATGTAAAGGCCGGAGACGGAGGCTGCGGAGACGGAGAAGTGGACCCCAAGTGCTACCTTTCCGTACTTCTTTAGAAGCTCCCTGAATCGGCCTCCAGCCATTATTTTATTGAATTTAAGAGAGAAGGATGGGTTTTGCGACAGTTTGTTTTGTGCAGGGTTTTAGGGTTTTTGACAAGTTTCACAGATTTGATGACTTGCGGGTGCCGTCAAGTGGAAGAAAGGCCGCGGTTATTCTTGGAAACGGCGTCGTATCATTGGAATAATCGTTTAGACCAACTACTTAATTGTGTGGGCAATTTTCGGTTTCTTCCTTGAGGTTTGGCCCGTTTGGGGTCCTTCCATTTTAATAGAACGCGCCAACGCACTCCACTTTCCTGCCCTGCCGTGCGTACGTCTCCACCTTTTGTTGATTGATGAAATGACCAAATTACCCTTAACTTATTAAAAACAACGTGGGACATCTGCTGCCCAGTGTACTGCTGGTTGATAGCTAAAGACTATAAACGTAATGAAATTACTATATCAACCCTATCAATTTGCAAAATGCCTTCGCTGAATTAGTATAAAGTAAAAATTAAAAAGAACTTGAAATTTTAACTGTTTTTCTGAAATTTTAACTTGTGCTGCCAATATTTCTGTGGCTGGTTAGTGGCTATGTAATTAGTCATTGTCAAGCTTAACAAAAAAATAAAGCTTTTGCTTCTCACAGTCAACCTACGAAATAAAGCTTTCATCTTCCTTTAGCAGTATCAAACCATTTACAACTTTTTCATCAATCATTCAATTCTCACCACTTCCTATTCATTATTTAAAGCTGGAACACCTTTGCATATCAATAGATTTCCAAGATTCAAACACATTTCATGAGCCTTATGTAATATGTCCTTAAATCTCTTACTTTATACATTAAATGTAATACTACTTTCTAAGTAATATGCATATGTGAGTTTATATAAAAAATTGTAGGCTATAATTTCTAATCTTATGGTCCAATATAACTTGCCATCAAATACAAAGGCAATCAAAGAGCTAACCCAAACATTGATTTCCTTTAAAGTACCATATTCATAAAAAATATCACTTTGGGATTCATTAAGGCTCTGCTACTACTGCTCAATAAACATACTTGTTGCCAAAACTTCTACTAGATTCATTATCTACTATCCATCTAGGCTTGGATTAATTGTCTTTCATTAATAAAAGCATTGTATTAGTGTGTAACTTATAGTGAATAAATAAGTCATGAAGATAATGTAAACAAAAACATAAGTAGATTCAAATGACCATGTTTGTAGTTGTTAAATGTTTTCATGCTGTTCAAAATACACAAGATACAGTTGCTAAAAATCAGTATCAACAATAGTGGCAGCTCATATTTATAGGCTCAATGTAACAACATTTTGTAGAAATTTGATGGAATAGAATTATGTCTAACAGAACTAAGATTCTATTTATAAAATATTCAAGAAGATTTTGGCAATCATAGTGTCATTGGAGTTGGATCTATCACAAAAATTCTATCTTTTCTTCAATTTTTTTTTTTTTCACGTTATGGAATAATTACTTCCTCATTTCACTATATGCAATGTCAAGCATTATCATGTAGCAACCAAAAAAAGGCATTTATGTGAACCCTAAAGCCTAAACTCACTCACCCAACACAAAATAGCAAGCAAACCATTTTCATATTTTTCAACCAAAGTATGTCAAATACCATAACATTATCCCCAAAAGGATTCAATAGCATTTTGATTTAATAGAATACTAACTATAAGCATCAATTTATTTTCAACATGCATTTGGATTATTCTACTAATTGCCACTAACATTAATCGATGACAAAAATAAAGAGCGTCAGCCACATTTTCAATCAATTTTGAAGACCCATTTTCACATTTTTCTCAACTCATCAACAAAGTAAACTAAAACTAGCATGCACCAAAAGCTGTTGATGCATCCCTCATTCACGGCTCGAAAACAGTGGGATGATTGACCGATCACCGGAAAAACTCAGAGGTCAATGCTCTCTCACCTCGTGGTTGTGAATCGTTTGCCGCCCTTATAGGAGAACTTGTATCCCGGCTCACAATGGAATGATTGGCCGGTCGCCGGTGAAACTCACTAGTTGATACTCTCTCACCTCGCAGTCGTGAATCGTTCACTGCCAGTATATGAGTCATTTGCTTCGTCGTCATGGTCTCTTAGTTGTGGCCAAGGTACTTGATCAAAGCATTAAAGATAATTTGATATGGGTTTTGAGCTTTGTTGCCTCGGTTGAGGAAAGAGATAAGCATTATTTGATTTCTTGTTAATTTTTTATGGGTATTCAGTGTATTACCCATTGGATATTAATAAATTTCAAACAAAATCCTGAACTTAATGTGAATTTTTTAAGATTAAGGTGTTCAATTATGAACTTACGCTCATATCTTACCCTCATATATTCTATCAAAGTGAAAGGACCCCAAATTTTGGGGGAGGTAACCGAAAATTATCCTTAATTAAGGGAGTCATTTACTAATTTTACGCTTTGAATTGCACTTATGTCTAAAGAATTTTTTAAATGCATGCTGTCATTCATTTTAATTGGAAAAACACTTCGATAATAGTTCGAGGTTTGAAATGTGATTGGTAATTTAATTTTCAATCTTTTAAATCCTCTAAATTCGGTGTAAGAAATCATTCCCTTAACTTATTGTTTTTTATTGCGAGAGGTAAATCAATTAGAATATATACTTTAAAATGCATGAATCTCGCACTGTAAAATTTTGATGCAAGCATGTCGGAATTTGTTTTTTTTTTTTAATTAATTACAAAGAAAACCCGCCTGGCGTAGCCGAAATCAAAATAAAGCATGGCATAAAGGCCCATAGTTTTCGGGCTAGAAGTCTTCTAGAACGAAAGGCTTTGATCAGTCAAGAAATCCTGAAACCCTAGACCTAGTTAAAATGGCTTGAACCGTTGAACGTCGTACGGTAAAATTTTGATGCAGGCATGTCGGAATTTGCATTTTTTGTTAATTACAAAGAAAAACCCCCCACTGGGCATATGCCGAAATCAAAATAAAGCATGGCATAAAGGCCAATAGTTATCGGGGTATAAGTCCTTAAACCGAAAGGGTTTGATCAATCAAGAAATCCTGAAACCTTAGACCTTAGACCTAGTTAAAATTACGTAACGATGTCCACAATCCAAATGGGTCCCAACTCCCAGGCATAGGTGCCAATCGGCATCAAATATCAATTAATAAAAAATACGTCGTGGAAAGTGCTTATTTTTCTATGACATTACATCCCATGTTCCAGGCCTTCTAGCAAAAGCCAAAAGCCAAAAGCTCTCTTTAGTTTGAAGTTTCTTCCACCATCATTGGACAGTGTGGAGGGCTATCAATAAGTGCTTCCCATGATCCCATCTTTACATGCAACTCCATCCCCTTGGTCTCAATTAGCCCTTATTGATTGAATTGGGTCGAATGAAATCTCGTCATCCACCCTTCATATTTAATTATGTATGGATGCTAAATCATTGATTATCAATTAATTGGTCCTTGATTTGTATACTGGTGATGAGAATTGGAGATGGAATGGGCATCTTCATCTTATTTGACCTCTAATAAGAGTGTGTGTGATTAAAATTTGAGTGTTTTTATATTTCTATGCTAACAACCTATCGCCCATTTATATTTTATTCAAGAAAAATTGGGATTATAAGATAATTCTAACAGTACCATCATAACTCTCAATTGAAAATGGTATTACTATACAAGTCTATACATGTTTAAAATTTTGTTTGATATTATTATATTCAGATGTCTTTCCATAGAAAGATCGAATAAGTTAAACATTCTTCTTAATTTGTGATTTCAGTATTGTTAAATATTCCTGCAAGAAACACATGACACCCTTCCAACAAGAATTTTAACTCATCATTTATAATTTTGAGTCCACTAGTCTATGTTATTTTTCTTAAAATTATCAGCAACTTGTATCTAGTTGTATTTCATATAATGGACAAATGGGCATGCACCTATTAAAAGTCTTCTCTCGCCAACCAGACAATAGATGACTCAACAATAAAGAAAGGATATGACCACATGCCACTATTATTTTGGTCGAGTCTTTGCTTCACATACAAGCTTCAAAAGAGCTAGCTAATCCATCCCATATTCGTATTCTTTTCAGCATTCCATTTCTTTCAAGCAATGGAAGATCAAAAGGTTTTCAGATTCTATAGCTTCCCAATCATTATTTTGATCAATTATTTGTTCTTCACAGGCATCAAATCTGAAGTTTATACTGTTGGTGGTGATGAGCAATGGAATACCGGGGCCAATTTCGATTCATGGTCACAACAATACAATTACAGCATTGGTGACGTTCTAGGTATTCATCAAACTCTTTCCTTGATTCTTACTTTTTCTTTGTCTGTGTGATCCAATTTCATGGTGTCTCTAACTTTCAAGTCAATAAGAGAGGAAATTAATTAAACGGCCAAAACCTCTTTATTTGGCGAAATTAACTAGTTTTCCTTCGCGTTTGAAATCGCACTAGGACCATCCTAACATTACTATGTTAAACAGATTGATTCACTTAATTATTATGAGAGATAAAAATTTGGTATTTTTGTAATAGACAAGTCTGACAGTTGAAAAATGAATGAACTTTATCACCAATTTTGAAGTAAGAAAGTTGAGAGTTGATGGATTATTATATCTGACAATGTTTGTCATATTGTAGTTTTCAAGTATACTGAGGGGCAACACAATGTGTATGAAGTAACACAAGCTACATATCGATCATGTGTTGCAAGCAGTGGAGTGATAGCAAA
The DNA here is from genome assembly GCF_000493195.1 of Citrus x clementina. Classification (NCBI taxonomy): domain Eukaryota; kingdom Viridiplantae; phylum Streptophyta; class Magnoliopsida; order Sapindales; family Rutaceae; genus Citrus; species Citrus x clementina. The sequence goes on from NW_006262022.1 coordinate 881,861, forward strand.
ATATGAGAGTGGAAATGATCAAGTCACACTCACAGAGGCAAAGAAATATTGGTTTATCTGTAATGTAGCAGGTCATTGTCTTGGAGGAATGAGATTCAGCATTGATGTGAAAGAAATATCCAACACTAATTCAACAGCAGCTGCAGCACCAACCCTACCACCAGAAATTTTGGAACCATCTAATTCTTTTGTAAGCTTTGCTTTTCAAAGGTGGAACATTGTGATTTACATTATTACATGTGTAATTTTATTATATACTTAAATACTTGTAATCTTCTGTCCACAAGGCCTACAATATGAGCATGTTGAATGAGATATATAATTATGAGATATATAATTCATTTACGGTATCAAGGCTCTGTTTATTTAAGCTGTTTGAAAGCGGTTCATCAAATTCATCCATTAACTTTTACTTGACAGTAGTTTACACTTAATTAGAAGTTGCGATATCTCAATATTAAACGGAGTCCAATATATTTGTTAACAATCATAATCAAAGGCGGTTAAATGATAAAAGTGCTTAATTATTTGAAAATTTTACCTGCTTGACCATTTTTCAACTTTCAATTTCAAAAAAGACCATACCTCCTTTTTTTTTTTAACTATTTACAACCTTTTGGATCCATGCCGCATATCAATGTTACATAATTTAAATTGTTATGTACGTTTTAGGTGTAATATATATAATTTAATCAAATTTTAGTAACGTGAAAAAGAGAATTAGAAAAACAAAAATCAAGAATAATTAGTTAATTCCTCTAAGCAACACTATGACCAGTGTCCACATAGCTTAAATGGACAACATAAAAAATTACAATTTATTTCATCTAAAACAAGTTAACCACCATAGTATCTATCATCTAATTAGACCTAACATACATAGGTTACTTAATAAAATATAATGTCCTTATTATCAATCATACATGAAAAGTAAAAAAATTATCAGTGTTTCTCTGTGCTCCGCAAGTGATACTCTTAAGAGCTTATGCTTAATTATGATGAAGATGGTGGTGATGGGTACTCATATGGTGACTGTGAAGGTGCTGCTCATGGTGATGATAATTAATCCCATTATTGACCGTACTATCTGAAGCTTTAGCCACATTCTCAATCCACTCTCTTGCCGGGTTTCTCGTGAGCTCCAGCAATGAGTCCCTTACATGATCAGCTTGAACCATCTCATTATCTCTTTTCTGCCAACGAAAAGAACAAAATTACAATAAAAATCAATGTTCTTATTCATTTATTGATCTTTCAGTTGGCTTCAAGAAGTTTACCTTCACATTGAAAACATTAGACACAAGTCCTGTGCGGCTAGTTACGTTCGCATTTGTCACTTCCAGTCCCAAAGAATTCAAAGCCTCCATTAATCTCACAAACCCACCAGGCTTATGCTCACAAAACACCTTAATAAAGAACTCATTCCCATTTAATTGCGCCACTTCAACTTGCACCTACAATATTCAATTAAATCCCATTTCTGCATTGAATTAATTATCTCAAGTTCAATTTTCAAGAGGTAGAGTTGAAGAAATAATGTAACCTCCATTTGTTGTCCTTTATCAATAGTATTTTCCGAATCCTGATCCTGTTTACGACCATTGCCCATATGACACTGCTTAGGTTCAGTTTTGGGACCAAAATTCGTCCCATTTTGGGTTAAACTCTCTGATTTCACAGCGTTGTGGTTATTAACACTGATGCCCATATCATCATTCTTTGCAGCTCCATCATCATCCGAGTTCTCCTCTAGCTCCTCTTTTAGCTCTTTCTCTTGCTTTTGCAACTGCTTCACATATTCAATTGCATCCACAAGAATGGTAGCCCTATCCAGCTGCAAACAAATAAGAGTTAAAAAAACATTATAGAATCCAAGACTTGTGACACAAGTAACAAAGATAAAAAGAATGTTAATTACTTTAGTAATAATGGGAACCAAAGCTCGAAGTGCATAAAGTCTATCATTGAGCTTCTTCCTCCTCTTCCTCTCAGCCACAAGATTCTTAGACTGAGGCTCCTTCCCATTTCTCCGCGGCCTGTACTTTACGTCATCTTCCAGATCATCAATCTGATCACTACAATCCGAGATAGAATCTGACCGTCCATTGTTATTATTATTATTATTCTGATCCGGTTTGATCAAGTCCTTATTAAGATCATCATAATTCCCTTGTTGCAGCTCCTTGTTTCCCATATTAGGCTCCATAAATTGCATGTTCATGTTTGATGCATTATCCATCTCTTGAATTCCATTTTGATGAGTTGAATCATCACGCGACCCTTCAAAGAACACATCGTTTCTGTGACGTTTAACATTTTTAGAGCTGCTGCTGTAACCAAATTGCTGCAAGAAATTCACTGGAGAAGTACAACCACTGCAGATGCGAATTCGATCAACGGAGAGCTCATATGGCACATCACTGTTTTCCAATGCCATGGCGTGCACATTAACTGAGGAACTAGCATTATCTAAATAGCAGCTTGTGTTCATATTCATAGGATCCTGCTCCATTGATATGTTACATTGAGCTATGATAAAATCAATCACATGTGGTTCTTCACTTACCTGTAACATAAATAAGTTGATAATAATAAATATTTTATGCATCTCAATTGTAATAAACTAAATTGAGTTAAATAATTCAAAAGCTAAAATTGCATACTTCTTTGGTAGCAAATAGCTCAATCAATCCTCCCATTATTGGAATCAAAACCCTAGTCCAAAGTGTTTCCTCCATAACTTCTAAATCAGCGCTATTAGAGAAGTTTAGCCATCGAGGTTGGTTTGATATCAAACTTTGCGCGTAAATCCTGACGATAAATAATAATTAATTAAACCCAGTTGATCAGATTAAAATGTTATTAATAAAAGCAGAATATTGAATGAGTGCATGAATGCGCGTACCCGGAGTCAAGAGGCATTGAAGAAGGAAGTTGAGAAAGAAGCTCACAAGATTTGGTTCTTGGATGTGGAAATATAACATCCCTGCAAGGAAGAAATGGAGAAACTGGAAAGTGAAGTTCGTCTCCATCATCATTTTGTGTGCCCTCAATTCCAGCACAGCAACAATCTATCCATGCGATAAACCTAAGGAAAGAAATATATATATATAGTTTCAAATTATAACATCGAGATAAAAATTAGAAGTCGACGGCATGGGAGAAATTTATTAATTAACTAAAAAAGAGAAGTACTGCTAAGTTTTTTACTAATTAACCTTTGATCATCACTCAATTTCCAAAGAACGCAGTAGTCCCAGCCTTTCAGGCCCACTAGTGGCCTCAGTCTATCCATTAGGGTTTGAACAACTGTCATATTAATTACCTGAAAAAGATTAATATTGATGAAAAAAGCTTCTGGCAAACTCACTGAACACAAAATAGAATCGGAAAACAAAAAACGAAACTAGGGTTTCTGAAATCAAACCTGAAGAGTAGTAACACTTCACCTACGGAGACAAAAGAAGAGTGGAGCTAGCAAGGAACAAAACAGAAGTGTAAAAAACAAAAGCAAAGTTCCATACAAAGTAATTTAGTTGATAGCAACTGTTAACTGCAGCATCATCTAAAATTCGAAACCCATCTCAGAAAATGTAGAAAAAAGGAAAAAAAAAGCAAATTTTTTTACTATCTATAGTTATGGAGTTATTAGAATGAAGAAGAGACAAAGGGTACCACAATTTGACTTCTATTTTTATACGTATGATGTTAAAATGCTTGTTTGATTAATTTTCTGTTTAAATAATTTGGAACTGAACTCGGTAGGTAAAGTGCAGGGCTTGCATGAGAAAGAGAGATATATATTTTCGGTTAATATAGAAAGATTTATGTGACTCGTAATGATGGCAGGAGCATATTGCATGATCCAAGATAGCGTGCAAAACCCTAACTAACTTGTGAGTTTTTTATTCGTTTTGGATATATATTCTTTCGTGTCTCAACTACTCTGCAACTTTGGACAAAATAAGGCATTACACATCAGCTTTTGTATGCGAAAATGAGGAAAGAAATCTGGCTTGATTGTCCCCCATTTTGAAGAAATTGATTAACTGTTCTTCAAGTAGAAGGCTGAGCAAGTAGAGTGCTGGCTGTGATGCACCAAGTGTTTGAAAGTGTTATACGCTTCTAACTTTACTTTTGTAAACACAGTTGGTACAGTGTTTAATAAAAATCCACTGATAATTGACAGCTAGCTAGCTAGCTAGCTAGTGATCTTACTTCATAAAATTGGAGTACTTTATAAAATTGGAGTACTGTGTTATTATTGTTTAGTTGTATTAAATCTGATTATAAAAATGTTAGAGCGAGGCAAACTGTTAAAACTTTCATGAGAATTTCGTGTAAAATATGTCTACTAAACAAAATTCAAAACTGCTGAAGGGCATGCATGCCCCTAGCTCCTTAGTCACTTTTAATTTCTGCCTATGATCCGACAACAACGGTGGATTAGAAGTTACAATAATTTAAGTTTAAGCATATCTTTTTCATAATTTGATATAATTAGCATGACGGTAATAAAATATTCGATTATTCTCTTCATTTTTAAGTGAGTAAGATTCAAACCTTGAAATTATATATCTCTTATAATTACATAATTAAGAAATTAATTTTACTAGTTGATGCAGCTACACCTACAACATACAGTTTACGATGACATGCAAATCACTTGTAGTATAGAATTAATAATCTGTATCATCATAAGACCAGCAATGTGTAACTGTTTAATCTTATGATTCATATAATTATGTTACTCATTGATTTGAAGCGCGATGCAGCTAGAATGTCACATGTGTAGAATGCAACACATATGATATCAAATTAAAGTTATTACAATAATAATACAACCATAAACTATTGTACAAATCTTTTTGTACAACCTGAGTTGGTAGTTTATGGGTACTAGCCACGTCACTAAGTTAAATCACCCCAAGTTACGTCTCCCATTCACGTCTTCACGAGCTCCTTGGACGACGGCTCCAACATCTCTCTCTTTTGCCGGCGACAATCTTTGCTGGTTTCGCTCTATTTTACGACAATAATCTTCCTATGCCATCGAATTTTTTTTTGGGTATGTCCTATAAGATTTTATTTTTAGATCTAAAACTAATAATATTCATTAGATTAAACCAGTCGAAGTTATCAAAACTTCAACAAAATCCACAAAGGAGAGAGAGAAAGTAAAGAAATTGAAATAATAATAATAATTATTTCTTATTCTATTTAGATATTTGTCTCATCTTTCGGCACTTTCTCTTCAATCTCCTCGTGCGCTTCTTCTTGCACTTGGCTCTCATGGTGACTGGGCTGTAAAGATTAACAAATTCTCTCTCAGTGGCCTTTGGAATCATGGGTAAAAATCGGTATGTCCTATAAGATTGCTTGATTGAGAGTGTTTTCAATTTTCTTCAAATTGCGGTTGGTTTTTTGTTTAACATAGCAAAAGCGGATTCAATCCCCCCCAAACAAAAGACTCAAATTCAATTAGAAAAAAAATCGAAATAATAATGGCACAGCATGGAAGATTGTAAAGAAAATACCCTTAATCTATCTGGCAATTTTATAGAAAAACCGAAAAAAAAAAATGGTGGCAAAGGAAGATTGTAAACGAAGAGCCGAAGTCATAAAAGGAGCCCGCGAAGTCGTGAAGTCAGAGAAACAGAAAAACAAAAATAAAAAAAGAATGCTTTTTATTTGAATTTATAAACCGTATAGGTTTAACTTCGTTAGCTTAGGTTTACTTATCTTGATGATGTGGCTAAAGCCATGTCAGCTGCCAACTCAAGTTGTATAAAAAAATTATATAATAATTTGTGATTGTATTATTATTGAAGTTATTATGCTAATCGTTTGTTGACACTTTTAGACATGAGCCTTCGTTGGGGCCCTGTCTGACTCAACAATGGAGCCACAGCGGGAACCACAGCTTTGGTTCAATAATTGTTGCAAATTAAATGAAGTTCCAGTTGTTGTTTAATTGTTTTTTCTCCTTTATTGCTGAATAATTTGACCAACAAATTAGCCTTATCTGGTTCCCAGAGTCCCAATTGTCGATGTCTCTTACTCATGTGAAATAAATGAAGTTTTTATCTTTTTTTATTTATTTATTATTACTTTATTACAGTATTATTTCGTAAAAAAATCTATCAAAATCTCTTTACCGTCTGTAGCATTTATTTTTCTTATCTTAATTCTGGCTGGGTCTAAATATTTTTGAAATTTAAATATATATATATATATATATATATATATGTGTGTGTGTGTGTGTATGGATATCAATGAATTCTTTATTTTTTAATTTTTAATATCTGTAAGTGATAAGGTACTCAGTTTTTTAGATGAAAAATATTTGAAACCTCAATAATTTATATTTTCTCATTGTAAACTTTATGTATACTTGTTATTTATTTATAAATTGAGTACTAAATACCAAAAAAATATTATTTCCGAATAGATCATTTTAATTATAAAAACCCTTTTTCTAAATAAAGCATATATAAATAAAATTTAAAAATTACATCTATTTTTCTTTAAATTTAAAATTTCTTGTTTATATGTAAAGTGCATTATCTTACAAGATGAAATAAACTTGAATTCATGTATCATGTTTTTTGGGTTATCATGAAGTGAGATCTATATAAACAATCAAAACTTCGATATGTAGCTTTGCAATGTAATTTCATAGATTGCAAGAACATATACCTACAAGATGAAATCTATACAAAGGATGTTTATGAAAGCTTTTTGGTGGCACTTAGTGTTAACATATATGTTTCCATAATATTGATTTTGATGATAACAAACAAGATTAAGAATGATTAATCTTTTAAGATCAAATTATTTTTTATACATCTTAAATAAATCATTATTTTCACATTTTAAAGGTTTTATATTTAATGGAAAAATGATTTTATGAAATTGATTGTTTTTTATTCTTTTTAAATAAATCATTATTTTCACATTATAAATGTTTCATATTTAATGGAAAAATGATTTTTTGAAATTGGTTGTTTTTTAAAGTTTATGGTTTAATTGAAAGAATTTTGAAAACTTTGAAATAAAGAAGTATTGCTTGAAATTTTGGTGAAGGACTTATTTGAAAAGTGTCATAGCATTTTTGGCTATACCATAATTTCAGAAAGTTTTGGGATTAACAAAGTATTATTTAGAAATTCTGAAATTGGACTTATTTGCAAAGTTTCATACCGTTTTGGGTCATAGTACAGTTATATAAAGTTTGAGGGTCAAACTATTATTTTACAAAATAGTGCACTGTAGTAGTCACTGTAGCAGTCACTGTAGAAAACGGCAATCCGACATTTTGTTAACGGCTCGCCGACATCGAGCAGAATTGAAGATCAGCCTCTGGACACTAACGGCGATCCGACTTCGTGATAACGGCTCGCCGACATCTAACAGAATTGAAGATTAGTCTCTGGACACTAACGGCGATCCGACATCTAGATAACGGCGATCCGACAATTTGAAAATCAGCCCCAACGGTCATATTGACCAGTCAAACGGCGATCCGATATCTAGTTAACGGCGATCCGATATCTAGTTAACGGCGATCCGACAGTGTGCAGACAGTCTATAACGGCTAGTTTTCAGCTGCAACTATAAATAAGCTCATTCAAATCCAAACAAAGATTGATCACAACACAACCATTGAGCTTATATTCGAGAATACAATCTTCATAGAGCTTTAAACACATTTTCTCTTCATCTATTCACACATTGGGCATTGATTTGTAATCTTAAATATTGTGTGAGAGAAAAACAATTTGTAATCTTTTACTTTGAGTGATTGTAAGTGTTGGGATACACTTGGGTTAAGAGATTGGGGATAATCTCTTGTTGTAAAGGTCCATTGACACCTTGGAAGTCAATTGTAAGCGTTTGAAGCCTTGGGAGGCTAGCTTAGTGAAATCCTCAAGCCCGGTGAGCTTGGAGGCGTGGACGTAGGCGGGGATTGCCGAACCACGTAAAAATCATTGTGTTTGTTTTCTCTTCCCTTACTCTTTTAATATTGTGCATGATTGAATTTATTGTTTTCAATTTGATTAAGGCAATAGATTAAATTGTTGAGCGAATTGTATTGCATAATTTTTTAGAATCCCAATTCACCCCCCCTCTTGGGTTGCTTACTTGTATTTCACTTAGGGTGCGTTTGGGATTGAGGTTGGGCAGCTGTAGCTTAAAAGCTACAGCACTAAAGTGTTTGGTAAACACTAACTGCTGTAGCTTTTAAGTTATATTGATATGATTTTTCACTTGTATAATACAAAATCTATTATATCTTTAATAATTTTATCAAAATTATTATTTAAAATTTATATTTACTATATATTATTAATTTTTGTTTCATAATTACAGCTTTTTTTTCACAGCAGCTGTAGCTTAAAAGCTACAGCACCTCAATCCCAAACGCACCCTTAATCTTTTAAATTTGTGGCTGCAGTTCATTCAATAAATAATTTATTGAATGATATTATTTATTTACAAATTTAAATGTATTAATAGTGGTCATTAGAACAAATAGTGACTTAGGCTAAATATGTAATTACAGAGGCACGACATTTATCATGAGCCTACCTTTAATTACGGGCATCAAATAGAGGGTTATTAAATGGTGATTATTGATCTAAGATCAGACCTAATATTAATTAAAAGAGTTTTAATTAATTGGGCTTTGACTTATTAACATAGGTTACTAGACTGCAACTTTAGCTTTTAGCATAATAGTCTATGGTTAACTTAGTAGTGTAATGTGCCATGAGATGACAAAGGCTTAACTATTAAGGGCCAGTTTGGTAATGCTGCAGCTTTTAAAATAATTGCTGTTAGCTGTGCTGTAGAAATAATCAGCTGTGAAGAGAATCAGTTAAGTGTTTGGTAAATTTTATTTTCAAAAGTACTATGAATTTTGAAAGTAGTTATGGGTGTTTGGTAAATTTTATTGTTAAACTGCTGTAAGAAAATAAATGACCAAAATGTACATAATGTAAGATGAAATTTACTTATACATATAAAAATGCTGTAAGAAAATAAATTTACTTGCACTAGAGAAGTTTTGATAGAACACAAAATATGAAGAAATAGGGTAAACGAAAGGTGTGCGTTAATTATAATAAAAATTTATTAAAATATTGATTTTATTTCTAATTTAACTAAGGATAATTTCGGGTTTAAGTAATAATTGTAAGGATATTTATGAAATTATATTAAAGGATAAAATTGATTCTCAAAATCAGAATCTAAAAGTTACTCTTGCCCTGCTTTTCAAAATCAGCTGTAGGAGGAGCTGATTCTGGCAAAAGTGATTTTGATTTTCTTTTACCAAACACCAAAATTAGCTTTTAGATTTTTAAAATCACTTTTAACCCTCCCAAAAGCAATCCCAAACGGGGCCTAAGTTAGTGCTAGAAAGCTTATGGGTCTATAATCCCTCTGCTAGCTCAATTCCTAATCAAATTCTAACACTAATAAGTGCCTATATTGAAATTAAACCAAAAAGATTCTTTTAGACACATAAATTTTTCTCTGTAAAAGACAATAGGAATATAGGATGTTTTAGGGTTTCCATCTTCATGGGAATTAGGGTTCTCTACATCCCACATATGTGAAGAAGACAAGCCCACACATATGAAGGAGGTGATTGAGAATAGCAGAGATGACAACAACCATATTCTACAAATCCTAACAATGCTAGTAAAAAAGACTACAGTCGTTTTCTTCTAATATTCAATAGGAAATCAATATATTTTTGTAAATCTATGCATCTACACATAATAATAATAATAATAATAATAATAATAATAATAATAATAATAATAATAATAATAATAATAATAATAATAATAATAATAATCCTATTTCTGCCGATTTTATTAAATAAAAAATTATTTTTCTAGGCTTAATCTACCATCTGCGTAGTGATTCAAATCCTCCACATCCATTAATTACGGAGAGATTTTCTTCCTAATTATTAAAAGATAGAGATATGATTCGTTCAAGGCCCGGATAGCCAAACTACACCTGAAGAGCTATCTAGGAGAAACCCCAACATATTTCCAATGTAATTATCACTGTATTGTAGTGTAATATTCAAAAATGTTGTACACGTGATCAAATTATTATTTAATTCTTGCTAAAAGCTCCTTGATTATTATAAATTCTCATTCGGTAAATTTTGTTGATGACTAAATCAATCAAAAGTTAATAGGTTTCGAGACTTTTCAGTCCATTCCGGTTGATTCACTTGCCATATGCATGTTACTTAGAGTCCAATAGATTTTGGGAAATTTTATAAATTAGCCATTAAAATTTTGCATTTTTCACTTTTAACCCCACTAACTTATTTCTATCAATATTAGCCAAACAACAAACTTTTGGACCATAATACCCTTGCAATCTCACCCAAAGCTCACCAAAGCTTGAACTCACCTACACTTCTCACCAAACGGAAGCACCATAGAGAGCCAAATCGGAGACCATCATCGGCGGCAATCTCACCGGAATCCCGTTCAGCAACACTAATTCCACCAAAATCACGTATAATAGCAATCAAAATCTCCAAGATAACAGTTGAAGTTCAAAAACCCTAGGTTAGCAATTTCAAACACATGCTTTATATTGTTCTTGTGTTGTGTTGTGATGATGTTTGTGGTGGTTGGTGGTCTATTGTCGGACTGTGTTGGAGGCAATACGTTGCAATGGCTGTTGACCAATTTGTGAAAATTCAAATTTTTTGTGCGACAGGGTCCCGTCGCACAAAGTTTTGTGCGACAGGTTCCCGTCGCACCAAATTTTGTGCGACTGCCTTTCTGTCGCACAAAAAATCTGATTACACAATCTGAAATTTTGTGCGACAGGTTCCCGTCGCACCAAATTTTGTGCGACTGCCTTTCTGTCGCACAAAAAAATCTGATTACACTATCTGAAATTTTGTGCGACAGGTTCCCGTCGCACCAAATTTTGTGCAACAGATGCTGTCGCACAAAAAAATCATATTACACAAAATTTAGGTTATTTTCTGGAGGTCATAATTACGGCTAAATAAATTCATTTTTTTGTGTATAATATATCATTTCAACGCTTGCAACGAAACAAATCAAACCCACAATGTGTAACCACATTTGTTATATTTTTTGTATATTTTGTAGATTTAATGGATTCAGTTGTGCTTCAACTGTGTTACGACGGTTGGTGGGAGACGTTGGCGGATGGGAGTATGGAGTACGTGAATGGCAATAATACAGCCTTTCTAATTCGAAAAGACTGTACATTTGATCAGTTTCTGGCAAGAGTTTATGATGTGTTACAGATAAATCGTAATGAATACAATATCACCATGAAGACAACTTTGAGGTCTAGTAATACAATGTATCGTACATGTTCACTGCCTATGGACATATTTAACGATGAAATAGTCAAGGTTGTGTTACATATGGCCTCTGATGTGGTAAATTACGGATGCATTCCTATATTTGTGACCACATCTTCTCGAGTTGATTACCAAGATCTTGAGCCACCTGTAGAAACTGAAACTTCTTTTAGAGCAAATGTCTCTGTCCCTGATAGTGAAGAAGAGGTATTACCACAGACACTGTCTTTACAACAACGTTACTCTCCACTCCACGGCTACAATGACACTATTAATGACAATGGCATTACCCTAGCGGATGTTGAAGCAGAGGCATTACCACAGACACTGTCATTAGAGCAACGTTACTCTCCATTCTACAATAATGAATTTCGCAGTAATGATGATCCTATTGACGACATCGGCAACACAGCAGTAGATAATGTTTGTATGGAACCATATAATAATACAACGGACAATCATTTCAATAGTTCAGTTTGTGATGGAGGCGTTGGTCCTTCTCATATTCCTACTAATGTTGATGATGATGATCAGAATAGTATTCCTATTAATAACATTGCCAGTCAACCTATTCCTTCAGTGCCACGTTCGAGAAGGAGAACAACAGTTGACCACCTCGCACAACTTGCTCCAGTTTTACCTTCAAACTTAGCTGCTCCTAACTTGGTCAGAAATTATAATTATGATGATATTAGTGTGGGTAAGTTGTTTGTTGCCAAGAATGAGTTAATACTACAACTGCGTAAAGTTGCCTTGAGGGGTAAATTTGATTTCAGGATCACACGGTCCACAACAACACGTTTCGAGGCCCAGTGTTCTTCGGAATTATGTAAATGGCGTATTCGAGCAACAAGAGTTTCGAATGAGCAGAATGTTCCATGGTTAGTGAGAAGAGTTGACAACGTACACACTTGTTGTAATGAGGTATTGGCTGGTGGTGTTCATCAAGTAAGGAGTCGGGTTGTTGGTCATATTATTGCGGACAAGTTCATCCAAGAAAAACGAATATATACTCCAAATGACATCAGAGCAGACATCCAGCAGGAATACGGTGTCCAATTAACATATCAGCAAGCATATCGAGCCAAAGAAGTTGGCCTTGAAATAGTTCGAGGCAACCCTGCAGAATCATATAACTTACTTCCTAAATACTCTCATGTTTTGACCAAAGCAAATGAAGGTACAGTTACTCACCTGCAGCGAGATGGAAATGATAATTTCTTATACTATTTTGTAGCTATTGGCTCTTCTATCAAGGGTTTCATGCAGTGCATGAGGCCAGTGATTGCTGTGGATGGTACTCATCTAAAGGGGTTATACCGTGGAACTATGTTTGTTGCGACCTGCCCGGATGGAAACAACCAATTGTATCCGTTAGCCATTGGGGTTATGGATTCGGAAAACAATGATGCTTGGGAATGGTTTATGACGAAATTACATGGAGTAATTGGTGATATGCCGGAGTTGGTATTTATCTCAGACCGATGCACCGCGATCAAGAGAGCCGTTTTAAAGGTATTTCGCTCAGCTGCCCATGGCGTTTGTTTTTACCATGTCAAAGGTAACGTTAAGTCAAAATTCAAGATGTCAAAAGCTCTTTGGGATGAATTTGAGCCTGCCTTCATAAACGCAGCGAAAACATATGGACACGAAGAATTTAAAAAACAATTAGAGGGGTTGTGGCAACTCCACGCGGGTGCAGCTGACTATTTAGAGAATAATGTTGGCACATGTAATTGGGCAAGGTCTGAGTTCGAAGGTACAGTATTCTAACCACCAACATTGCAGAGAGTGTGAATTCATTACTGAGGGAACCGAGGAAATTTCCTATAACTCATCTTGTTGATCACTTTAGGAAAACATTGCAGCAATGGTTTTATGATAGGAAAATTACGGCTGAGTCGATGAGTACTCGTCTAACAACGTGGGCAGACGAAATAGTCTCTGATAGGAGAACTTTGGCTGAAAGAATGACCGTTCGTCCTGTGGCTCAGTATCGATTTCATGTTTTGGGTGGTGGTATTAAAGAAGGGATAGTTGACATTCGTGAGAAGACTTGCTCCTGTAGAGTGTTCCAACTTGATCAGCTTGTTTGTGCACATGCAATTGCTGCTTGCATAACCGTGCGCGTGGATTACATAAGTCTTTGTTCCGAATTTTACACTCAGGAATCATTAGTGACGGCTTATGCACAACCAGTAGAGCCTGTTGGCGACATGGCAGATTGGGAGGTTCCTGAGGAAATTCGAGCAATGAAAGTTAACCCACCAATAGAAGCACCACTGCCCGGCCGTCGTCCGGAGCTCAGAATACCCTCTGTTGGTGAGGATGTTGACAGGAGAACTATAAGATGTGGCCGGTGCAACGAAGTGGGTCATAACCGAAAAAAGTGCAAAAATCCCATTGCATCGACACGAAGCTAATTGTATCGTTTTAAATTGTTATGTATTTTGAGATCTGATTTTTATTTATTGCACAATTATATATAACAACCTATTTAATTTCTATTATATTGCAAATTTTTTATTTCAATTATATGTAAAAAAAAAGTTTTGTACACACCAATAATAATTATAAATACAATCGTCTAAAATCCAATTTCATCATTATATATCACTGCCACAATATCCTAAAGGCCGATATCACCATTAAATATGTCTACAGCAATTTTCTTCCTAAAGTATTGCCCGTGGCCACTAGTAAAATTAAGTCTTAGCCCAAACATTAAATACATCGTGATCATCAACATAAAAACGCCGCAATCGCCACTACCAGGCTCTTGTTGCGGCACACCCTTACATATTTTGACATTCCAAGGGTTGGCATTCCGCAAGTCATGTCGGACGTTGTAAAATCCGACATCTTCTAACCATCGAGGGAAGACGACTTCAAGTGGCTTGAACTTATCCTTGTACGTTTTATCATCACGAACTGCCACCAACGAGTCATAAATCCACACATTTTTCTTGCGAAGGTCGACTCGACCTACTATCCAATGATCGCCGCCCAGATTCATGGGAATGAAAACCTACATACATTAATTAATGCAAGTTAATTGTTATGTTTAAGATATTAAAAAAAAAATAAACCATCTTGAATTGCGTAACTATTCTAACCATATCGACGTCTGAGAAACGTTTCGACATGATTTCTTCTCGTCCATCAATATAACTATTAAAGTTGTAGCTATATTGTAATGAATTAAGGTCACAGTCACCATCGTTCCATAATTGCTTCAAAAAGACCTAGAAGATATATTCAAAGAAAAATAACAGGAGAGTATCAATATCAACATGCTATTACAAGATAAGAAAATGAGAGGTTAATTACAAGTTCTGTAAGATCATTACCCAAAAAAACGTATCTGTATGCGTGACACGTTGAGACATGGCATTTGGATACTGTCTCTGTTTTTCACTTATCAATCGCAAGTACTGATGGATGTGCTGTAGCATAATATAAACATGTTGGTTTAAAATAGAAATAGTAGATGAGACGTATAAGAAAAAAACATTTAAAAAAGCTAACCTCATCCCCCAACCATCCAAGTGCATCGTGGCCCAACAGTATTTCAAAAAATTTATGCGATTGTCGAATAGTGCGATCCACTGTTATTGCGCCAGCAAACCACTGATCGAACTCATCGAATCCTCTTGGATCCTCCAATCCTCTAAGTGGGTTTATATCGACATTGGTTCTTTCATCGATATCACGATCCATTATTTGGAGTGTAGGCGCAGGCCTAATGTTCCATACTTTCTTGAAAGGAGGAATCATGTACGGACTATCAAAAACATATGAGGGCCGGTAGGGACGTCCAAACTTACTTATGCATGGCGGCGCCTCCGTCAAGATTTGCACGCTATCACCACTTACTTCCCCGTACAAACTGTATAATGACATGGGAGTCTGATCGTTGTTGCCACCAACATCAGTATATACTCCTCGGTCTCCCGGAGTCTGTCATTTAAAATAAGATAAATATATTAAACTAATGTCAGATTAAAATATCAAATAACAAACATAAAATGCTAAACTACCCTACCATATACGAGCGTCCAGTCGGAGAAGTATCGTATCCACGCTTGGACGTACCATCATTATATGAATGAATGAACCCCATCACATCTTGTCTAAACTCCCTTAATTCTGACTTCAGCGCAGAAATGGAGCTATCAATTTTGTCCATCCGTCGAATGACATAATCGAAGGACAACTTTGTCCTAGACTGGTATCAGGGTAGACAAATATAACAACATAGTGTTAAAATGATTTATTAATTTATATTTGTGCAACAGAGATGATTATTAAGAAAAATATAACCTCACGATCCTTTGTGTTGTCAGAATCATAGTCCCGGTCGTCCTGGTCAGCTGGAGCATGCTCGTCGCGGTCGTTGTGGTCAGATGGAGCATGCTCGTTATGGTCGTCATGGTCAGATGGAGCATGTTCATCGCGGTCAGATGGAGCATGCTCATCGCGGTCATCCTGGTTAGCTGGAGCATGCTCATCGTCAATAGGGTTCTGCTCCGGTACCTTCATTCGAATGAGCGGCGCATTGCCTATAAATTGATGCTGCACATGGTACAAAATAATGAATAAATAATTAGTAACATTGTCGATATTTGATAATATACATAACTTTTTACTACTCCATGCCACTTACATTACGAACCCATATCGGGATACGTGGCACGTAATCCTTCACAGACTTCCAATAATTTGTAATTTCCTCATTTGCATCTGCCTGGAGGGTTTGCATAACATTCCCCTGTCATTTGATTACCAAATTTGAAGTTAGAAAATCTTTTTAGTACTTAACATTTTTATTGTTATTTAAATATATATAATACTTACAACACGAGTGTTATCGTTGAAAAACGAATGCACTGCATCATAAGTTATTTTCGAAGAAACAAATGCCTTCCACTTTAAGATGCGGGGAATATGATTGTTTATCTTTACGGCCCACTGTGATGGTATCCCCTCGATCACTTCGAAAAGCCAAGCCTACAACAAACAAAGTTAAAAAACCACATAAGTTAATTTGGTATAAATATACTACTAATGAACTCTAATATTATTTTTTTTTTTTTACCAACTCACCTGAACCCCATGACTGAACCCATAAATATTGTATTTCTCAATATTATGAGAAGGATCTTTCAAACGCTCCATCTTAAATTTGTTGGCCTTCTGGTTCAATGCATTGTCTAAACTGTCGTATATTATTTCCCACGATAAACGACCCCATGGACGACTTCGAAAGTGGTCTATATCGTCAACATGATTCATTAGCTGAAAGTCAGCTTGACTATGATCCTTTCTCCCCTTCAGTACCCTATCCGCAAAGTAATACAACGCGATTTTCAAGGCATCAGTGTCGTCCATGGCACGAAATTTCAAAGCGGAAAATCTAGCATCCAATTGCTTGAGAGTCAAGTCCTTAAACCGACCACCGAAGTACTTATTAAGCAACCTATGTTGCGTCTTCAAATTTTTTGGTTCGATGTTCGGACCATTGGAAAGCCCCGTAATGAGGCACCATTCTCCAATTGATAAACGAACTAAGTGCTCTCCAATTTGAAACCATAATTGATTTTTATTAGTTTTTTTATGTGCCACTTGCCTAAGCAATAGGTTGTGAAATATAACACCACTGAAATTATAACTACCCAAGTCCAGGAAGTGCCCAAAAACATCACTTCTAAACAATGACAATTGTTTGCGCGTTAGCTTACACTGGATAGCTGCGATGACTTTTTTAAATTTTGACGTCTCTGAAATACGACCCGGGAAATGATCATCAAAATATAACTTCATCACGCCCGGCTCCTTCCTAGGTTCAGGCGGATTGCGCTTTGCCAACTTAGTTTTCGCCATCTACCTGAAACAATTGAAATTTTATTCATTATTGTGTTATTTATAGAATAATAATATTAATAATATAAAATAAATAAGGTATCTACAAAGTAAAAACGGCCTTGGGTGTAATCTATATTTTTATGCGACAATCTATTGCTGCATTTTTTTATCACACACAATCTGAATTTTTGTGCGATGAGTGCCCGTCGCACAAATATTTTTGCGACGGCCACTTATCGCACAAAAAAATAGTCTTTTCTTTCAGCAACATGCTTGAATTTAAAGCCGACGGCCACCCGTCGCACAAACTTTGGTGCAAGGGGCACCGGTTGTACAAAAATTAAGATCAAATACTCTTGAAAAAAAATCTGAAAATCTATGGGGAATTTACACAAATAGCCATTAAAATTTTGCATTTTTCACTTTTAACCCCACTAACTTATTTCTATCAATATTAGCCAAAACTAAAATTTCAAGACCAAAGTGCCCTCTCCATCTCTCCCCCAACTCCACCTCTTTCACGTGAGATCTCCAAGAGGCAAAACGGCGGCAGCTTCAACCATCACCGGCGACGGCTTCACACACCATCAACATAAGTAAGCCATTTTATTTATATTTGATTAATTAAGAATGAAATTTGAGAATAACAATGGTGGTGGTAGTGCTTGTAATGGTGGTTGTGGATTTTGGGAGTGTGTTGTTTTGTAACGGAGATTTTTTGTGCGAAGGGTGCGTGATTGTGCAGTGGGATTGGGCTGCAGCGCCATGGGTGCAGCACCCATCGCGCGAGCTGCAGCAAGCAACGCGCGAGCTCGCGCGAGATCGCGCGATGGGTACTGCAGCTCGCGCGAGCTCGCGCGTTGCTTTCTGCAGCTCGCGCGAGCTCGCGCGTTGCTTGCTGCACCCATTCCCATTGCGCGAGTTTGTCCGTCGCACAAAAGTGCCTATCGCAAAAAATTTTGTGCGACAGTGTGCCCGTCGCACAAAAACTCACAACACACGTTCTGAATTTTTGTGCGACGGGT
>NW_006262022.1:900254-962170 GCF_000493195.1 Citrus x clementina
GCACAAATATAAATAAAATGGCTTACTTATGTTGATGGTGTGTGAAGCCGTCGCCGGTGATGGTTGAAGCTGCCGCCGTTTTGCCTCTTGGAGATCTCACGTGAAAGAGGTGGAGTTGGGGGAGAGATGGAGAGGGCACTTTGGTCTTGAAATTTTAGTTTTGGCTAATATTGATAGAAATAAGTTAGTGGGGTTAAAAGTGAAAAATGCAAAATTTTAATGGCTATTTGTGTAAATTCCCCATAGATTTTCAGATTTTTTTTCAAGAGTATTTGATCTTAATTTTTGTACAACCGGTGCCCCTTGCACCAAAGTTTGTGCGACGGGTGGCCGTCGGCTTTAAATTCAAGCATGTTGCTGAAAGAAAAGACTATTTTTTTGTGCGATAAGTGGCCGTCGCAAAAATATTTGTGCGACGGGCACTCATCGCACAAAAATTCAGATTGTGTGTGATAAAAAAATGCAGCAATAGATTGTCGCATAAAAATATAGATTACACCCAAGGCCGTTTTTACTTTGTAGATACCTTATTTATTTTATATTATTAATATTATTATTCTATAAATAACACAATAATGAATAAAATTTCAATTGTTTCAGGTAGATGGCGAAAACTAAGTTGGCAAAGCGCAATCCGCCTGAACCTAGGAAGGAGCCGGGCGTGATGAAGTTATATTTTGATGATCATTTCCCGGGTCGTATTTCAGAGACGTCAAAATTTAAAAAAGTCATCGCAGCTATCCAGTATAAGCTAACGCGCAAACAATTGTCATTGTTTAGAAGTGATGTTTTTGGGCACTTCCTGGACTTGGGTAGTTATAATTTCAGTGGTGTTATATTTCACAACCTATTGCTTAGGCAAGTGGCACATAAAAAAACTAATAAAAATCAATTATGGTTTCAAATTGGAGAGCACTTAGTTCGTTTATCAATTGGAGAATGGTGCCTCATTACGGGGCTTTCCAATGGTCCGAACATCGAACCAAAAAATTTGAAGACGCAACATAGGTTGCTTAATAAGTACTTCGGTGGTCGGTTTAAGGACTTGACTCTCAAGCAATTGGATGCTAGATTTTCCGCTTTGAAATTTCGTGCCATGGACGACACTGATGCCTTGAAAATCGCGTTGTATTACTTTGCGGATAGGGTACTGAAGGGGAGAAAGGATCATAGTCAAGCTGACTTTCAGCTAATGAATCATGTTGACGATATAGACCACTTTCGAAGTCGTCCATGGGGTCGTTTATCGTGGGAAATAATATACGACAGTTTAGACAATGCATTGAACCAGAAGGCCAACAAATTTAAGATGGAGCGTTTGAAAGATCCTTCTCATAATATTGAGAAATACAATATTTATGGGTTCAGTCATGGGGTTCAGGTGAGTTGGTAAAAAAAAAAAAATAATATTAGAGTTCATTAGTAGTATATTTATACCAAATTAACTTATGTGGTTTTTTAACTTTGTTTGTTGTAGGCTTGGCTTTTCGAAGTGATCGAGGGGATACCATCACAGTGGGCCGTAAAGATAAACAATCATATTCCCCGCATCTTAAAGTGGAAGGCATTTGTTTCTTCGAAAATAACTTATGATGCAGTGCATTCGTTTTTCAACGATAACACTCGTGTTGTAAGTATTATATATATTTAAACAACAATAAAAATGTTAAGTACTAAAAAGATTTTCTAACTTCAAATTTGGTAATCAAATGACAGGGGAATGTTATGCAAACCCTCCAGGCAGATGCAAATGAGGAAATTACAAATTATTGGAAGTCTGTGAAGGATTACGTGCCACGTATCCCGATATGGGTTCGTAATGTAAGTGGCATGGAGTAGTAAAAAGTTATGTATATTATCAAATATCGACAATGTTACTAATTATGATGAACACCACCAGCCAATACCTCATTACAACAAGTGTGTACGTTGTCAACTCTTCTCACTAACCATGGAACATTCTGCTCATTCGAAACTCTTGTTGCTCGAATACGCCATTTACATAATTCCGAAGAACACTGGGCCTCGAAACGTGTTGTTGTGGACCGTGTGATCCTGAAATCAAATTTACCCCTCAAGGCAACTTTACGCAGTTGTAGTATTAACTCATTCTTGGCAACAAACAACTTACCCACACTAATATCATCATAATTATAATTTCTGACCAAGTTAGGAGCAGCTAAGTTTGAAGGTAAAACTGGAGCAAGTTGTGCGAGGTGGTCAACTGTTGTTCTCCTTCTCGAACGTGGCACTGAAGGAATAGGTTGACTGGCAATGTTATTAATAGGAATACTATTCTGATCATCATCATCAACATTAGTAGGAATATGAGAAGGACCAACGCCTCCATCACAAACTGAACTATTGAAATGATTGTCCGTTGTATTATTATATGGTTCCATACAAACATTATCTACTGCTGTGTTGCCGATGTCGTCAATAGGATCATCATTACTGCGAAATTCATTATTGTAGAATGGAGAGTAACGTTGCTCTAATGACAGTGTCTGTGGTAATGCCTCTGCTTCAACATCCGCTAGGGTAATGCCATTGTCATTAATAGTGTCATTGTAGCCGTGGAGTGGAGAGTAACGTTGTTGTAAAGACAGTGTCTGTGGTAATACCTCTTCTTCACTATCAGGGACAGAGACATTTGCTCTAAAAGAAGTTTCAGTTTCTACAGGTGGCTCAAGATCTTGGTAATCAACTCGAGAAGATGTGGTCACAAATATAGGAATGCATCCGTAATTTACCACATCAGAGGCCATATGTAACACAACCTTGACTATTTCATCGTTAAATATGTCCATAGGCAGTGAACATGTACGATACATTGTATTACTAGACCTCAAAGTTGTCTTCATGGTGATATTGTATTCATTACGATTTATCTGTAACACATCATAAACTCTTGCCAGAAACTGATCAAATGTACAGTCTTTTCGAATTAGAAAGGCTGTATTATTGCCATTCACGTACTCCATACTCCCATCCGCCAACGTCTCCCACCAACCGTCGTAACACAGTTGAAGCACAACTGAATCCATTAAATCTACAAAATATACAAAAAATATAACAAATGTGGTTACACATTGTGGGTTTGATTTGTTTCGTTGCAAGCGTTGAAATGATATATTATACACAAAAAAATGAATTTATT
Source organism: Citrus x clementina (assembly GCF_000493195.1). Classification (NCBI taxonomy): domain Eukaryota; kingdom Viridiplantae; phylum Streptophyta; class Magnoliopsida; order Sapindales; family Rutaceae; genus Citrus; species Citrus x clementina. Next base: position 903,415 of record NW_006262022.1, read on the forward strand.
TAGCCGTAATTATGACCTCCAGAAAATAACCTAAATTTTGTGTAATATGATTTTTTTGTGCGACAGCATCTGTTGCACAAAATTTGGTGCGACGGGAACCTGTCGCACAAAATTTCAGATAGTGTAATCAGATTTTTTTGTGCGACAGAAAGGCAGTCGCACAAAATTTGGTGCGACGGGAACCTGTCGCACAAAATTTCAGATTGTGTAATCAGATTTTTTGTGCGACAGAAAGGCAGTCGCACAAAATTTGGTGCGACGGGAACCTGTCGCACAAAACTTTGTGCGACGGGACCCTGTCGCACAAAAAATTTGAATTTTCACAAATTGGTCAACAGCCATTGCAACGTATTGCCTCCAACACAGTCCGACAATAGACCACCAACCACCACAAACATCATCACAACACAACACAAGAACAATATAAAGCATGTGTTTGAAATTGCTAACCTAGGGTTTTTGAACTTCAACTGTTATCTTGGAGATTTTGATTGCTATTATACGTGATTTTGGTGGAATTAGTGTTGCTGAACGGGATTCCGGTGAGATTGCCGCCGATGATGGTCTCCGATTTGGCTCTCTATGGTGCTTCCGTTTGGTGAGAAGTGTAGGTGAGTTCAAGCTTTGGTGAGCTTTGGGTGAGATTGCAAGGGTATTATGGTCCAAAAGTTTGTTGTTTGGCTAATATTGATAGAAATAAGTTAGTGGGGTTAAAAGTGAAAAATGCAAAATTTTAATGGCTAATTTATAAAATTTCCCTGAAGCTATTGGTACCCTCCAGTTTCCTTATAAAAATTCCACTTCAAATAAAAAATTACAGTTAAGGATAAGTAACAATTAAACATACTCAAGAATTTTTCTGACAAATTACTTTCACTTATAATCAATCCATTTTTTTTTTCTATTTTCTACCGGTCACTTCTATCTAATCAAAATAAATTACACTAATTTAGAATAATTTTTATTCTTTTCCTTTCTAATCGAAATAAATTATAAAAATTTAAAATAATCTATTATTTTTTTTTATTTCTTATTGATTACTAATTTTATACCTAAGATTGTTTTCAAATTATAATTTAAAATATTTGTAATTTAACTCAATGATTGACATTCAAAAATTTATCACAAAGAAATTTTTTTTAATTTATGTGTAAGGTGATAACAAGATTCTAAAAGAAAATAAAAATAATAAAAGTACTACTATGAATTTTAACAATAAAAAATAAAAGAGTAAGTTTGAAAAAAAAAGAATGTTTTAGATATTAAAATAAAAATAACTGAAAAAAGAATTTTATGAGAAAAATAGAGGGTTGCGAGTAGTCCAACTCTTTCTTAACAACTAATTAAATCAATCCAAAGTGAATGTAGTTGAACAACATTGATCCATTAATTCCAATCAATTTAGATGATCATTTAGAACCGATCAATCCAACTCTGGCATATGGCAAAGTAGAAAGCACAGAAATCGAACCCAATCCCAACAGATTATTTAATGCCAAAACCTGTTAATTACCAAAGTAAAATTCAATTAATAAATGGGTAATGCTAAGTTACATGCATGTACCTTACATCCCTCTCACATGAATAGTATCCATACACTATTCATGTGAGAGGGATGTAAGGTACATGCATGTAACTTAGCATTACCCTTTATTAAGGATCCCTCTAAGTATTAGTCCCTTCTTATACATTTGTTTCATCATCCACTAAATCGGTTTCTTATAGTTGAGGTATAACCAAAATCAACCATTATTTATTCATAAAATTAATGAACATTGGTATGTCAATTTAGCTTACATCTATCTGCTTAATCGGTTTAGCATTTAATTTAGCCCCTTTCTCACAGACTATTGATTTGAGCAACCTACCTAAGATGGCTCCCATCAATTACAAATAAAAATATGTAAAAGTAGGATAAGATTATTCTTTAAGGATTTAAATAGGCCAAAATAGTATGTCTTCAATGCACATCTATCCTCTACTTTTTTTATAAAAAAAAATAAATAATTAATATTATTCGAATTCATGGTATAGTAATTTTAACGATCGAGACAAATATTTGAACCATTTTATCGTGAAACTTTTCCTTCATTTTAAGGGGGATTGAGTACAACGTCAAAATAACATCGCAGAGAAATTTGACATTTTTGATATAGCAAATCGACTACTTTTAACCTCCACACGTATGTTTTTTATGATAATACCTTTACTTAAAAAAACTATAAAATTAAAAAGGCTATGACTAAGTTGAATCAACTCTATGATAGAACACTGATGATGACCATATGATTATAGAAATAAATATTAAATCTACACTTATTGTTATGATCTGATGGTCATCATCAGTGCTCCACCATAGAGCTGATCCAACTTATCTATTGCCAATTAAAAAAAGTAGAAAATTAATTTTATACAAAAGAAATCAAAGTGTTATCCTCACTTGTAGGAGTATCTGCACCTACACTAATGCAAAATGAAATAAAGCAATAACTATACAATTGCCTACCTCATATCAACTTTTGGGACAACATATAGTAATTGGAGCACATGTTTTTCATTACAAAAGATTTGTACGTAATATGGCAAAAAAGTCCAGGACTTGGACCGTCCCTTGCCGACCATGCTCGAATATTTTTTTATTTATTTAGTTATTTCCTATTGCAAAAGTTATCTTTTGTATAATTATTATTTGACCACAATTTGTCTTTTTTTTTTTTTTTTTTAACCAACGTTTACATTGTGGTGTCATCAAGATGAAACTTAACGTATCCAATATTGTTGTAATATGACACAAAAAGTAACAAGAACAATATTACCAAATTACATACTTCAAAAGGTAGATAATGGTGAATACCCAAGTGACCACACAGAAGAAATCCTGAGCATTCTGCTTCCAAGAAGAGAAATGGAGGACAAAGTGATCTGGCATTATGATAAACAGGGGAGATATTCTATAAAAAGCGGGTACCAGGTGGCTCTCAAATTGAAATTTTCAGATCCTCCCAGCTGCTCGGACAGCAGGGGAAACAACTGGGGCGTTATTTGGAAGCTCAATATTCCAGAGAAGATTAAGATTTTCGCTTGGAAAGCAGCAAAGAATATCCTTCCGACAGCAGGGAATTTATGGAAAAGGAAAATTATTCAAGAGGCCCAATGCAAACGTTGTGGAGAGAGAATGGAAAACACTTGGCATGCTCTGATCTCTTGCAAAGCAGCAAAGAAAGTGTGGCAGAGTTCAGCTTTGGCAAATGCTTTTCAAGATATGAGAAGTTCAGACTTGTTGGGGGAATTGATGAGGTTTCAGAAGATTTTGAGTAGAGCTGACATAGAGCTGCTGGTGACAACACTTTGGGTGATATGGTATGCTCGAAACAAGTTTGTTTTTGAAAGTCTGAAACTTGATCCAAACCTTCTGCTGGCCAAAGCTGAGGCTGTAAATGAGGCTTTTAGCAGAACCAAAGCTCCAAATTTACTGCATGGGGAAAATTTGCAAAAGAATAAGCCAAATGGTTGGATTCCTCCTCCTCAGGGCTGGATGAAGATTAATGTGGATGCAGCCACTGATAAAGAGAGTAAATGTTCTGGTCTTGGGGTAGTAATCAGAGATAATCAAGGAAAGTGCATGGCTGCAGCTATCAAGAAATCCAAGTTCACGGGAGATGTTTCTTATGTGGAAGCAGAAGCTGCTGAGTGGGGTTTATGCATTGCAAAGGAAGCAGGGCTGAAAGCTGTCATTCTGGAAACTGATTCCCTAGAGGTAGCAGATTTGATTAACAAAAGAAAAGCCAGCAGTGCTGAAATCGTCTGGCGAGTTCAGGAAATTCAAGCTTTGAAGCAAGATTTTAGCTTGTTTAAAGTAAAACATGTGTCTCGTTCTTGTAACTTTTGTGCTCATTCCTTAGCTAAAATGGCTTTAGGAAGAACTCACTCTGATGTTTGGTGGGGAAACTTCCCCCCTGAAATCCTGCATGTACTTTGAGTGTGGTTTAAATGAAAGTTTTACTTTCCTATAAAAAAAAAAAAAAAAAGTGACCACACAAAAACAGCAAGAACATATATAGTAGTTGTTGATGCTTAAATCTGCTCGCCTTTGGACCGATCAGATTCTTTCACCAACGTTTGTGTTATCTACTGTTGCTCGTTCACTGCGATTGGAATCGTCCTCCTTTCTCACAATAGACCTGCGCTCACCAAAAACGGATCAGAGACGCCGGTGGTTTTGCCGGCGTAAACCCTCCGATACTTAAGTTAGCTCAAGGTGTTTACGGGAAAACAGTGCAATTTAGATCTCAAAATGGTTTCTAAATTATTCGGAGTTTTATAAGAAAATAGCATGGTTTCAATTTGGCAGCGTTTTCCCCCTCTCAATTTTTCTATCCCCATCTTCATCGATTTCTCCTTCTTTTATAGCCGTTATCCCCACGTTCCCGCTTGCCCTTCATCCCACCTTTTTCGGGTAGTGGTAGCCTCTCATGGGGCTCTAACTGCTGCATTATGGGCAAACGTGGGATCTCGCGTCTCCCGCAACGGTTCTGGGAAAGCACAACTACCGTGATTCTGTGAGATCGTGTTTCCGCTTTTCGGGGGACGGGTACCGGCTCGGTATGTGGCTCTGGTCAGTATTCGTCTCTGATCGACTCATGTTACCCCTGTTCTGCTCGTACCATTTGGCTGAGGTGATTCATGCCGGGGTGGAAGTAGTATCCTGGCCGACCTGGTGCTTTTATTTGCTTAACACCAGTCCCCCAGTTTCTGGTCTTGTGAGTGAAATGAGTCAAGAGTAGAAACTGATAGTCGACTCTTACCAATCTGGGGGTTTCTCCTCTGGTCTTCTGTCTACCGGGACGGACCTGGGCTTGCATCTAGCCCGGCCTCTTGTAACGGTTGGTGACGTGGCATCTCCCGATTCTTCGTATTTGAAATTTGAAACGACGGGCTATCTGTCTTCGATGTACGGTGAGTGAGCTGGCGTCCCCATCACTTAAATGCTTCTATTTCCCCCTTTTCGTTTTAAATCCCTAGACTGGAGTCTTCACCATCTTGTTACTCGTTTCTCCGCCGTTAACCAAATTTCTCTGCACTTTGCTCACACTTCCAGCGTCCGGAGTATCCATTTGCTGGGTGTTTTCTCTGTCGCGGCGGCGCTATCAGTGTCAGTCTATTCCAGGTATAGCCTTTAACCTTTTCTTCGGCTGTTGTTGATTGGGTTCTGTGTTGCCCCTTTGTGTCCATATACTCGAGTTTTCTCTGTCTTCTTTTGGGATTCCGGTATGTCAAATCGGAAGAGGAAGTTAATTGTTGATGAGGGTGATGACGAATCAGGGGATTCAGGCCTCAACGTGCCAATACTCACCGATTTTTTAGGTCCCTCCAGTAGTGTAGGTCCTCCTTATGGTAGGGATACTCTTGAGTACCCACGCCCCCTGGTTGTCTCTCCCTCTCCCGAATTAGAGCTTGTAGGAAATAAGGGTGGACCTGCGTCGGGCTCTGGTGAGAACCACAGCTTTGGTGGGGTTGGGATCCCTGAAGGAGTTGGTGATGGTGAGGGGAGCAGTTCCGGACCGAGCAAACCTGCTCAGAAAAGGAACCTAGGCCATAGGGTGGAGGCTGATTCCTACCCTATTGATTTCATGGCTTGTGCCACCACCCCCACCGATCTATTTAAACTTAGGAATCTCTACAACATCCCCAACGAGGTTCTTCTTGTAGTTCCTGGAAAAGGTGATGTCCCTAGTCTCCCTCCGAAAGGGTATGTGACGATGCACTTGGAGAGTTTCAGACTAGGAGTTCGGCTGCCCCTTCAACCTTACTTTGCCAAGATACTGGGCGGTATGCACCTGGCCCCAGGTCAGCTACACCCAAATGGGTGGAGGGTTCTCTCGGCAATGTTTGTGTTGTGGGAGAGGTGCGGGTCGGAGGAGCCTTCTCTTGTTGAAGTGAAACATCTGTACCAGCTGCGGAGTAGCTCGAAAGAGGCAGGCTGGTACTATTTCATGTCCAGTTCCGCAAAGAGGAAACCGATCACTGGGTTTCCATCTTCATGTAAAAATTGGAAGAACAAATTCTTCTTTCCTGGAGGGAACTGGTGTCCAGCGGTTCAGTCGCTTGGTGGGGACATTTATCTTCCCACCCATTTTGTCACCCCAGGTCGTTCATTTTTGCCTATATTCTTTCTCAAATTGCCACTCATTGGGTTCTTTAACCTTGTTTGTTTTTTCAGAATCGTGGGGTTTGGTGAAGGATCTTGAAGACCGACCTTTGCTTCAGGTGGAAACTGCTCTGTTGAACGCGTCTACTTGCCAAGACCTCCTGTCGCCAACAAACTTGGTCGGTTCCCGCTTAGTAGATATTGCCACTGGAATGGATAACAAGATCCTCAGCGCGTTGAGCAGAAAGCGTGGTCGGGCTCCGAGTAGCTCCAGCAACCCTCCCCCTCCTCCAAAGAAACCCAGCGTTGGTCCTTCCAAGGCGCCAGTTCCTGCTCTGCCCCCTCCTCCACCTCGTAAGAGTGGTGGGGATAAAACCTCCGACAAGAGTCCTGAGGTCAGCTTGCAGTCTGGGGACCGCTCTTCTCCTCTTCCATCTCGGGATCAAGGTGACTACCTGAGCCCATATCAGAAGGATTACAGAAAATCGGTTGGGCCCAAGATGGTGAAGGACATCGAGAGCATGAGCCTCTCCGAGTTAGCTGCTTCTGTTCAAAGAGTCTCCTTCAGGCTGGCCACAATGGTCTCGTTCTACAAGACCGGGTCCGCGCGTCATGAGAGGAAGCTCCAAGCTAATAACCAGGAGTTGAAAAAGAAAGTCGAATCTACTGACCGTTCCAAGGAGAAACTGGCCGAGCTGAACAAGCAGCTTACGGAGCTTGAGGAGAAAGTTGCTGTTGCTGAGTCCACTTCCTCCAAGCTTGAGGATGAGTTGGGTGATCTGAAGTCCGATCTTCAGGCTACCCAAAGTGAAAGGGATACTCTAAGGGTCGCCCTTGAAGGAGAGATCAAATCCCTGAAGGACCAGCTGGCTGAGGAGAAAAGCAAATCCGCTGACGTGGATGATCGGCTGGATGCCGAGTATGACTCCGGGGTTGCTTTCAGCTATAAGTGCATCATGTCTGTGCTTAAGGAAGAATACCACGAGCTCGACATGAGCAAGCTGGAATCTGGGGTGGAGAGGTATATGGCTGGGGCCGGCCAGGGAGATAAGGAGCAAGTGGAGGTTCCTTTTGATGAGGTGCGGGAGGGAGGAGCTGGTCAGTGTGTTTTTGAAGTGGGACAAGGGTCCGCGCCTCCTCCTCCCGTTATTGCTGATCTTCCACCTCCCGAGACAGCCGACCCTTCTCCTGCTGAGGCCGTTGACCTTCCTAATCCTTAGGTCTATTTTTGTAAAAAACTCTAGTTTTTCATTTGCTTTGTAAACATTTGAACGTTTATAAAAATTTTTGAATGCTTTCTATTGGCTTTCTTGTCTGGTTTTGCCTGTTGGTTCTTTGGTGCATCGAACAGGAATAGGCATCCGTTTGCCTTAGTAAAATTTTCGAAGCTTTAGCTGCTAGTCTTTCGTTGACCGAGCAGAAACATGCACTTTGTTGCCTTAGTAGAATTGTCGAAGCTTTAGCTGCTGGTCTTTCGTTGACCGAGCAGAAACAGGCACTTTATTGCCTTAGTAGGATTTTTTGCAGAATTAGCTGCAGGTCTTTCGTGGACCGAGCAGAAATAGGCATTTACTTGCCTTAGTAGAATCTTCGTAGATTTAGCTGCTGGTCTTTCGTTGACCGAGCAGAAGTAGGCACTTACTTGCCTTAGTAGAAACTTCGTAAATTTAGCTGCTGGTCTTTCGTTGACCGAGCAGAAGTAGGCACTTACTTGCCTTAGTAGAAACTTCGTAAATTTAGTTGCTGGTCTTTCGTTGACCGAGCAGAAGTAGGCACTTACTTGCCTTAGTAGAAACTTTTATTGATTAGACTAGCAGGGGGATTTCATGCTGAATTCATCTTTATTTGAAATTTGAAAGCATTACAAGAATACTGGATACATACATGTGCAACAAAGCCATGATGCAGTTAACATAGATATCTTGTCAAAATGGGGATTTAGTAGAGCACTTTGCTTACTGGAAATACTTCTTCAGGTGTTCGGCGTTCCATGACCTCTTCACTTCTCGTCCATCTTGGTGCGCTAATTTATAGGCTCCTGGTCCAGTGGCTCGTATCACCCGGTACGGGCCTTCCCACTTTGGGCCAAGAGCGCCATGGTTAGGATCCCTGGTGTTCTGGTTCACCTTCCTAAGTACCCAATCTCCTACTCGGAACTGCCTCACGCGTACGTTCTTGTTGTAATAACGCATGACCCTTTGTTGGCACTGGGCCACTTTCTGCACTGCCCCTTCCCTTTTCTCCTCCAGCAGGTCCAGACTTAAGCAAATCTGCTCGTCATTTTGCTCCTCAGTGAAATATTCCGTCCGATGTGTTCCCACTCCAACCTCTGCTGGGATTACCGCCTCATGACCAAAGGCTAAAGCGAACGGTGTTTCTCCTGTGGCGGTTTTGTGAGTTGTCCTGTAGGCCCACAGTACTCCTGGTAACTCGTCAACCCAAGCTCCCTTCTTCTCTCCCAATCTAGTCTTTAGGAGCTTCTTTATCACCTTGTTGGCTGCTTCCACTTGTCCGTTTGCCTGGGGGTGTGCGGGGGTGCAGAACTTAAGGTCCACCCCCAGGTTTCGGCAAAATTCCCTGAAGTTGCTGTTGTCAAATTGCCTCCCATTGTCTGTGATGATGGCGTAGGGGATCCCATATCTGCAGATGATATTCTTCCAAATAAAATCTGTTGTCTTCCTCTCCGTGATCTGGCTGAGGACTCCTACTTCCACCCACTTGGTAAAGTAGTCTATTGCCACAATTGCATGTGTCGCCGCTCCTCGTCCCTTAGGCAATGGACCAATCAAGTCGACTCCCCATTAAGCGAAAGGCCATGGGGATGTCATAGCCGTCAGCTTTTCCGGGGGTTGTGCAGGAACCTCGGAGAAGCTTTGGCATGTTTTACAATTCTTTGCCATCCTTTTGGCATCCTGGTGCATGGTTGGCCAGAAGTATCCTTGCCAGAGTGCCTTGAAGGCTAAAGTTCTTGCTCCCGAGTGATTGCCGCATATTTCCTCATGAATCTCTCTCAGCACATAATCCGCCTCCTCATCATCCAAACATCTCAGAAGGGGCAAGGTGAACCCTCGGCGGTACAGCACTCCATCCAGTAGCGTATACATTGATGCTCGGCATTTTAATTTTCTTGCTTGCCTTTTGTCCTCTGGTAAAACTCCATCGCGGACATATGCGCGAATCGGGTCCATCCAGGATTCTCCAGTACTTACTCTCATCACCTCTGCTTTTTCCTCAATACTTGGTGAGGTCCTTACCTCTAGTGGAACTGACTTCGGTAACTTTGGATCTGCAATGGCTGTCATCCTAGCCAGCATATCTACTCGGAAATTCTCATTCCGGGATATCTGCTTTACCTCCACTGCTTGGAAAAGCCCAACCATCTGCTTTGCCTTCTTTAAATAAAGACCCATCTTCTCTCCCCTTGCTTGGAACTGATCATTGAGCTGATTACACACCAGTTGGGAATCTGCTCAAATTTCTACCCTCTCTGCTCTTAGAGCGTGTGCAAGTCCGAGCCCGGTGATAAAGGCCTCATATTCAGCTAGGTTGTTTGTGAGCTGAAAGTCAAACTTCACTGCATACGTTATTTCGGTTCCTTCTGGGCTCCGTATTACAACTCCTGCTCCGGATCCTTGCTCACTACATGATCCGTCAACCATTACCAACCACAACCCCTCTGGTTTCTCCTGCTCTGCTGCTTGCTCCTCCCGAATTTTTTTCCCTGTATCGGCTCGGTCAACCATAAATTCAGCCAGAGCTTGGGCCTTGATTGCTTCTCGGGGCCTGTAAGAGAGGTCGAATTCACTTAGCTCTACGGACCATTTTACTAGTCGACCCGATGCATCTGGTTTTTAAAGTGTTTGCCGAAGGGGCTGGTCGGTCATAACAATAACCTGATGGGCCTGAAAATATGGTCGGAGTTTTCGTGCTGCCGTTATTAGAGCTAGCGCCCACTTCTCCATCAATGGGTATCTGGTTTCCGCCTCTACCAAGACCTTGCTTGTGTAGTATACCGGGTGTTACTTTCCTTCCTCTTCCCTAACCAATACCGAGCTGGTAGCCCATTTAGAGATTGCTAAGTACAGCAACAGCTGGTCACCCTCTCTCGGAGTCGATAACAATGGGGCCCGGGTTAGGTATTCCTTCAACTGCCCAAATGCTTCCTCACATTCCGATGTCCACTCCATCTTTTTCCCTTTCTTTATGGTTTGGAAGAAAGGGTGGCATTTATCTGTGGCCCGCGAGATGAATCGGTTTAATGCTGCCAACTTCCCTGTAAGGCTTTGCACCTCCTTAACTGTTCGTAGGGACTTCATTTCTGTCACCGCCCGTATTTTCTCCGGGTTGGCCTCGATCCCTCGGTGGCTTACCAGGAATCCTAAAAATTTGCCCGAGCTGACCCCAAATGCACATTTCTCCGGGTTTAGTTTCATTTCATACTTCCTCAGTAATTCAAAGGTCTCTTCTAGATGCTTCACATGATCCGTCGGCTCTTTGGACTTTGTAATCATATCATCCACATATACCTCCATAGTGTATCCAATCAACGGTTTGAAGATCTTGTTTACCAACCTTTGATAGGTGGCTCCTGCATTTTTTAGGCCGAAAGGCATTACCCTGTAACAAAACAAACCCATGTTAGTTATAAAGGCAGTGCTTTCCTCATCCTGCTCGTCCATGGGTATCTGGTTGTATCCAGAAAAAGCATCCATGAAACTGAGCAGACTGTGACCTGCTGTTGAGTCCACCAGCTGATCTATTTTGGGTAGGGGGAAACTGTCCTTCGGGCATGCCTTATTGAGGTCCGTGAAGTCTACACACATTCTCCACTTCCCGTTGGCCTTTTTTACCAGGACTACATTTGAAATCCATTCTGGGTACTTGGCTTCCCTTATAAATCCTGCTTTCAACAACTTCTCCACCTCGGCGTTTATGGCCTCATACCTTTCCTGGTTGCAGCATCTCCTCTTCTGTCTCACCGGCCTTGCCCCCTTCTTGATTGCCAACTTGTGGCAAGCTACCCCGCGATCAATTCCGGGCATATCTTCATGAGACCAGGCGAATATATCCACATGAGACTGTAGGTAATTTACCAGCTCGCCTTTTACTGCCCCAATCAATCCTGACCCGATCTTCACTACTCTGCTCGGGTTGCTTTTGCTTACCGCAACTTCCTCCAGTTTCTCAACAGGCTCTTGGCGGCCCTTTTTAGACTCTCCTCGATTATCTAGAGAAGTAACCTGTAGTGTCTCCTTGGCCGCCGTAGCATAACAACTCCTTGCCATCCTCTGGTCGCCTTTTACTACGCCAACCACTCCATTTATTCTGTATTTCAGCGCCAAGTAATGCGTGGATACAACGCATTGGCTTATCCTCATGAATGGTCTCCCCAGTATCATCTGGTAAGGGCTTCTTTCCTCTACCACGACGAAGTCCAGCATCATCGTTCGTTCAGACGACTTTGTCCCCACAGTAATCGGGAGTTCAATGATCCCCAAGGGAGTTAACCGTCCCCCTCCAAATCCTTTTAAGGAAGTATTTGTCCGCTCCAGCTTTAAATCTGAAATCCCCATATCATCTAGGGCTGACTTAAATAGAATGTCAACTGAACTGCCCGTGTCCACCAGTATTCGCCGCAATTCTGTGCTAGCCACCGATGCTTTAATCACTAGTGCATCCTCATGAGGATATAAAATACCCTCTTCATCCTCATCTGTCCACATAATGGGAACTTGTCGCACTTTTGCCTTCTTGGTTGCTGGCAAATTGAAAAGCACTTATTTGCTAGTCAGGGCGTATCTCCCATAGTTCTTTCGTGCCCTGTTCGAATCTCCGGCCAATGTTGGCCCTCCTGCTATCACACGGATGGTCGGTTGTTCACGTTCCAAATCCCTCTCAACTCCTTCATCCCGTGTGTACTGTGATTCCATGACAGGGGATATTCCATCTACATACTCGTCCAAGTATCGGTTCCTCACTAAATCCTCCACCTGAATCTTCAGGTCACGACATTGGCTGATAGTGTGACCGTGAGTGTCATGGAACTTGCAGAATCGGCTCTTATCCCGTCGGTGAGTCGGTTTTGTTATTGGGGCTTGAGGGTACAGCAAGTTTCGTCCCTCGATCCTCTCGTACAATTCCTCCATAGAGATCTTTAGTGGAGTGTATTGTCTATATGTCAAGCTCTGGTCTACCAGCTGAACTGCTCGGCTATCATGAACGTCACCTCGGGCTGGCATAGTCGCTGACTGATCTGGTCGTCTAGCCCTGGAATTGGTTGCATGTAATGCTCTGGGAGTGTTATGATAGGGGTCGGCAGCCATCTGCCGGAATTCTCGCTGCCGATCCGAGAATGGGGGACGTGGAGGTTGAGCCCGGTTGTGCTGGAACTGTTGTGATCTCGGAGCTATGGGGTAAGGGCGGGATCGAGCTGATGTTCCGCCCCTTACTGAGGGTTCCCCAGCTCGCTTTCCCGACCCGCTCCCATTTGGAGTTCTCCTTTCCTTTCGTCTCAACTCCTCCAGCTGTTCACTCTTTATCTTTGCCGATTTTTCTTCTTCGATTTCGATATCTCTCTTTTCCTGCTCATATCCTGCTGAATAATTCTGCACCAGGGGGCTTCTCAGGTTATACCATAGCCGGCCTATCCTCACACCCTCCTTTAAACCCCTCAACGCCTGCGGGTGATTGAAAGCTCCCAAATCAAGTACGGCTCGGTGGTATCGCTTTACAAAATCCCGTAGGGACTCGTGCTCCTCCTGTTTCATCCCCATCAGTTCCATCATGTCGTCCTCTGGGGCTACTGCCCCTCGGAACTGCTCGGCCAACTCCTGGCACATCTGCTCATACCCCTTTATACTTCCACGAGGCAGCTTGCGATACCATTCTCGAGCTCGTCCCTCTAGTGTCAACGGGAACGCCCTGCACCTCTGAGCTGATGTCAGCCCCTGCACACCCGTCATATCGTTGAAACGCTCAATGTGCACCAGTGGGTCACTTCGTCCAGAGTATTTGAGGTCGGGGAAGCGGAAATCTCTTGGAATTATGGTACCCATGATCTCGATTGATAACGGAGATTCTTCATCTAACATTATCCTCCAGCTCGGGGGCTTTCTCTTGCCCTGTATCTCCTCTATCACCTGCGCCAACCTGCGCACCTCCCCCTCCAATTCTATAGCACGGTTAGGATCACGCGTAGCTATCTGGTCTTGCTCCTGCTCGGCGTTCTGCAACCGCTGTCTGAGCTCTCCTTCATCAACATTGGCACCTCGGCCAGTAGTTTCCAGTACCCGTCCGGGGCGAGTTTGGTCTCTCCCTTCATCCCCGTGTTCTCCTGGGACCCGACCAGTACTTCTATGGGGATGCACCCCATTAGGTTGGTCAGCGGGCGGAGGAATGTCCTCGACTCTACGTCTCCGGAGGCTGGGTTCTGCTCCGACTTCATCTCTTCCCACGGGGGTTTCACAATCCCTTCTCCGCTCATCCCTCAGCTCAAACAATATGGACGCGAGAGTCTCCATTTGTTTCTCCATCCGCTCCAGTCTGTCTTGCATCATCCTCTCTCGGGCTTCATTCGCAATTTCCCGAAGAGTGATTGTCTCCCCAGCCTCGTTATCCTCCCTCAAAGCGTCCTTCCTCGTCACATCCATGTCTAACCGTTCGCTATTTCTCCGGTACTTCCTAATTCGGTGGTAGCTTTTTATCCAGCTTCCCACAAACGGCGCCAAAATGTTGATGCTTAAATCTGCTCGTCTTTGGACCGACCAGATTCTTTCACCAACGTTTGTGTTATCTACTGTTGCTCGTTCACTGGGATTGGAATCGTCCTCCTTTCTCACAATAGACATGCGCTCACCAAAAACGGATCAGAGACGCCGGTGGTTTTTCCGGCGTAAACCCTCCGATGCCTAAGTTAGCTCAAGGTGTTTACGGGAAAACAGTGCAATTTAGATCTCAAAATGGTTTCTAAATTATTCGGAGTTTTATAAGAAAATAGTCTGGTTTCAATTTGGCAGCGTTTTCCCCCTCTCAATTTTTCTATCCCCATCTTCATCGATTTCTCCTTCTTTTATAGCCGCTGTCCCCACGTTCCCGCTTGCCCTTCATCCCACTTTTTTCGGGTAGTGGTAGCCTCTCATGGGGCTCTAACTGCTGCATTATGGGCAAACGTGGGATCTCGCGTCTCCCGCAACGGTTCTGGGAAAGCACAACTACCGTGATTCTGTGAGATCGTGTTTCCGCTTTTCGGGGGACGGGTACCGGCTCGGTATGTGGCTCTGGTCAGTATTCGTCTCTGATCGACTCATGTTACCCCTGTTCTGCTCGTACCATTTGGCTGAGGTGATTCATGCCGGGATGGAAGTAGTATCCTGGCCGACCTGGTGCTTTTATTTGCTTAATAGTAGTATTAAAGCTTTGTATCAATATTGGTATACATGCAGAAGAGAGAGATGATTTATGGTTTAGTGAAAAGAGAAACACATAAAGAGTTCAGTTTTGAGCGTACATGTACATAGAGAAACTTCTCAAGTAATTAGATAGTACTAACCTCGTGAGGAAAAAAAAAAACCATTTAATTGAGTGTAACATTAATATTTTTAGAATGTGCGAATGAATTACGATAATTATATTATTTTCACAAACATTGATGTGAAAAAAAAAATTGGTCTCTTCAATTAACCCACGATATATGTATCTAGTAATGAAATGTATAAACTTATTTTTATTCATTCTATTCTCATTTTCTTATTAAGAAAGGCTAGCACGCATCCAACAGATTTCAAAATAAAACGTTTTGTTTCATGTCAATGAAGGTTCTGTAGAGAAGAAAAAAAAAAGATGTTTTCGGTATTTGAATTGTGAAAAAAAAAATCATATAATTATATTATTACTTAAATATAATATACAAAAGGAATTAGAGGCGGTGCCTTTTAATTTATAATTAAAGAAATTAAATTTAATATTACAAAAAATACCTATTATTTATTACTCTTGATAACCATTTATTATACCCACACCATAGACTATCTTAATTTTATTTTTCTCAATTTCGTTAATTTAGCTCTTGAATTTTTTTTTTTTTATACATGTGTGTGTGTATTACAATATATTAAATTTCTTACAAGGTGCGTGATTCATGGAACCATTTAGAACCGATCAACATATTAATTTTCTCAAATCAATCCAAAGTTAATGTAGTTGAACAACATTCATCCATTAATTGCAATCAATTTAATGATCATTTAGAACTGATCAATCCAACTCTAACATATGGCAAAGTGGAAAGCACAGAAATCGATCGAACGCATTCCCAACAGATTATTCAATGCCAAGACGTGTTCGTTAATTACCAAAAGTAAAGTCAATTTACACTTTATTCCCTTAAAAACGGTTTCTTATTCATATGTTTCATCATCCACTAAATCGGTTTCTTATAGTTTAGATACAACCAAATCAACCATTATTAATTCATAAAATTATTATGTCAATTTGTCAATTTAGCTCACATCGATCTGTTTAATCGGTTTTGCATTTATATATCATAAATAGGGATGGCAAATATCCAATGATGGACGGATATTATTCATCCAAACACAAATCCATAATTATCCATAATGGATATATCCATATCCATATCCAGTAATTAATATTGGATATGGATATGGATTTTATCCATATAATTATGGAGATCCATGGATATCCATGGATATTTTATTTTTATTATATAAAAATAATAATATAAAATAGTTAAAATTCTAATATTAAATTTGGCTATTAAACTATTTATATTAGTAATAATATATATATATATATATATATATATATATATATATATATATATATAATAAAATGCCGGTCCGGTGGTTGGTGGTGGTGGTCCGGCAATTTTCCGGTGAAGTCCGGCGACCTTCCGGCGAAGTCCGGCAGGGTTCCGGCGACCTTCCGGCAAGGTCCGGCGGAGGTCCGGCGATATTCCGGCGAATCCGACGGTGGTCCGGCGACCTTCCGTCGAGGTCCGGCGGTGATTCCGGCGATATTCCGGCGATGTCCGACGGTGGTCCGGCGATGTCCGGCGGTGGTCCGGCGATTTTCCGGCGGATGTCTATTTATAATATTAAATCATTAAAATAAAATAATAATTATTAATAATATTAAATAAGTTAAAAAATTAAAGGGTAATTTTGAAAACTTTAATTTTTAATATAAGAGGAATTTAAAATTTTTACTAGTTAATATAAGATAATATTAGATTTTGTTGTTTTTTTTTATTTTAGTTTAACAATATAAATTTTTTTAACTTTAAATGGATAAATTAATTGGATTTTGGATATCCATTAAATATCCATACCCATCCAATATCCAATTGGATATTTTTAAAAATATCCATATCCATATCCAAGAAGAGTTTGGATAGATATTATCCAATCCAATTGAATTGGATATATGGATATCCAATTTAGATGGACCAATTTGCCATCCCTAATCATAAACCATCTCTCTGTCTTCTCACACACACACACACACACCCCCCCAACATTGATACAAAGATTTAATACTACTATTATTAGGTATAAATTGTTCTTGCTACTTTTGTGTGGTCACTTGGGTATTCACCATTAATATCTGCCTTTTTGACATATAAAATAATTAGGTAATATTGTTCTTGTTACTCTTGTGTTATACTACAACAATATTGGATATGTTAGGTTTCATCTTCTTAACAGCACAATGTAAACGTTGGTTTAAAAAAAAAATAAAAAATAAAAAAAAAAGAGGAAGAAAGACAAATTGTGGTCAAATAATAATTTTATAAAGACAACTTTAGCAATAGAAAATTAATTAAGAAAAAAGGGTATAGGAAATAAATAATAATATGCAAGCATGGTCGGCAAACCAGCGGTTCAAGTCGAGGACAGTTTGCCATATTACATGTCTTTTATAAGGGATGTGTTCCAATTAATATAGATTGTCCCAAAAGTTGATATGAGCTAGGCAATTGTATATTTATTGCTTTATTTCGTATTGGATGGTGTAGGTGCAGAGACCCCTTTTTTTTTTTTTTTTTTTTTTAATACAACTAATATTACTTCGTATATTTACACAGCTATTTTAGCGTACTATAACTATTTCAGTAGACAACCGTCCACTCGTATTTTGTAAAAGAAAAAAATATAATTAACTTCACTTAATCATTCTTAATTGAAGGAGAGTGAGTCCCAAAGAACTCGAACATCTGCTCTCACATTAGTACTCGTACAAGTTGAGGATAACATTTTTGTTTCTTTTGTATGAAATTATTTTACTACTACTATTTTTTATTTTTTTAAATTTTTTTTTTTGGAGTTAAAGTATTATTAAAACATCACACGTGCCAAGGTTAAAAGTAGTCAATTTGCTTTATCAAAAAAGTCAAAGATTACCAGCGATGTTATTTACTGAAGACATTGCAATACTCCTTTCCCCTTGGAAGTTTGAAATAAGGGATGAGTTTCATGATAATTTGGTTCCAATATTCTCCTAATCGTTAAAATTATTATACCATGTATTCAAGTAATACTGATTTATTACAACATGGTTAATCTTTTGGCCTATTTTAAATCCTTAAAGGATAAGCCAACCTTAATTAACTCGGTTGCTCAAATTAATAGTATGTGAAAGGGGCTAAATTAGTGAAAAGAGAAACATAGAAAGAGTTCAGTCCTGATGAAACTTTTATAGTTGGATAGTTCTGTCCTGATGAGAAAATAAGGCATTTAATTAAGAGTAATATTATTATTTTTAAGAATGCGTGAATGAATTACAATAATTATTTTTAATTTCAACAATTATATTATTTTTACCAAAATGGAAATTAAAAAAAATTGAGTTCAATTAACCTCGCCTTATTTGTATCGAGTAATAAAATTTATAAACATATTTTAATTCATTCTATTTTGATTTCCTTGTTCAGTAAGATTAGCAGGCATCCAAATGATTTAAAGTAAAATGTTTTGTTTCGTGTTAACGAAGGTTCTATTCAAAATTAAAAAAATAAACGTTTTGGGTATTTGAATTGTTAAAAAAAATTCATATAATTATATCGTTACTAAAATATAATAAACAAAAAGAATTAGTGGCGGTGCTTTTAATTTATGTTTTAAAAAAATACTACAAGCACTTATCCTTAAATTAAATTTATATTAAAAAAACTATTATTAATTACTCTTGATAACCATTTACTATGCCCATTCCATAGACTATCTTAATTTTATTTTTCTCAATTTCATTAATTTAGTTTTTTTTTTCTTGGTTATACTTATATATAGATATATTTCATTATTTTAGTTCTTAAAAGGTGCGAGCGTGATTCATCAAACCTTAATAATCAAAATGTATAGTTGCTTTTACATGCATATCAACTACTTTTGGAAGTTCATTTGATGCTGTCGAATATTCTGAATATTTATGTATAAACTCTTAAGTCTTCATTAACAAAATTATTGGTGGATTATAAAATAATCTACAAACTCGTGAATCACCTGATGAGCTACTCTGTGCTACGGCCTACGGTCCATAACCTCCCCCCCCAAAAAAAAGAAAAAAAAATGATTTCATTAGATTCCCAAATCCCAAGAATTGTGTGGTGATTATTTGATTTGGAGGGGGGAATCCAAAAAGTCAATCTAATTTACGTGACTTCTCGCTGCTGCCACGTGATACCTAACAATTAATCTTTTCGTAATGTAAAAGCCTTTACGTGTGATCATCAAGGAAGCACGTGTCATGCCTGTATTGTGTTGTCCGAACGATGGAGATTTTGTTGAATGACTTTTTATTTAATATTGCATTTCGTAGGCGGCGTTTGCGAAGCCAACTTAACCGAACTGCACAGCACAGCACAGCTTAGCTGTTACCTGTTACTTGCCTTGCTGCCGTAAGTTATTATATTTAACCGGACAAAACTACGTTACAGAATCTGTAAGCTACAGACTGCGGCATCAGCCGTTGGATGTGGTTGGATGTGGAGTGAGAAACTAAACAAAAGAAAATCGGATGGTGGGATGACGGGAGATGTTTGTTACAGAATCTGTAACATAGACAGGTCCTATTTAACCAGCAATTTAAGGGGGTCTCATGTCTCATCAATGAGATTCGGATTCCAATACTTCCGTTCCTTAGAATCATACCAGCTTATTTTCTTTCATTTTTTTAATTTTTGTTCTAGACCTATCAAGTTTTGTGTGTAGGGCAGCCATTTTGCCCAAATTATGTATAAGTTGAACTATAGTTTGAATTGGAGGTCGATTCTAGTCCGATTGCTCCACCTTCTACTTTTTGTGTTCTTTTTTTTAAAAACTAAGTTTTCAACCTTGAGTTACAAGTTTTCAAGATTTGACAACCGCAACATCACATCTATTTATAATAAAATTATGAAACTTCTCGATGATATTAAATGTTTTTTTTATCAAACGGCGTATCTGTTATTGAGAATTTCCATACGCATAGAAAAGACTGTACGGAGGTGGAGAAATTTTCTTTTATCATTATGAACTGAGAAGTAGTTTCATCGTTTGTGAGTAATGTTTTATTAAATGAGCCTCTAATTTTTAAACTACTTTCATCTCACCTAACGGTGAAATTAAGATTTTGATTTGATGGAACTCATATTAGAAAAATGTAAAGTTGATTAAGATATGAGATCTCACCTAACGGTAAAATCAGGATTTTGATTTGATGGAGCTCATATTCGAAACTTGTAAAGTTGATTAAGCTATAAGATCAGAACTGTAAAATTAAAATAGGCCAACAAAATAGTTTATGGTGAATACATCATAAAATTCAGTAGGCCATGGCAGAATTATATAAAAATGAGATGGCCAAATGGAAAATTCGTAAAAAATAAGCAATTTTTTCAATTCAATTTTTTGTTTTTCCTGACGACTTGGGTTGCCTCGAGTTACGCCGCGATGTTACCTAAAATTTTAGCAATCTCTTTTCATTATTATTATTATTATTATTATTATTATTATTATTATTATTATTATTATTATTATTATTATTACTTCTTTTTTTTGACGAAAAAAGAAAATCATACAATTAATATATCAAAGTTAAAAAAATCTACATGAAAGAGGTGCATCCATCACTGAGATTATGTTATGAGTTTTGTATTAAATGTTAAGGCCTCTGTTTAGTATGTTAGGTAACTGTAACTTTTAAAAATTATAATATTAAAACATTTAATAAGTACGGATTAAAAATTAAACTAATTTTCTATCATATTCATATAATAAAAATTAATGTTAAAAAAACCAAACTTGCCGAACGGTCTCTGGTTAAAATTCAAACTTGGGGTGTATGGTGCCGGGATTACACAAATGGACAAACGCGCATCAGACGCATGAGAGTCAAAAATTGGGTTGTTGTTTCAAGTCAACGTTATGTTAACGTCAGACTCAGAGTTCCCTGTCGTCAGTAATTGGGACGAATTTGTAAAGGAAGCTTCATTTTTTCTCAAGTCTCAACGCTAGCGTGGTGTGCTGGTCAACAAATGTAAAAATTCCAAGTGATTTGAGGACAAATATATTTATTTTTATACACAGCTATGAGCCATTCATTTGTTTCGGTCAATATAATACTGCCGCATCTAGAAAGTTGGCGATTGATTGTCAGAGAAATCTTTTCGAGCGAAGAAAAAAAGCAGGCCTGCAGCATCAATCAAAGCAAAGCAGCACAAACTTGGGAAAAGCTTTATCTGGCTGAAAGCTCATTCAGAACTAGGCCTTGAGCTACACCGCCCGCCCCAACCAAGCAATAATCTTGCTTAAAGCTCATCTGGGTATCTCTTTTTTCTTTCTCTTGATTTTTTTTTTTTTGGCTAATTCATATGTCTTTGTATGGATTTGGGTTTCTTTTCTTGCGAGGGATTCTTAGTGCTTATGGTTTGTTAGTGTTAGTTGAAATGGCCATGCTGTTGGTTTCTAATATCTCTAATTATTTTTGCAATTAATCAATTAGTTATGAATTTGTAACTTCTTACATACCTCTAGGATTCTTGCTTCAAGGGAATTTTGACTCTTTCTGTTTCTTTCTTAAGTTTGGTGGAGAAGAATGAGTTTGAAGCCCAAAAGAAAAATAAAAAGATGCTAAAAGATTTAATCAATAGAACAATGTGCGGGAGGGGCAAGAAGTCAAGGGATCGATTGCCCCCGCATACCTGAAAATTCTTTTGTAGGGTGGAGCGGAGTTAGGGTGTGTGCAAAAGAATTTGCCAAGTAATATTAGAGGGGGGTAATTGTCTATTTGCTTGATTAATGTTTCTTGATTTTGGTACAGGCTGTGTTAATCCTCCTTTGAATTAGCAGTGGTTTGGGTGAATTCAAAGGACACATGGCTGCTGAGAACGGAAGAGTTCACCCAAACTGCCTTAATGCTTCCAATCCCTATCATGAATGCGGTATGGCTTGCTTGGAAAAGATCGCTCAAGGACACGGACATAAGGAAACCCCAAAAAAGAAATTAGGTAATTATTTTTGTCAGAATTGTCGTATGTTTCAACATTTTTGAAGTCGAATGAGAGTGCCACGCCTTGTTTTTTTTGTTTTCTATATCAGTTGAGTAATCTTGAGAGGTGGTAAATTTTCTTCAAGTTTCTTAGATTGGTTGTGGTGCTACCTCTTGCTTGATGAGAAGCTTTACTTTCGTAACATTAGTTTAACAAAACTGAAATTCCAATTAGTTCTTCACTGCTATTTTGATATTTTCTGTCACAAATCATTTCTTAAAGCATGCATTTCTTTGTGATTTATCAGGTTACATTTTAATTTTTGGTGTAATTTTGACATGTTGGTTAAGTCTCATGTAAAATCTGTAGCATTCTCTTTCACGAAGTTCTGGATGGCTATCAAATTGATAATGATCTAAAAGAACAGTGGGATCAGATTAAGTTTTTGAACTATTATGGCTTCATTGACCTCTTGCTGAAAGTAGGTGCAATTGTTTCCGTTTCCTTTAGATTATCACAATGGTGTAAAAGAAGGTGTAATTAGCAAAATGAAGAATGAAGAGAGGAAAGTGAACCCAAATTGCATTAAAGCGTCTAATCCTTACCATGAATGTGGTGAACGTTGCTTCAAAAGAAATGGCGAGGCCAATGCTCTGGGATTTAAAAAACAATCAGGTGTTCTTTTCTTTGTTCTTTTGTTTTACTTCTTTCCCGATTTTGGGGAGCGTCAAGCTTACGATGGCGTGGGCTTCAAAAGTGTTCGAATCTTAATGGTTTAGTTGAGCAGTTACTGAAAGTAGGTATGAATTTTCCATTTCTTTTAGATAATCACAATGGTGTAACAGAAGGTGTAATTAGCGTAAAGAAGAATGAAGGGAGGAAAGTAGACCCAACTTGCATTAAAGCATCTAATCCTTACCATGAATGTGGTGAACATTGCTTCAAAAGAAATGGAGAGGCTAATGCTCGGGGTGTTAATAAAGAATCAGGTGTTCTTTTCTTTATTCATATACATTCTATTTCCTATCAAATTGTTCATACTTTTCCCGTTTACATTCTTCTTCTTCTTCTTTTTCTTCTCTTTCTGCTTCTGCATTTGCATTTGAGTAAGAGACCTCGTCTTCTTCTTCTTCTTCTTCTTTTTTCTCAGTGTGTGGGGGAGGTTAGCCTTCTGCATTGTGAGCAAAGAAAATGCAGATGAGCACAAGTAGACAAGTAGATCTTTAAAAAAGAAGATAAACTTATAAGAGAAACTAATTATTGAAATGAGGAGCACAGAAGAGAGTGAAAAACCTCTTTTAGCCCAAAAATCTTGTTATGTGTTCTCCATTTTATGAACCAGGAAGAACCGTGAAATGTGCTGCTGTATAAAGCCATCAGCCATGTATCTGTCCGAGAATGGAGGAAATCCAATTTCTGCTTGCAGAATTAGGCTCATTATAGGATTCTATGTATTTTGGCACAATTTATGAATTGTTTCTGTTTTTGACAACATTTGATAACAATTGAAGAATCCACTTTGGGAACAATCTGATTATCTGGGATGTGTCATCGCTTTGATGTTTGATTCCTAAGACGGTCAAATTTTCATTTTTATCGCAGGGTCCTGGAGCTTTGGCAGGAAAAATAAGGCATCTGATTCTCAGCCAGGGTCGCCTCTAACCCCTCGAGCGGTTGATAAGGTTGCTGTTGGAGGTCAGAAAGCTAACGGTCAACATGCTCGATCTGAAAATTATCCTAAGAAAAAGGTGGAATCCGAGAATGGCAAGTCCTTTTCTCGTCCTGAACATTTTTCTAGAGAAATTCATCCGGAAGATCATTCTCTTAACAAGGAGAAAGTTCGATCCACTCAGTCAGTGCCTCCATCTGAAAACATCAAAATGGTGCGGTGCCTTCTCTCTGCCCCTCTTAAATGTGTTGCATATTTTCTTTTTTCTATATTCATTTGGCTCACATACGTCCTCTTTTTCTGACAGAATGATATGTCCAAAAGCCCTCCAAAGGAGAGTGTTACCTCCCTGCCTGGTGCATCCCCATCCAAGAATGGAAAAGATAACAAGGTTCAAGCTCCCATTGAGATACATCATAGTACTGAGGATGGTGGAGAAGACATTCCTAGACCAGCTGATGGGTCTAGGAACTTCAGTTTCTCAGGAATTGACCTCGCTTCTGGAGACAGTGATGATGAAGAGGCACAATCTGTAATTTCGGATTCTGTGTCCGTGGGGAAATACCATGTGAGAGCAAGCATTTCTTCAATTCTGCAATCAATCATCAGCAGATATGGAGATATTGCAGCAAATTGCAATCTGGAATCAAATTCCATGCGCGCATACTATTTAGAGTGTCTTTGCTCTGTGGTTCAAGAGTTGCAATCCACTTCACTCATGCAGATGACCAAAGCCAAAGTCAAAGAAATGATGGCTGTTCTTAAGGACGTAGAATCTGCACAAATTGATGTTGATTGGCTGCGAAATATTCTCAATGAAATCTCAGAAGCCATTGAGTTCAGTACTCAACATCAAACAATCGATGCAGCAAAAGCCAACTGTGTGAATCTTCTGGAGTCAACAAAGAAAGAACTAGAATCCCAGATGAATGAATTAGCTCTGAAGGAAAAGGAGGTTGCTGGTCTCAAGGAAAGTGTTGCCAAAACCAAAGCTCGCTTGAGTGACCTCGAATTGGAATCTAATCGCTTGGAGCAGATTATTCAAGCAACACAATCCAAGGTAACAAAATTTAGCCAGAAATCCCTGGCTGATGAGATCTTGTAATGAATTTGCCAAGGGAGCTCATTTGAGTCTTGTTTTCTTTTTTGGAATGCAGTTATTAATGCAATAAGGCAACATGTAATTGGTTGATATTAGGCTTTGCTTTAGTATTGAACTACTACAGTCACATAGTTGAAACTTGATCTTGGCCAGAATGCTGAGAGGTGTGCAAGGCATTGTGTTAAGTAATATAAATTAATCTTGTATAAACTAGCCATCTGGGTTTGTGACTCTGTTTGACCTGGGCTTACCTGTACTGTACTGCTACCCCTACACAGACCATTATTTACAAAATTCAATCTTACACATCACATTTTATTCATCAGGATATTTACGGCGTTGCATTTTCAAATGTGGTCCTAAAAATAGAAAATTGTAAAATATTTTTCTTGATTTTTGAAACTTTTGAAATTGTTTTTAGAGTTTCGTATAAAATCATTGGCATTTTACACAAAAATACTAATTGTTATATGTTTAGTGTTTTAGTCCCACCCGACTTCCCAATGTATTTAAACCGCGACGACAAAAAATAAAGAAAAGTTACAATAATGCGAGTGCCTTTGTTGTATTTTGATTATATATATATATATATATATATATATGTATGTATGTACTCACACACACACATACACATATGCATATATATAAAGTGAAGAAAATGTTCGATCACATGTTTTAATAAATGGTGAAGAATGTGTTCAATTACGTGTTTTATAAAACATATTTTTTTAGAAAAATAATAAAAGAATTTAAATTATAATTAAAAAAGGAATTCATTATTATGCCTTGGATATTGTATTGTATTTTTGTGATTTATAGAGGTAGTTGGATATTGTTTTTGGTTTACCATTTTCTATTTTTCAAAAACGGAAAACAATAAAACAAGTTTTGTGGGCATTTAAACAATGACGTTTCCAATTTTCCATCATTGATGGAAAACGAGTACAACTCATTTTATCCCACCTTAATAAAAAGGAAAAAAATAAAAAATGTCAAATTATTGTTTTATATTTATTATGCAACCATCGATTCTACAGCTGGCAAAATTTGACATAATTCGATTATTCAACACGAACACGACACGAATAAATGAATATGAGTTGTCAAATTTGATATTATTATTAAATGGGTCATGTCTGGGTCGATACGATTTTTTTGGGTGTCGGGTTAAAGTTCTTTATTTATTTATCCGATCAATGATATAATTATATTTTCTATTTTTAAATTAATTTGTAGGTTCTTATCATCTAAACTTATATATTGGACATGATTCTCTTTTTTTATTTTTTTATTTTTTTTACGATGAACATATACATTTTATAAAATTTTATTTAGATTTAGAAGTTCAATAGTATAACTGTGTAAAATATTAGTAGACATGTATATTTTTTGATAATATCAATATATAATATTATTTACATAGATAAAATTAAAACTTCAATGGTATAAAATGTGTAACACTTTGGTAGATGTGTGCGCGCGCGGAAATGTTTAATATAAATTTTGTTAAATATATAAATATTAAGCAGGTTATTAGATAATCAATTTATTTTCAATGTCAGGTTAGAATCTTAGTATTTTGACACGATTATTAAATAGGTCGTTTTTTTATTGAACTAAATTTGACACAAAATAAAACTGACATGACACAAATACAACCTAATGACCCATTTTACCAGCTCTAATCGGTTCTACTCTTACTTTTTTTTCAAGAAAACACTCTTAAAAAAGCAATTCTGGCGAGCCCATATGTCTCCCACTTTCCATTAAAACTCAACTGTTCGTTGAATAAAATAAAAAAGGTAGGTCTCATGGTTTGGTGCATTCATAATCTATTAGAAAAATTATGAAGTATATTTTTATATTTTTATTTTCGGATGCTGCCTTTAAAATAAGTTATCAAACGCATTTTTAAATCTACAAAAAACTAAATCATTCATATATTATAAAAAAATATAAAAACACCATTTAAAAGATAATACCACATGTAATTACACACCCTAACTTAGGTAGTGTTTGTTTTTTTTTATCTGAAATCTGAATGGGTCTAAATTTTTCTGAAGTTTGAATGGGTCTAAATACAAAAATTTGAATCACATGTTTGTTTTTCTTTTTTTAATATCTAAATATAAATGATATCTTGTTTATTTTTATAATAAAAAACACCTTAAACTTGATTATTTGACATTTACGTCCTTGTAAATTAAAAATAAAAAAAGATTCTATTTTATAGTTTAGGAAATAAATTATTTTATAGAGATATTTCTATAATATAATATTTACTTATCATTCAGATTTTTTTTCATTCAGATAAAAGTAACAAAAGTTTACTTTTTTTATTCAGATATAAATGTCTGAAAGTCAGACATAAGTTACAAAAAACAAACAAGTAAATTTAAAAAAAATCTGAAATTAATAAAATTTCATACTTCAAACATTTAACAAACAACCTCTTAGAGTCTGTTTGGGATTACTTTTGGAAAGTTCAAAAGTAATTTTAAAAAGCTCAAAGTTAATTTTGGTATTTAGTAAAGTTATTTTTTTAATTTAATTTTGAAAATTATTTTATACTTAATACAAAATTATATATATCCTCATATATATTATAAAAATCTAAAACTATCCTTATTAATTAAAAAAATAAAATCATTATCCTTAAAAGAGATTAATATTATCACCAAGTATATTGAGATAACAAAATAAAAAAATTTAATAATATAAAATACTTATTTTAGTTATCAATTTTTATATATACAATAAAAAAAATTCTATACACATGTTTATAAATGCATTAAAAAAATTTATTCAACATTATGTTCAATTCAATTCTTTATATTTTTTCAGCAATTTAACAGTAAGATTTACTAAATATATATGACTCATTTTAAAACTCACAGTACCTTTAAATATAAATTTTATCAAACGTTTAACTAATTCTCTTTATAGCTAATTATTTTTACGGTATAGTTAATAGTAATAATTTTTAAAGCTACAATATTATCAAACTAAACCTAAATAAATAGATTATAGTTTCTATGATTTGTAATTGGATAAATTTTGCATTACTCTTCTCATGAATTAACTATTTTAAATTATCCTCCATAATTTTAAAAACCTCAAAATTTTCTCTCTTTTTTTAAAAAAAAAATAAAGAAAAAATGAGGATGTAAGTGATTTTTATCTTAAGAAAAAAGAGAGAATAAATTGAAGTTTTAAAAAATAAGAAAGTAATTTGAAAATAATCACCTATAGTTGGGGTCCTCCCCAGGATACCTCGTGATTATATCAAAAAAAAAAATTTACTAACTTTGAATTTCGAAAACAAATAATCAAAGTATGAGTAATAAAATAGTACTGCCCCTTAATTTGTCGTCTTTATTATCTGTAAAATAATTTTATATAGAAAAACGAATTTTAAGCCAGATTCAATGCATCCTAATTAAATTTTATCTCATATAATTTATTATTACTTTATTCAATTAGAAGCATATATAATTCTCCAGTATTAAACACATTTAAAAAAAAAATTGATACTGAATACATTTTCCATTTTCTTAAACATCTTTTTCATTTTTCTAAAAACACCATCTTAATACCGAATGCACCCAAAAAATCCCTAAATCAAATACCTGAGTCGCTCGCACTTCGATCAATTTTTTTATCAATCAAGTTTTGAGAGAGAGGATAGTAATCAGAGCTGTTTCTTCACCGGTTAGTTTACGACATCTTTCAAGTTTTCGCTGGATGTTTTAGATTCTAGGTGCTGCTATTTTATATCTATTTGGTTGCTTAGAAGAAAAAAAAAATTCAAATTCTGGGGTTACGATTATTGAATTTCAATTGATATCGATTCATTTGAGCTAGTGTTGTTTCTAAGTGCTGTACCGAAAAGAAGTTCAAATTTGATATATATGCGTAAAAGAATCTCCTTTAGCTGAAGTTTTAGAGTTAAATTAACACTCAAGAGAAAGAAATTCAATTTAGGGTTTTCGTTTTGCTAATTGAGTCTCTCGAATGGAGGGTTTTAATTATTGTAGTGTGTTGTTCAGGAAATTGAAGTTTTGTTAGAAGAAAGAGGTGAAATCATGGAAGAGAGAAGAGTGCATCCTGATTGTATCAATGCGTCAAATCCGTACCACGAATGCGTTGATTATTGCTTCAGAAAGATTGCTGAAGCAAAAGTTCGAATGTTTGAAGACGAAAGAGGTAATTCTTCTTCCTTTATTCCATTTGATTGTTTATTTGTTGGTTATAGTTTTTCCAATGAGGTGTAGGGTTAGGGTGGAAAACATGGCCGTGTGTGACCTTCTACATACTTTTTTCGAGAAAGTGTAACGGCCACTTTTTGACTCCATGATATTCTAGAAACTAGGGCGAAAGATGCTGTGGCCAGTGTCTAGGATAGGATTTGATCTTATCCGGAACATATCATCTCTTATTTAATGGGATAATGCATGTTTTAGTTGAAAGTGTTGAATTTTGGCAAATACTTTCCTCCTGTTTGACTAACTCGATACTTGCAATAGCTACTCTAAAGCTCTATGCTATACCTGAACCATGTTTAATTTCATTGTTGTTTGAAACAAGTGATAGTGGCAATCAAGAACCATGTTTGATTATTTTTGCTTAATTTTACTTGATATTTCCATTCTTAAATCTCAACTTTACACAATTTCAGAAGCCGTTCAGGCAAGTGGCAGCAGTGGTCAGTCTAATACATTGGCTTCTGACGTGGCTGAGGACCTACATCATGAAAATCCTAAACTTGAAGCAGGTTCAGATAGTGACAATGACAAACCAGCTGAGGAGGATGTGGAAGGAGATTTTACAAAGCTTACTGGAAGACAGAAAAAACTGTTCGAGTTAAGACTTAAGATGGTAAGCTTTCATTAAATAAGAGGCATGCTTTTAAGCTGATTGGAATTTCTCCCTTTGTTTATATATATATATATATATATATATATCTTATTTTTCCTTTCAAATTTGATTTGTTATTGATGGTGCTGTTGCCTGCATACTTGCAGAATGAGGCAAGAAAAGCGAATCAAACAGCAATGGTCGCTGAAAAGAAAAGAATGGAACCTCCACAAGAGTCTAGGGGAATATCTAAACAAAAGTGGCTTGAGGAAAGGAAGAGAAAGATTGGAAAACTTCTAGATGCAAATGGTTTGGATATGACAAAGGCCTTTATGCTAGATACACAAGAAGCTGCAGAGGCAAAATATAAGAAATGGGAGAAGGATCCTGCCCCATTTGGTTGGGATGGTGAGCTTGTGTCCTTGCATATTTTGACTTCACTTCATTCTACATATACTTGCTGGTCTTTTCCCCTGGTTCTATTCACATATTTGTGTACTTGTATGGTTGTGCTACAAAAGAGCATGCAAATATATTTTATTTTCTTCTATTTTAAACAAAAATGAGTACACATATTAGAATCATATCCAATATCAAGAACAACTTAAGATTTGATGAATTGTCCACTTTTGCATTAGGGGGTTCACTGCGTCCAATTTAATTGTGTTGGAGCTCCTTTAAATTAGATCATGGGAGTATTCAATATTCTGGACAGGCATTGGAATTAAGCAGGAACGTGCATGCATGTGGATATTTATCTATTGAAATTTCCGGGTGACTTGGAAGTTGGATGCAAGGTTGTAGATATGTTATCTTACGAATCAAAAAGTTCTGTACTTAGCTTGTAGCAGTAAAGATTTCATATTGCTGCATGAATGAATTTGTCGACTATCGAGATGTTCTTAACAGTCATTTTCAACTTTTTCTCTTGTGCTTGTGTTAAGATTACTTTGATTTTCTAAATGAGTGTATGGTTAAATGTGCTATTGAAAAAATGAAACTTGATTGTATCCTAAATTACAGAATTAACGAGTACAAAGCTAACCTATATTGTTTTAACAGTTTTCAATCAGAAGGCATTGTACGATGCATACAAAAAGAGAACAAAGAATGTTGAGGTTGATTTAGAGGAATATAACAAAATGAAAGAAGCTGATCCAGAGTTCTACCGCGATGCTTCAAGCCTTCAGTATGGGAAGGTACAGTTCTGTTGCAAAATTTGGTGCATTTTGGTAAAATTTTGCTCAAGTTTAGGTACCGTAATTCACAAATTTCATGTTCTTTTATTTCTGTAGTCACCGAAGATTTCCGAGGATAAAATTGACAGGATGGTGAAAGAACTCAAAGACCGGGAAGAAAAACGCAATTCCTTTAGCCGAAGGAGGAGGTTCCATGAAGAAAAAGACATTGACTCAATCAATGACCGTAATGAGCATTTCAACAAGAAGATCGAGCGAGCATTTGGTAAATACACACTGGAGATCAAAAACAATCTCGAACGAGGAACTGCCTTGCCCGACTGAGGTACTTGGCAGTTGTAACACTTACATTATTTTGCAATGAAAATCTTTTGATTTGCTTGTGTATGGTTGTTAGTTGTCGGACTTATTGTTCAGTTTGATATTTGACCAAGTTAAGGTGAATTTGAATTTTGGGTTAATATAATGTAATCAGGATATGCTTTTTCACTGCTTTTATTAATCCATCTTCTTCTGCTTTATTTCTAGACTGTTGTTTGATCTAGCTCACGAGTTTGAATTACTAAATACCTGCTGTGAATTGTTGCTGCTTGGCTGGGAGGATGTGTAAACTCAAGCAAAGATTTACTTGTGCCTATTACCGTACGGTGAAACGATATTACCATGCGTGATTAAGCAACAGAACCGAACAAATATCATGACAATTAAACTTAACCTAGGAGTTGGCTCTGGGAGCTTGTATGTAATCGACGGAGAACATTAATGTCAAAATGTTGCAATTGTGTATCAATATGGCAAATGTCATTCAAATGTTTCAAATCCCGTCTAGAAGTCTTAGGTTAAATGTTTGATGTGTCGTCATTCAGATCCTTGAGCCTCTCGGTAAATAATAGACACCCGAGGTAAGTGAATATCAATCGAGACCTTTGGTAATGGCCTATGTAGAGAAGCTAAGCTAAGCCAAAGCTAACCCAATCAAAGCTTGCCCAATGAGGAAGCTTTGGTTGAGTCATTTTGAACCGCACATGCTTCAGTCATTAAGGCTATCCTCGTGATCCTTTTACACTCTGGACCACCGTAAGCTCTGCGGACCACTGGCAGCATGATTTTGGCAACCCCCCAATTCAGGACCACCCACTCTCTCTTTCTCTCGCTTTCTGATAAACCGTTGTAAAGATCGAATTACTTTTGTTAAAAGAAGATTACTTTCTGATAAACCATGTCCCATGATTTCAATAATGCCATTCCCGCAATCCCACTTTTTGAAAAAAAAAAAAAAAATTGTAAATCCAAGGAAAAATCACATTTCTTGTTTTGGATTTTTTTTGTAGGGGAACCGTTGTGGGGCTTGATCTGATGATAGAGATGGACCCATCACACTCACCCACCACCCATGTGATGCCATACATGCCACCCCATTATCGCATGACACGTGGAAACATCAGAGCTGGCAGTTGGGTCCAAAAGCTTTCCCAGTGCGCAGTGCCAATGCCAATGCTAGCAGCATTTAAATAAGAGCTTTCCAGCGGAGTGAAAATGGTTTGGCAGCATACACAAACTTACAAACTTAAATTACCCTTATACCCCCAGCGAAAGCATCTTCGCTTCTTTCAAAGTGCTATTTGCAAAGACACTTGGCATGCATTAATTCTCATGTCAAGGTGAAAAAAGAGCTTTTTTTTTTTCTTTTTTTTTTAAAAGAGATCCATCCCATCCATTGAATACTAGCTAATTTCAACTCATCAAGTTCAATCTTTTGCCAATTTTCATTCTGACCCAATAGCCTGCGTGGCGTGTATATTGATTGTAGTGCTACGCAAGTAAATTAGTAAACTGCCACTCGTTTTTTCTTATAATGTTTAAATATATAAATTTAAGTCTCCATAAAAAATGATATGAAAGTTAATTTCAGTACTCCGTTCAGTGTGTTAATTTCAGTGTGTTAATATATAATGGTGATCCTAATTATATAATATGATCATAAATATTTATTATAATATATAATATAATATCAACAATAATCTCTATATAACAGAATTAAAAAAAAAAGTTGATAAGATAAAAAAGGGAGAAAATAAAAGATACATCATAGATGTATTAAAAAAAATAAAAGATGATAGGAAAGAAACGAAACTAGGAAAAAACAAACATCACCACTACTCATTAACAATGATTCACGGAGACAAAGCTATAGCTACTCAATCAAAATATGAAATGGAAAAATAAAGAGAAGGGTCATAATTATCATAGCAAACATCATCTCATAATAGACACAAGCGAACAAATAACAGAAAGAGAGAAAGGAAAAAGAGATAAATAAAGCTATTCTGGTTGGTGGTTCATATTCATCATAATTTGCTTTCTTAGTTTGAAGGGTTGCTGCGGAATGATCCCAAAGCCTTGATAGCAGCAGCCCTCAAGATGTACTGGTGGTATGCCGCTGCAGCCAATGCTCCAACGAAAGGACCAACCCAGAAGATCCACTGGCAGAAGATGACACACATATTATTTATTTAGTATATCATAGAAACACAACAAACAAACACAAAATTCAGATATACACAATTTTTTACGTACATGGTCATCCCAGGCCTTGTCATTGTTGTAGATAACAGCAGCACCAAAGCTCCTAGCAGGGTTGATGCCCGTTCCAGTGATGGGGATGGTGGCCAAGTGAACCATGAACACAGCAAATCCAATTGGAAGTGGAGCCAAAACCTGCAAGCCATAGCCAAAAGAAAAAAAAAATTGAAAATTTAAAGGCCAAAATTAGTAACCACATTGAACGTGCGCTAAGGAGGGCTACTAATACATACGGGCACGTGAGAGTCACGAGCGCTTCTCTTGGGGTCTGTGGCCGAGAAGACTGTGTAAACAAGCACGAAGGTACCAATAATCTCAGCACCCAAGGCTGATCCTTTGTTGTAGCCAGAAGCCACAGTGTTAGCACCACCACCAAGTGAGTTGTACTCATGCTTCATGAAGGCCTTGACCAAACCAACACCGCAAATGGCACCCAAGCACTGAGCCACCATGTAAGCCACAGCCCTGATCAATGATACCTTCCTTGCCAAGAACAGCCCAAACGTCACAGCAGGGTTAATGTGACCACCTACAACAAAAATAACACAACCAGTTACCAAATCACTCAAACAAACCAACTGGGTACTCTTCAAAATTTTAACTTTGCACATGAAAACTTGAAGTTTGTAGCTTGTAACGAAAAACTGGAAAAAAACTTCAAAACTTGCAACTTTTGTACATGGGCAAGCTTAAATATAGAAGCTTGTGAAAGGGTTTGTGGGGTTTTGAGTTTAGCTTACCAGAAATGCCAGCGGTGCAGTAAACAAGGACGAAGATCATGCCACCAAAGGCCCATGCAATACCCAAAAGGCCAACACCACCACAGGCATCACTTTGTTTCTTGTGGCCAATGACAGTGGCAACACTGACGTAGAGGAAGAGGAGAGTGGCCACGAACTCGGCTATGAGAGCTCTGTAAAAGGACCAGAGCTTGAGCTCAGCCATGTCAATGAGTGGTGCTGGTGGTGGGTCCACGTAGTCCTTGCCATGGTGATGGCGGTGAGTTTGTCCTTCTTCATTCACTTCCTTTGACATCTTTCTTTCTTCTTCTTCTTCTTCTTCTTCTTCTTCTTCACAAGATTTTGATTTCTCTTTGGAACAATCAAAGAAAAGCACACAGCCTCTCTGGTCTCGAGAAAAGCTAGCGTCTGTGTCTCTGGCATTTTTTGGTCCCTATTTTAAACAGGAAAGGTGGTGCATTTTTGGATAAGCCAAGGGTATTTCTGGAATTAAGTATTGGTCCACTTATATTATTTTTTTAATTTTTTAATTTTATTTTTTGTGTCGGGAGTAATATATTACTTATCAGAAAAGAAATAATCATTTACTAGTTACTTCTCCCCTAATTTGGCCATAAATAAATGTATTAGAGAATCAGAGCACTTTTTTGTTTTTTTTAAAAAAAAAAGCATATTAGAGAGTACTTTAAAAGAATTAGAAGTCCCTTGAACCATGAGAAATTCATCAAAATCTTTGTAACAACAAAAAATTATGACAATTTTGAAAAATAATTTTATGGAATTCCAAGAATTTTAATTGAAAAAAATTAAGTCTTCTAAATAAAATGAAATCATCCAGTTTTTAATTAAAACATTATATATAGTATCTATATAATTGATATATAAATATGGAGATCTGTTATGTCTGTCCTTACACTAAAATACATATATGTGTGTGTATTAATTGTCTTAATATTAATAATACTAGATAATTGGAATCATCATCTCTTGTAAAAGATGATAAAACGTTCCTCTTTCCTTTCCAAAAAGATGAGAAATAATTTAAATAATCTAGTGAGAATTGATATTATGGGTTTTGACACATAGAAGGCGGCAAAAAAATTGTTGCCTCCAAAGAGAAAAAAAAAAACTAGTATTTTGGTTTGTTTCAATTTTAAAAATTCGAAAAATTTTGGTTTATATAAAAAAAATTTAAAATTCAAAATAAAAAAATTGAACTCAAACCATTTGGATTGAGTTAAACTTTGTATTATAAAAGGGATTTAAGAGATTCAAGTAAATTTTATTATAAATATTATAGTCGTATTATGATCTCGAAAAGGAAATTAGTTGAAAATTTGGAGATGTGAGAAATACCAAGAAATTTGCTTCTTTTTTTTTTTTTGGGTCCGAAGGGACGTGTAGCGGTGTAGGTATAAAAAAAAGGATTGATAATGGGAGGAGCTAGGGTGCAGCAAAGCCATGTGAGGGCTAATCATCTGATCCGGCGGACAAGTCACAGAGACAGAGGGGTGAGAGGTTAAGAGGGTCAGCCTAGCCTGTCATCAAACCAAACCCAACGGCCCCCCCCCCCCCCCCCCCCCCCAACGGTTATTTCTTGTCTTTTTCTTTCTCTCACTCTCTCAACTTTTTCTTTTTCCGGGAAAATTTTTAAAACACTCTCTCTGTGTCCCCCTTTTCATCTCTTGGTCCCTCATAACTATTTATTAGACCCATTAAAATAATGTTTACCCCTTTTCGTTTGGGTTTTCACCTTTTCAATTTCTCTCTTCCCAAACTCCTTTTAGGAGTGAATTAGGGTTTGGATGCTTAACAACAAAGATACATAACTAATTACATGTTTAGTAATTCAAATTGTAAGTCTCATATTTCAAGTTACAAAATCTCAGACAAACCTACAAGATTAAAAGTGCCCACTTCACATCACTACAAACAAATCAATTTATCAAAATGCCATGATTATGGACAAGATTAAGCCCTAATCTTTTTTTAAACTTTTTCTTTTATTACTTTTGTTCATGAAACGCATTCCTTTATTCAGTGTCCGTAGAAAGTTATTTCTTGATTAGATAGAATAGAATGAATCATCATCAAAGTGTCTTTTAGCCTGGCTTCTTCTATTGATGCCTTGGCCTTATCCATCAAAGCCACAATATTATATTTTTTACTCTACAAAACAAGGCAAGGCTGCCCTCCTCTTGTTCTTTTGTCCCCAGAATGACCTAGTGGCTATAAATATCGAGTAAGAAACTCATGGGTGAAGTTGTCATTGGATCCATTAATCAAGATTCAAAGGATGCCTTTAAAAGAGAGATACTTGATTTTACATCTTGTTAAGAGTTAAAAACATCGTGACCAAACACACGTGAGCAGAACATGCTTCTCTCGCCCTAAAATGGTTCTTCGAGGAAAATTATTCCCGACGAGATAGTGTGGCTGGTCGCGTAAGTAGAGTTGGCTTGAGGACGCATGAGAAGAGACCATAATCAAGTAAGATCAAAGACTTGGTCAAAGGTCAACCCATGGATTTCCTCCAAACAATTTGGGCACGGAACCCACACAACATCAGTTACATTGCCCGCTCACCCACGATTATGTAATCGACCCAATAATGGTTGCAGAAGAGAGGAGGCTGATAGTTTCGGTTGGATATAAAAAATCCAATGAACGGAAGAAAAGGGGTTAGACAACTTTTCACTTAATTCTGGTATACTCTTTTTCTATATTGATAAATTATTCTTATCTATCTTTTTTTTTTTCAGAAATTAAGCTTTTTAAATTAAAGTAATTGTAATTAAGCCACGTGAATTGTAGCACTAATTCTTTTTGTTTCCAAAAAAATACTCGATTATTGACTTGAGTGTGAGAGAGTTTTCTCATAAAAAAATCCAACACCGAGAATTGTGAGCACAAGTAATCCGGTTAAGTAAGTTCTTGGTTGAATCTAACTGCTCGAGTAGAAAAGTTGCAGTGTTGAGCCGTCACCCCGACAAAGAAATTCAAGTGTTGGCGTGGATACCTGGTTGTAACTCTACCGACCAAATTTTTGTATCAACTCATCTTAGTATTTGAACATGAGTTTGAGAATATGTTCATAAAATAACAAAAAAAAAATGTGACTAATACTAGTATTTTTGGAGTGTATAGAGACAGAAATTGAATTTTTTTTAATTAAAAAAAGAATTTTTCAAAATTTGCAACATTGCTTCTGAATCGCTTTCTTAGAGTAATAGTAGATTTTGAATGATTAGTTTCTTACTCTTCAAATCTTATTCCTAAATTTTCTAATATGGTAAACAAACAATAATTTCTTGTGAAAAAAGAGGAAGAAGTTGAAAATGAATTGCACAATGCACAAATAGCGTGATTCTATAACTCATTATGAGGTGACATTAAATAATAAAATATGCTTCTTCTTTTTCAAATAAAAAAATGCTTCCTCAAAAATCCTTTAAAATTAATCTTTCAAAGCATGATGAAAGAGACCCTTTTCAATAGAATGGGATATGTACATGTAGGGTTGGTTGGGGTCATAAAATACGGTTCACCACACCAGCGCAAGCAAAGACATTCTCTGAAATGGCAACTCTGGTCTCTTCCCATTTCATGTTTCTTCGGCTAATGATTTGAACATGGGAGCAAGAAGTGGGGCCACGTTTGATCAAAATTGGAGTGTTGATCAGATCAACTATCATGTGGACTCCAGCTGGCAAAAGCATCCTCGCCCTTTGATGCTGTCGCACATTCTCTTGGCTTGGGCTCGGGCCGGGGTCGGGTCCCTTTCCCTCACCCTCTCTCCAGTAGTCTCCTCCCTCATCTTTATCCGCAACTTGTCCACGTCGTGCGCCCACCACCTTATAATCCGTCCGTGTCAGGCTCTGTTCATGTCGGGACCCACCTCCTCAGTCTTTAAATTTCGGCCTTGTTTCGGGTTCTATCGTGATATCGCCTCATGTCGGTTGGATTGGAGCTAAAGTTACTTCGAATTTAGGGTTTCCAAATAAATCTGTGGACGTTTTATAGATTAATAAGATTAGTTAATTATATCCAATAATCATATGCGGTACTGTTTTAAAATTACTAATAAATAATGTCGACATTGAGAATTAATCAAATAATCAATTCTATATTGATGTCAATATTTTCTTTTTATGTATACTATTTCGGATTAATGACGTAAATTTAATTGACCTAATTATTCTACACAAATCCACAATTCAAAGTGAAAGCGGTACAGAAATTCACTGAACCAAATTAACGATGTAAAAGCATCTAAAATATTTGAAGAGAAGAAGAAAAAAGATAAAAAAAAAAAAAAAAAAAACCACAAGACAGAACAAAATCGCACTCCATCGGAGAGCTTTAAAATTTGTCTTTACCACCAATCACATCAACCCACGTGTCCACCGTATCAAAACGGCACGATGTTTCGAGATCCTTCTATTATATATAACCGTTGGGCATTTGCCTTAACATCGGATGCCTCACTGGCTCACCTCACCTACAACAGTAAAAAATATTATTAATTTCTCTAGTTTTCGATTTTTGATCCTTTTAAAAAAAAAAAAAATGGCTGTGGCTGAAGTTGCACGTTAACTGCTGGCCCACGGAGTCTTTTTAGAAAATGACATGCTATTTTCCAAAGATAGATTTTCAGATTCAAATTGATTGATTCAAGCAAGGCAAATTTGCAATTGTGAGATGTGACTATTTATTTTGTTTTTTGTTTTTGTTTTTTTAACTTTATGTGACGAAATTGACCTCGCATTTATCAC
This sequence comes from Citrus x clementina, assembly GCF_000493195.1. Taxonomy (NCBI): domain Eukaryota; kingdom Viridiplantae; phylum Streptophyta; class Magnoliopsida; order Sapindales; family Rutaceae; genus Citrus; species Citrus x clementina. The sequence continues at coordinate 941,972 of NW_006262022.1, forward strand.
CTTGGCCGCGGACATTTTTGTTTCTTTTTGGCTGTTGGGGAAAAAGCTTGAGTAAAAACAAAACGTCAAAATTTGCAATCACAGCGGTCCCCAGGGGCTTTGTTTGTTAGGCTAAGGCATGCAAAATGTGAATATTTGGAAGCACCCATAGATTTCGTTGGACATAGCATGACTTAATTGAAAGGGATTTGGGGAGAGGAAACTTTGGAAATTTTGATGGATGATTATGGAGAATCAAATATACGCTTTGTGTTATCATTTCTTTGCCAACAAATCTTTTAACAAACTTCTAAGGGATCGCTAAATCATTTGAATATATATATATAATAGTTTTTTTGTCAAGAATTTTAAAGTGTGGGAAAGTTCGAGAAAACTTTAAAACCGCACGGCTTTAAAAACTTACAGTTTTAAATCTTTAAAATCATGCGGTTTTAAAACTTTTTCGTATTTTTCCATACTTTAAAATTTCGGACTGGAACATTTCTATATATATATATAATCTTATTGAGTCCGATAAGATTATAGGATAAGTGTGAAATTGTTGCATTTAAAAATTCAATTGAAATGAAGATAGAATTAGCTAAGAGTTTTGTAAATTAATTATGCATATAAGTAAAGGAAAAATTATCGAAGAAGAAAATGATACGAAGTTGTTTAAAAATTCTCTAAATTATGCTTAGTATATATACTTTCTAGACTTTTAGTTGATGGATTAAAAGTGGGGGGGGGGGGGGGGGGGGGGGCGGGGAAGAAAAAAGGAAATTGTAGGTTCAAATTCTCAATGAGATGTTATGTTCTTCCATCGGCCATGTGAGATTTACATTAGAAATATCGATGATGCATTCATAGCTTCTTAATTTAGTAAACAATTAACAGACATTGTACTCTCTTCTACTTAGAAAACCGCGAACGATGAGATCATATGCAACTAACTACTAACTTCTTCTTCTTCTTTTTTTGTTTCTTTTTTAATGTTTTATCTATAATACTACGTCTACAAATTTATTAATAAAAAATAAAAATATGTCAAAAATCAACTCTAGCATAATGTGTAACACAAGGTACGTGCATATATTATATATATATAAGAACTCAAATAAGAACATCAAATAAACAAAGTAATTGTACTATAAAAAGTGTGTGTGTGTGTGTGTGTGTGTGTCCAGTGTAGGTGGGGTTGTTCGAGATTACAAGGGTCAATGGATTCGAGGCTTTGGGCTAAATATCGGCTGCTGCTCTATTACAATTGCTGAGTTATGGGGATTGTATCAAGGGTTAATGATTTCTTGGGAGATTGGGATTCGGTGGCTTTTGGTGGAAGTTGATAGTTTATGTGTAACTCAGCTGATTGCTAGCTCCTCTGTAGCGTCTAATGCTTATTCGCAGCTGACTTTCTCTATCCAGGAGCTTTTGAAGTGTGAATGGCGTGTGGACATTAAGCATATCTATTGCGAAGCTAACTTTGCTGCTGATGCCCTTGCTAATTATGCTCATTCTCTACCTGTGGGTCTCTATATTTTTAATTCCCCTCTGGCCTCTATCAATCACATTCTCCTTCATGATTTGTATGGGGTGACTTATCCCCGTTTTGTTTTATCTTATCTCTCTTTGAGGAGCCCTTATGTACCAAAAAAAATAAAAAATGAAGTGTGTATGTGTGTGTAGAGTAATGCAGAAATTTGGAACTCAATTTAACTAGTTCAATGTTACACATACGTTGAAATAACATTTTTATGAGATGATAAACCACTTTCTTTTGAATATAGAATCGAGATTCAAGTCCCCATATCTATTTCGAGAGATTATTTTCTTTTAAATATTTGGAGAGGTAAGTTGAGCTTATTTAAAGCATTACCTTCACAGATTTCACGGATATGATTATAATTTTTTGGATTTCAATGTGGGGCCTTGGTCCTTATAAGCAATTTCAAGGGTTCATATTTCTTCTTCTATAACATTTTCTCATCTTTATAATTTGAAAATAATCTTATCTTATATGGGGCATCAATATGGGAACCACGTAATAAAATTGCATATAATTTTAATGGGTATGTGATAAAGATTTATTGGACGACAGACATTATAGTTGGCAGTGGTACGACCTCCTCGCATAAATTAAACTTTCAGTTCATCATCTTCCTCGCAGTTCCCACACACAATTTCTCGCAAAAATGGAGATCGGCTTAGAAAACACAGCCAATGAAAAGAGAGGGGTAATGAGAGATTTTAGAGATTATAAATGTAAACTGCAATTTGCTTTTGTAATATTAATATGTACATACAACGGGGAAAAAGAATAGGATGTATGTTTTAATCAATAAATACAATCGAGATCAGAAAGCCAACTCACATACGTAATCTTAAAACAAGAAACTAAACGTCAGAAGCAGAAACTAAAGAGGAAATTTAATAAATACAAGTTATATATGTGGTATTTCTCTTGGGGTCAAGTGACCATTAACAAATCCAATCCCAAGTGAAGCAGCAAATTAATTAACCTAAGTTGTTACTCTTCCCTTCAAAAAAATTATACTGAGAGGAGGGGGGGGGAAAAAAACTTGCTGCCCAAGATAGCTTAATTACTTTGCCTAGAGACGAACCCTAGCTTAATTTGCTCGCAATTCTATGGTACGCGAATCACTGCTACATGGTTTTCAAGCTTCGAATTTGAAATATATATATTTTTTGGTCCCTTCTTTTGAAGTCGTTGCTACAAAAAGTTTAAGGTTCCACAATCTATTCTTTCATTTATTAGTTATTTTATCGATTATATTGTCACCTGACGAATACATAAAGATAGTTTTTATGTGGAACGATATAAGAAATCATATGGGGGTGGAAGATCCATGAGGTTTTGTGTTAGTATTGTGAAACTCTGGCTTGTTGGATATACTCTACGTTAATTAAATGCTAGTTCACATTGTTATATCTCTTGCGAAGATAAAGTTTTTAGAGCTAAAATCGATCAATTAAATGCTAGTTCATTTTGTGTCACGTGACATATTGTACGGTTAAATACTTTTACATCTTATCTGATTATAACTAATCACAAACTTATATTCTGCTCGGTGTAGAATTCTAGTCCAAAGTTTTTCTTCCTTTTTTTTTCATATATAAAGATGCTACTAATTGTATATATGCTACAGGATAATATCATTTATAATCGATTTTTTTTAAAAATATTTATTATTCCTTTTCCATGTCCTAGCTAAGCAAGAAAGCAACAATGAGCAGAGAGCAAACGAAGAATGAAAATGGCACAATAAAAACGCCACCAAAAAAGGTCGATAGCAGTACCAAAACCTGGTCACCATTCATGGATGACATCGTTGAGATGCCGATAAGCAAGAAGGAGAAGAAGGATTTAGATAGACAGATCAACGATGCCCTTTACGGTGAAAGAAAGATACGTAGATTGTCAGTTTTTCAAAAGATATGCCCCCAAGAGACAATAAAAGATGAATTCAATGTGGTTATATGATTAGAGAAGTGATTATTAATTTGTATGATAAAATTTACTTATGATTTAATTGCTTAGACTCTTTTTTTTTTTTTTTCAATTACATATTCACTCATATTATATATATACTTATTTTTTTCATATAATACTTGGTGGGATACCCACCATTCTTTTTCCTCTTTTCTGTAGTGATCTATTTTCTTTCTTATTAAAGCTTCTGAATTTGTTTTTAAGAAAATCATTCCACAAAGATTATTCTCCAGCATTAATTGCAGTTGGTTTCGATGGTTTAGTTTGATTTGGATTTTATTTTCCCAACTGAATATAAAATTTAAAATTATGGATATGAACCGGAGAAGGTAAAAAAGAAAAGAAAAGAGAGACAGCCGACCTATTTGAAATATAAAAATAATCAACAAGTGATATAACTAAATTAAGGGTTAGTTTAGAATTATGGTGTCTTTAATGTACCAATGAAAAAAAGAACTAATTAAAAAAGTAGTTTAGTGTTTGGTAAACTGTTGTAGTTGCTGTGAGTTTGATAAAGCTACAATTGTTGTGAGTTTTTATTGTGAATGTGTTATTTTGTTATATGATAACTAAAATAGATAGAAGTTTAAATTACCTTTTATTTTTTAAAACATGTTTAATAAATTGTGTCAACGTACATTTTTTCTTTCTAAAACACATAAAATTACATAAAGTGTATATTAAATAAAATCTAATGAACTTTATAATTTGTTACATAAAATATGATAAAAATTCATACTAACACATAATCTAAATAAAATAAAAAGTAATATATGGTACATTTACATTAAACTTGTTACAACAATAATCTTCAAAATTTTTCATTTTTGTGATGTAGAGCCATTATTGTTGCAATATTTTTCTTGAGTGTCATTATATCTTTCTATTCCTTCATCAAAGATTGAATTAGGATTATTTTCCATGTTGTCAAAATGAAGGTCACATTTTGCATGCCCCCTTATATAATTGTGCAATGCCATGAGTTGGTACTTGATTTTTCCTTGCCTGGGTCAAACCAAGTGCAACAGATTGAACCAAGTCCAACAGATTGAGGTATGTTTGCACACATAGTAACAAACAAAAAACGGTGAAATAGGGTCAAAAAAGGGGTTTATGACAATCCCACTATGATGCTTTAAGTTGGTGGTTTAAGGATAGGAGTTGAATCATAAAATTAGTATTCTAGTAAACTTATCTCTTTTTTACAGAGTAATTGAGTATTTATACTATACCACATGTTTAGATGAGTGGGTCCTCTTATTTTGGTGAATGTGAGAAATTATTGACTTATTCTCTTTTACTTTTAAGAGTTGTGAAATGATTTTTTATTAAAATATTAAGGTTGCAATAAAAATTTAAAAAAGGCGTGATTACTTATTTAATAAGTTGTTTATAAAAAAACAATCCCTTATATGCTTTTAAAAGATATTGTCAAAATGGATAAAATTATGAAATAAATAGATTTTACAAAATTTACCGATTACTATTTTTATTAAAATTAATAATTAACCGCTTATTGAGTTTTAACCTCAATCCCAAAGCATAAATTTCAATCCAAAAAACATAATTTCAATGGTTTCAATTTATGAATCTTATGACATCAAAAAGTGATTGAAAATTAGATTGAAGTAAATTAAACATTCAAAACTGATAAAACTAGCTAGCTAAAACGAAGCTCACGACACAATCATATGCATGATCATCACTGGCTTAACGTCACCACTTATGATAGTACTCACTTCACCAAAAATCGTGCACATTCATAACTTCGGATACGCATGGACTCTCTATACTCCCAATACAACGAAACAACCTCTCTACGGTCTAACTCAATATCAGCTCCGCAAGCGAATTTCGAGGACGCCATCACCATGTCACCAGCATACCCATACCACTATCCAATGACATTTTGACACATATTTGCAATATATTTATGATTAAATTATTGCCTATACATGGCAAAATTTCATTGGGTGATGTTTGGATTAAATAATTGCACCTGCAGGAGCCAAAATTTTCCAGGATTTACGTATCAAAGACAGGAACAAGTTAAACAAAAACCTGCACCTCCTAGAATTTTCTTAGATTTACTTTTTAAAAACAGAAACAAATTTAAAACCCTAATCAAACTCTAAAATTATCTTGCTCTCTAAATAAATTTGAAAAAAAAAAAGACTTACATATATATCATAACATTATAAACCCTAGAACTTTAGTATTACTCTTCGTTTCTCCTCGGTGATCAAATATCAACAATGTCGACCACAGTGACAAGCAGGTATAAGAGAGAAGCAGAAGCAGGAGTTGCAGAAGAGATTAATAAGAGTAGTAAGAAAGAAGAACAAATAAGAGATGTGGATGAAGATGAAGAGTTCATTAAAGAAATTTTTACAAAAGATATTGTTGTGTTTGAGGCAATTATCTTATGGATAGAGCGAGTCCCTATGTTTTGTCTTCCCTTTCTCTCTTGTTTCGGAATTGCAGTGGAGATTCTCAGCGGCATCAACCTTATTTACGCTGTGATCTTCATAGGCCGCCTTATGTTGTGCCCTTCTGCTATCGTACGTGTTGCTTACTCTTTAGGTGCTTTGGAAGCCTTTTTTTCTTGATCGTTCCTCTTTAGTGTTTTCCTTTTCCTTCGGCAATGCTTTTCTTTGATCAAAAGCACTTTGAACGTATTTTCTCTTCGGGGTGTGTTCTTGCTTGGTCAAAAGTGGTCTTTGGAAATGTTTTTGCTTGATCAAAAGTGCTTTGAAAGTATTTTTGTTTTTTTGGTAAAATTTTTTTATATTTGGTGCAGGGCTTTGATTTTCTATTTTTCAGTGAGCGAATTGCATCCCTCTTAACAGCACTCGGTTATTACTTAGAAAATTCGAGATATTGGGTAGTTGCAGCCCCTATACTTGTTGGCACCAACATGATTCGGATTGCACAGATGGTGAGCTCTCTCTCTCACTCTGTTTCTATTATTTCTTTTATTTTTTCATTGTTGCAACATATGCTTTCAAATATGTATGCATTTCATTTATTCCAATTATTCTTGATTTGATAGGTTATTAGATTTGTTCAAGAATTATTAGTGTTTTAGAACTCCTTCAAATTAAGAATTGCTAAAAGCCAAAAAGTTCACTAACAGAAGTGATTTTTTTTTTTTTTTTGGGTCCATTTATCATTCGCTTTTGAGTTTTAAATTTCAATAGTTGTGTCATGCTTACTGAAAGGAAACTAATCCATCAATGTTTCACTTTTAAGACTCATAATTTGTCGAGTATTGAGGCACTAGTTGGAGAAAAAATTTGTTATCTCTCTGAGGTGAGTTGCATTTATTTCCCCTCGTTTCATCATTAGCTGTAGTTCAGTTTGTCTTAATAGAGTTTATTAACTAAGTCAACTCATTCAAATACAGGATATGAGCAACCACGAAGAATCAGCTGATGCAGAATCCGAGGATGAATTTGAAGTTGAGGTAGATGAACCATCGAAAAATAAAAGAGAAATATCAAAAGAAGTGAGTGGTAAACTTTGTGAAGAGTCTCAAAAAACTAATGAGATTGGCTCAGAGGATTTGGAGACGAGGGATGATCAGAAGAAAGATGAATTGGTGATGGGAAACCAGGAAGAGCAAGCAAAAGATGAGGATAAATCTAAAAGCTATATTAAAGAAGAAGAAAATCATGATGGAGCTTTGTTGCGTCACAAGAAATTTCTTAGAGATATAAATCTCGAAGCATATTGCCTCCAATTGCAGGAAGAGAATAATGAGCTCACTCTCAACCTATATGCTGTCACTGAGACTCTCGAACAGTACAGGAGAATCGAAAAGCACTTTTCTAAGTGCGACGAAGAGAAGAAAGATCTTGCAGCGAAGCTTGATGATGCAGTTCAAAAGTCGAGGCATGACCAACAAGAGAAGAAAGATCTTGTAGCCAAGCTTGATGATGCTGTTGAAACGTTGAGGCTTTACCAACAAGAGAAGGATGATCTTGCAGCCAAGCTTAATGATACCATTGAAACGTTGAGACAATGCCAACGAGAGAAGAAGGATCTTGCGGTGAAGCTTGATGACAATGTTGAAACGTTGAGACATTACCAACGCCTTGTGCAGGATTATCATTTTAATGATCGTAGGAAGTGGGAGAAAGAGAAGCAAAATCTTCTGTCAGAGCTCGATGCTTTCAGTTCATCCCCATTACAATATGCTGCCAATCCATCCTCTGATCAATACAACTCACCAGGCAGCAATGCTGCTGCCGTTCAGAACGTTTCCAGCGCAGCCAATGCTGCTAACTACCAATCTGATGTTGATGGTGCGTATACGTCTCCATTAATGTTCCCAAGAGGTCTTGCTTCAGCTGATGCCCAATATTCAGGTGACTGTGAGAGAATCCATGGTGCCATTCTAGAGGCAAAGCCTTTCAGTTGGGAACAAGAAAGGAATGATCTAATAGCAAAGCTCACGGCAACAAGTGCTTGGTACCAATACTACGTCCACGCTGCATATGACTACCAATTACAGAATCACAATTTGCTTGTAGAGCGAAATGATCTTTCAGCTAAGCTTCAGTCTGCAAACACATCAGCTGAGTTTTACAAAGCTTGCTTGGATGATTCTGATGACGAATTCCGTAAGCTGAGGGAAGAAAACAACAATCTTTCGGCTAAGCTTTTTACTGAAATAGCATCTGCTGAACATTACCATAAGCTTGTGAATGAGATGGAGGAGAAGTGCAGAAAGCTGAAGGAAGAGAAAAATGAGCTTGTTCCTAAGCTTTATGCAGCAAAGGCAGCATCTCAGCTTTATCGTAGCTATTTGCACGATGCTGGTTCTTTAGGTGTTTGATATTTAATTTGCTTTACAATGACATTATTATTATTATTATTATTTGTTTTTGAAGTTGATCTTTGACGTTGACGAATTATACTTTCTGCTTCGTCACGGATTTAATTTATGAGTTTTTTGTATTTTGACTTTCCCAATTTTGTGAAGTAATGTGTTCACAAAACAAAGTGATCCTTTTATTTTCTGTTTCTGTGAACACATTTGTGGATGGTGTAGCGATTTATAATTTATAATTCTTTATGAAACACGACCTTCCATGTTTTTGCAGATGCATCGTAGTACAAACTTTATATATATGTCAATATAAATTGAATAATGAAAAATAATAAATTTTTAGAATATTTCCTCAGGCACCCTGAATGCGAATTGAGTTCTTTATCCCACCTAAATTTTATAATTTCACTTTTATCTTTAATTAAAATATTATTATATTATTTTTATTATCTTTATTTTTGTTATTGTTGATAATAAAAATAAATAAATGATGATGACGATAGTTAACTGTCGGTCTTCCGGTCAAAAAACAATGTCGATGAAGACGGGTAGGTACACTATTATACGGTGAGTATTGTAATTTCCCATGAATTCTCCTTTATCGGTGAATGATAATGGCTCAAATAAATAACTTAATTTCTATTCCAAACCATTCCCCAATTACCGATCACTAAATGCACCATTAATTATTAGCATGTGTATGACATGTTTCCAACTTATTGAGTTTTGTACTTTTCGTCATCCATGTGACCATTAGAGGATGAAGCATTCACTTCATAATTGGACTTCACTTTCAAAATTATACATACAGCAGCTACGAGGACGCTTTACAGATGATTTGGTAATGTTACTACGTATACCAAAGAACACAAGTAGCAACACTGCATGAACTTAAAACACTGAAAATAGATAAAGAATTCAAGTGTAACAATGAAAATCATCATGGCTATCAATGGATTCTTCATTTGGCAGGAGTAAAAAGCCCACATAAAGCAATCACTTGCATAGCACTATTGCTAAGTTTTACTTAAATCTCTGAGAAACCATTCCCTTTTTATATATTTTGCAAGAATTGAAGGTGAAAAGTTCCAACTCGACCAAGTAATAATCCCTTATGTAAATGAGTTGCAACGTACAACTAAAAGATGCGCATTTTCTGCTGTCTCAACAATACTGTCCTTGGGAGTCGTAGAGTGAGGTATCCTGCATTCCCAATACTCGAATATGTCAAAGAAAAACTAGAGTAAAATCCACGACTCTTCGAGGCCCCAACAATCATGATCCGACCTTTATAAATTAAACCTTAACAATTGCATACATCATGTAATACCCCAATTCTCTTAAAGGCATTTAAATATTTTCCATTTTTTAGTGATCTTTATACTTTAATATAAAAAGAATAAGATGGTTTATCTTTTTCATTAAGAATCCATTTTAAATGACAACTTGATTTCATGTGTTGCTTATGGCTGAACTAAGAAGAAGATTTTTTTCTTCTTTTATTTTTCTTTTCTTTTTTCTCTTCTTCTTTTTCTTTCTTTTTTCCTTCTTTTATTTTCTTAGCTGATCACTCTCTCTCTTATTAATGGAAAAGACAAGATATCTTAATCTTTTTATACTATGATACAAAGATCACTAAGAAATAGAAAAGACAAAAATATCTTTAAGAGAATTGAGATTATAATAGGACAAGCCCAACAGCCAAGTAGATATTATCAGCTTCGGGCACAGAGCTTATCACAGTTTTATTATTAGGCCTTGCAACTCTAAAGCGTCTATACTTAGTTAGGAGATCCCAAGACTTGTAATCTAGTTCTCGAACTTCTCATTAGCAATGTGGATGTTACATACTTTTCCCTCTCGCGTCATTGTGAGGGTCATTAGAAGCAAAATGGAAAGAAATCCTATCATCAGCATATCCATTTATACATTGGGTCACGAGTCGGCTCTAATACCAATTGTAACAACCCAAACCCAATAACTAAGTAGATATTGTCCGCTTTGTGCACATAACCCGTTACGGTTTTGTTATTGGGCCTTATAACCCAAAAAGCGTTTACTTAAGAGAGCTCAAGGCTTATACTAATTCAAGAACTATCTCGCTAGCAATGTGAATGTTGCATAAAATTACAAATGCAATTAATAATCATAATTCTTTTTATGAAAAAACTTATAAGAACGTCACATGTTCATACTTATACTAATGAGCTTTCACACATACATATGCCCCGTGCATATAATCAAGCTCAACACATAACAAAACATCACATAAACATATAAATCCATATCCGTACATACCAAATATAGGCTTTTCAAACATGTCAATATACACCTATTGTTTATTGTGATTCATGCAGGAGTCTAGTTTATGTAACAAATGCATATTGATATCATCGGCTTAAAAATCATTAATAAAACTCTCATAAGATACATAATCAAGTCCTAATAATAAATTCTAATGTTCTAAAATTTCTCATTTTAAATATCTCATAAACTCAACCTCAAATACTCTCAATATTATGTCCTTAAATTAGAATAGCCCATATTCTCTTATTTTTAATAAATTATTAAATTATTGGGAAAATCTCAAATTTTACATAGCATATTGTCATAGAATGATTACTTTGCACAGTAATCGTGTAGTACTTAAACAACTTCTAGTACAAAAGTTGCTAAGAAAAAACCTATCAAACTTCTCAAACTAGTTAAGTAAAGATGTTTGCGGAAAAGCTAAAGAAAAGAGAGAGCAATGTAGCAGAAGAGAATTTTATTACTCGAAAGAGACAATATAAGAAAGCTTTCCAAGTATGCTTGAGCTGCTTGTGCTTCGTGTGTGGTGTGTGCGAAATGGCAAGTGTCATGCCTTATTTATAGGGAGGCTTGCCTAGATCTAGAGGGTTCCATGCACCTTGCGCAATTTGCCACAATATCTCTACCAAGCTCTAGAAAATTCTAAGGCCTAGAGAATTCTACATATGAATCATATGCTTAATATAGAAAATTCCTAAATATGTACAAATATAGAGTGTTGTAGAGAATTCTAAAATCGGGTCGAGCTTGCTCACTTTGGCTTACACTTGGGCCTAAAATCTGGGCGACCTACTGCTAAGCACACCATTGCTCGCTAATATATTAGGCGGCCTATTTTTGAGCGTACCCTAGCTCACCAATTTAGCCTCCTTTGGCAAAAAAATTGAGCAGCCCGTGACAATATGCTAACATACTGGAAATTCATTGATAAAAATTACAAATCTTAATTCCTTAAAAAACTATTGAAAATAATTTACATTTTAGTTTTTTATTTGGAACATACTTGTTCTAAAAATTCTACACAATTTATTGTTTTGTCATAAAATCATAAAAATTTCCAGAATCACATTAGACATATATAAAAATCACTTGTCCAAATTAAGTCTAGTTATGGTCAAATAAATTTTTAATTCACGTTTTTCACTGAAATAAAAAATTTTCAAGTTTTTAGACTTGAGTTAAAAAAATCGTAATACAGTGAATAAAACTAAGAATTTAAAATTCTAGTGTCCCATTTATAAATAAAAAAGAAGTCTAAATTAACATGCATTGTTGAAGATTGAATAATATATATTTGCTATTTATACATCTAAATTAATGTATATATTTACATATTTAAATTTAAATTTTATTGGTGGTTTAAAAAATATTTATGGAATTATAAAAAATAAAATTGTATCCATGAACTTAAACATTATCGATTAATTATTTAGTAATTAATTATTTATCCACTAAATTAAATCAATGGTGAAAATTAAATATTTAAATCCAAGAGTACATAATGACTCCATTATCATTATTGTAAAAATTCATAAAACATCAAGGACATTAATTTTTTAAAATCTATTGCTCGATTGTTTTAAAAAACCTAGGACATATTAATATAATTATACGGTCTTTAGAAAAATAATAAACCAACCAAGAAACAGACTAGCAATAGAACCCTAGATTGATTAAGAAATCTTTAAGGTTAAAAAATTAAAATTAAAATCCTAATTAAATGGAATTTATTTCATAGTTGAAATGTACAACTTTTAGAGATTTATCCCAATAGGGTAAGCCACAATTTCATTTGGTATGAATAATATTTATGTTGTTTAAGATAAGATCTTGTAAACTCCGGTAGCTTTTACATAACTCCTTAGATCTTTATCGTTAGATCTTGAAGATAGAAACGTATTGGGAAAAAAAAAACACTTGATTGATTAATCGTAGGTTTATTCATTAACTAATTTCGCTTATTTCTAAACTGGAAGTGATTGTTCTAAGAAGAGATATGAGTTCATAGCCAGTACTAAACTTAAAAGCTAAAATGAAGATTTAAAGTATAAAAAGGGTCAAATTCAGATAATTTACAGGAAAGAAGAGCATTGCGAGACAAGAAACGAAGATATAATGCAATAGACAAGGGTTCAATGACATTTATATCGAGCAGCATTCACAGGTTCACGACAAAAGGAAATGTTGATGTTCAATACTAGACACCTACTGGCAACATACTAAAAGACCACTATCATTATAACGACATTCCTATCACAAATATTAATTACCGAGCCTTCATCACTTCAGTCCTTCACTCGAATGCCCATTGGTTCTCTCTCCGAACCTCCTCTTCTTCATCGGGAGAGAAGTCATTCTTGATGTTGAAGGTCTTGCGGATCTCCTCTGGAGTCTTCCCCTTGATCATGTCTGCAACAGTTTGGCAGGTCAAGTCCAGCAAACCCTTAATGTTCAGGTAATTGGCGGCCTGAAATTACGCAATGAAAACAGAACATCAGCAACTACAGCATTATAATTATTACACAATTAGCAAGAGAAGATGCAGGCTAGTTCAAAGCACACAAATGCACCACACAAAAACATATGTACAAAGATAACCATTGAAGTTACAGATAATGCAGCAAGTAAATTAAGTTCTCATTTTATCCGGTGAGCACAATCATTATCCACAATCCAACAGCACGACACTGAGACAAAGCAAATGCAGAACAAGCACAAAAGCATAACCCAAAACGTATTAAACTATTAGATTAATTTATAGACCCAAAAACATGCTTTTGTTCACTTTAGTTCCCCACTGTTTCTCATCAACCAACCAGAGTCATTACCATCATAAATCTGAGACCAAACACCAAAAAAATTCTAGAAAACACATTATCATACAAATCCTCCTCCAAAAATCCTCCAAACACGGGGTTTCAATAGCTAACAACTAACAACCAAAAAACCATTAACAAATACTCAAAACCAAAGCAACAAAGCAAGACTAAAACCAAATCAAAATTCTCTTTTTCTAAAAAATAAAAACCCCAATTCCATAACCGGGGAGGAAAAAAAAGAGTGACTTTCTTTAATAACAAAGAACCGTTATCAAATATAAGACATTTACGAGAAGCGAAATCAAAATCCTCTATTTCGTAAATAAAATTCCAATTTCATAAAAATACCAAAACCCTAACAAAAATAAAAATCAGAACTTCCTAGCAATATCATCAAATAGAACTAAAAATCCAAACAAATAGAATGGGCAAGGCGTAAATAGAGAGAGAGAGAGGGAGGATATACCAAGATTAGGTCAAAGAGGGTATTCTGATCAACCTTGACGAAGTCTGCATCCCAGGTCTTGAGATCATCCTCGGTCGACTTGTCGTCCTTCTTGTCCCCTGACCCAGCCTCAACGTGCTTCTTGCAGTACTCGATAACCTTCGAGAGAATCGTGCTCGTCACATTCGGCAGCGGGATTACGGTGTCGGCGCAGTCGTCCTCCACCATGTGCTTGATTGTCTGCGACTCGAGGGCCACCGTCTCCTCCACCTCGAACGTCTCACCGTCCGAACTCTTCAGAGTGATCTTCTTCTCAGACGACATCGTTTCTGAGAGTTACGGTTTTCGCTAAAGCTATTTGTGAAACTAATGATGAATGAATGGGCAAGCGAGTGGGATTTTATATAGGGTACGTTTTGGGATGTGAAATACGATACCGCTCTCAAAAAGCTGCAAAAAACGATACCGTTTCGATTGGGTCGTTTCGGAATTAAGAAAGAAGGTTCTGGAATCGATATAAAATAAAACATTATAAATTGCCAAAAAAAACTACTGGCCTGGTATTAATTTAAAATTTATTTATTTTATTAATGAGTACCCTTTGCGCAGCATATAATTCGTACCCTTCTTATAATATAATAGTTAATAATAATATAATGATAATATAAGATTTTAATATAAAAATGGATCTCCCTATGGCATGGTATGTACTTTTATAGCATTAGTGGTGGGATTATTGTGGAATCTTATATTTAAGTATTTTAATCTTAATCATTTATATAATATAATATAATATAATGATAATTAATTAATTAATTAAAAAATAACTAGTAATGTTTAGGTTGTAGATAAAAAATAATAATAATTTTAAGCTAATCAAAAGAAAGAGAAAAGGACAATAATGAGAGGTTAGCCACAGAAGAATTGGATTACCAACATTAGGACCGGTTAAAATCGGGATTGGGTCAACCCAATCAGGTTTCAGGTTGATTGGGTTGGAAAAATTTTCATCTGAACACAACCCGAACACGTAACCCGATTCAATCCAATCTGAATATGTTCTGATTTGATCGGATCATGTCAAACAATTGAGTTGTATTTGAATCGAGCCGGGTTCAGATTTGATATTGTTTGGGTCAATTTCTAGAAAGACATAATATTTTTATCTTCTTCATAATATTAATTTAAGATTACCCCATCTACTAACCTAACTAAATTCTTCAAAAAAAAAAAGTTGATTATTATAACAATTAACAACTAAAAATTTAACATATCATAATATATTATTAATATACACCATCAAAACTTCAAAAGAGAAAATTCGGGTTGCGAGTCCAAGTGAAGCTTGGGCCAATTTGGTGATAGTGGAGGCGTGAAGCAGCAGATCTGATGTGTGTGTGTGCGCGCGTGCGCGGTTTGTCAACTACCTATAGTATTTTAATTTTATCAATAAAAATAATCTATTATTCTTTTTATTGTTAAATTTAGAATCATCTTTGTAATCAGTTTGTCAACTACCTATAACATTTTAATTTCATCAATAAAAATAATATGTACGATTGATTAGATCTAATTGAACATATTTATTATATTATTGAAAAATTACAACATTATAGAGGGACATATAAAAATTAAATAAAGATTAAGTGTTTAACTGAATTTTTATTTAGTACTGAATCAATAGTTGTCAGACAAGATAAAAAGAAAATTTAAAACAATTCTAATAATTGACTTAGTGCTCAGTAAAAATTTGGCGCTGAATTCTAATCTATAAAAATTAGTTACCACTTGGTGGTAAAATACCTTCAAGTTGTGCTTTAATTGGATGGATTTAGCTCCGTGGATTCCGACCTATGCCCTATACCCTGTGGACTCATGATTTTTCGCATCTATATAATCGTATGAACTTAATGATTTTTTATTTTTTATTTTTTGTTATACTCAAGTAAATCGTTAGGCTATACAGTTACTAACTGGATTTATACTCTCCATATAGAAGAATGTTAATTTTTAGTTTTTTACTTTTTAAGTGAGAGTAATGCTTGGTCAGTAATGTCCATAAAGCCATATTTTGAAATCATCATAAATATTTTTTTTAATTCTTTATTTATTTCTAGATGGTAAATCACTATTCGAGTAATTTTGTTTTTATTTGTAGATATTAGTGGAATAAGAATACAAATTGAAATCCGAAAATTTTCGAGGAGAATTTGGGTTCGCTGGCTCCAGGTCATTTAAGATACAGCAGAAAATGTGAAATTATGAAGCCAGTCAATACAACACAACTGCGCGAAAGCACGTACGTACATGGTTGTTAATGCTTCTCATAATGAAAATTTTGAACACTCACATCAAATTACACTTCAAACTTAGTAAGGTGCTCTCTATGCACACCATTAGGCTCCAATGTGGTGAAGCTTCCGAGAGCTTAAAGCCTTGAAACCGGCAAACCTGCGAAAGGAAACAAGATTGGTAAGATCAAGGATACCGTGATATTGTAAGGCAAACTGTGCTGACATTGGAAATTTTGATTTTACCCAATGCCTTTGAGTTCACAATACTTGGACTTGCAGCAGGAGGCTGAGCATTCTCGTTCAAGAATGGTTCTACTTGATTTGGGTTACCCCATATGGGGTATCCTTTGATCTTTCCCTATAATACACATGGAAAAAGGTGAGAGGAGTCAGAAGTTAGAATGCGAAAATCAAGCACAAAGCAAATGCTAAATAGTGAAATGGGTTCTTCGCTTCTTTTTCTTTGTTCTTATTTCATACCAGGACATTCAGAGCAGCAAGGGTTGCCATTCCTTCACGAGTCCACTGCAGAAAGCACAAGGCAAGTCGTTACCATCTTTGTGTTCCACAGTTCAAATAGATTACCCCATTTATATTATATTACCTTGGACGCGGAAGCAATGTGAGGTACCACGATGGCGTTCTTCATTTCAGAGAGTCCAGGCTTCATGTAAGGCTCATCCTAATACAGCAAGAATTATCATATATTGGCCATTCACGTGTTAGCTTGGGACATGATGTTGCTCTGTCCTGTGTGGATATGTGTTTGAAACTAGAAAAGCCGAGTTCTGTTACCTCAAAGACATCAAGACCAACACGAAACATTGGATTTTGTTTCAAATGCTCCACCAGAGCTACTTCATCAATCACGGGACCCCTACTGCAGTTGACAAGAATCGCTTCCTACAGATATTGAGTAGGATTTATAAACATCAAGCCAAGGAACAGTTGTATCTGTCCACTAATGAACTTCACAATAACAAAAGCACATTCATTAAAAGTTACCTTCTTCATCGTTGCAAGCCTTTCTTTGTTGATCAAATGGTAAGTGGTTTTATCCAAGACTGGATGAAGACTTATCTGTGAAGAGCATCAATGATAATATATTACAATTGCGACCAGAAGTTCAGACGTAATACTCAAAAACACTCTATAAGTTCTCAGCAAAGGGTACACACCACATCTGCTTCTCGAAGCACCTCATCCATGGACGAGGCTCTTTTCCAAGTGACAGGTTGTTCACCATTGGCTTTTAGAAACTGACCATAAGCTGCAATCGAGGAACATTGGAGTATAAGCACAGAATGTTTTGTATAAATTGGTTACAAAAACAGATGGATTAAGACGCGCCTGTGACAAACTTTTCCAAGCGTGTAGCTTGGTAAAGATCATAGTAAATGAGGTTCATTTTGAACCCTTCAACCTGCCATAGAAAAGAAAAAGGGAATTACTTCCAAGAATGGAAGAAAAAACTACATCTGGCGATTTACTGAGCAAAATTACTTGCTGGCTCCAAGAATCAACCATGAATCAATGCGGAGAAATAGAGAACCAAATAAATTTGGCATCATAAAGATATAATAATAATAACTCCCTATACTTGGTTTGCTTCGGTAAAGTATACAAGTCGACAATTCAACCAGTAGTTTCAAATTGATCTACCCATTTGTTATGCTGGATAACAATTCCACGAAGCAACCCATTGATAAATCAAAGTAGTAGCATTTGACAAATTCAAGTAGATATGCTAAAATCTAAATGGATTTGAAATTCACTAGCAAAAAATTACCATCATTCTAGCATAGGCAGATCCGATACGACCAGCTCCAATCACACCGACAGTCTGTCCCTTGAGCAAGTTCCCGACGAATCTATCAGGAAAAAACAGCAGAATCGGGGACTTAAAACTATAAGGATCAATTAGAGTGCATCATATTTGTATTGGTATATGTGAAGTAAGTAGATAACATAAAATTGTGGCGTAAACTTGTGCTCCTACAGATTTGGAAGCCATCCATCGTATAAGCCAGCTCTCATAAACTCATCTGCTTCAACAATTCTTCTTGCAGCCGCTAGAGAGAGCGAAGCTGCTAACTCTGCTGTTGTTTCAGTAAGTACTCCCTAACCATACAACCAATAAATGAAATTAAGTACAACCCGGATCTCTTCCAAAATGAGAGTGCTGAAAGACAAAACATTATCAACTCCAATGTATGGATTATGCTACTCTTTAATGAAAGTTAGAACAAATTTTTGTGTTTTAACAGTTTATATATATATAAAGAGTTCCTAGTTCAGAATCAAAAAATAAATGCACTGGACTCCGCCCTCTGCAATATTTTCTTATATGTAATATGCCTCAACTTAGATAAAAAAAAATTGTGATTATCGTAACATTCGACAGTTTAAAGGAAGATTAATCTACTGAAGAAAACTTACAGGAGTGTTTCCAACAGCAATACCATATTTGTTAGCAGCATTAACGTCAACATTGTTGTAACCAACAGCCATGTTACTAAAAGCCTTTCCTCCTGCTCTACTCAGTGCAGCAAACAAAGTCTCTCCCCAGTCCTCTGTCAACTGAAACTCAAAACCCATATTACAAACTTCAACAAACCGAAATAACTCTTCTGACCATTCATTAAAAAAAAAGAATTACTTGATTGTGGAAAATAAAATACCTGTCCAATGACTCCATCGCACTTGTCACCAATCAAAGCAATGATATCTTCAACAGAGAGTATAGTTTTCTTCTGGGTGCATATCTGAAATTTGGAAAAAAAAAAAGAACAAAATTTGATCAAAGTTTACGTGAAGAATTCAATAAAGAAACAGAAAGAGGGGAAAAAAAATGAAAAAGAGTGACTACTTCAACACGGCAATCTTGTTCGATTAAGAGATTGATCCAGCGGGTTCCAGGCATAGGCTTGGTACTAACAACTCTGTATTTTCCATTTGGGTTCCACACTTCAATTGAAACTGGCTTCGCCATTGAAGCTAAGTTGGCAGTTTCAAGTTCCAAGTGCCAAAAACAGAGCGTGTGCTTTGAAAAACAGAGCTTATTTTGTTATGTACTCTGCTATAAAATATAATTAAGGGGGATGATGATAACGTGTGATGCAGCGCATGATATTAAATTGCAACACCTTTTGAAACCATCGCTATTTTGGACATTCTCTCTTAATCAGAGTTTTGTTTTAACTTGACTGGATTGGATGGGTTACTCTTTGTTCTATCATGGAGTACATGATCCCCTTATTCTTCTAAATATTGATTTATAAGTGTGGAGTAAATTTTTTTATTATGCTCTGTATTTATGATATAATAGTAGGGATTCAGATTCACGATAATAATAATAATAATAATAATAATAATAATAATAATAATAATAATAATAATAATAATAATAATAATAATAATAATATGTCTACTTAATCGAGTATATCCCAACTAATGTGACATTATTTAATGGTTTTAATGATAGTTAATAATTAAGTTTTATCATTTTTCATCTAAATAGTGAATTTTTTTTAATAATACATCAGTTATCCTAATTAAACAAGCATAGCATCACTTAATATAAAATATAAAATTTTAATATTTAAACAACATAAAAAATGAATGGTTTATATTAAGGGATGCAAGTTAATGGGGTAGTTGGATGATCATAGGATGTAGTTTTTTGTAAGCTAGCGGGGTAGTGCTGCTACAAGTTTTTGGACCTCTCAAATTTGTATATTAGACTTTGGATAAAGGTGAAATGGCAACGTAACAGGATGACACGTAAGAGGGTATTTATCCTCTTTCTCAAATGACGGATATACCCATCTTGCGTTTGGACAAGATGAGCCCATGGGCTTTTTGAAATGGTCCTTCTGGGAAATAAACATTACTAAATCATGCCATATCGATTGTCCTGTTGCTTGTGACATGAGAGCCGTCGATTTTTTAGGTCATGCATCACAAATTTGTTTGTTTTGGGCCATTGTGAGTTTATTCCACCAAGG